>NC_052051.1:34574734-34889734 GCF_903992535.2 Arvicola amphibius
ACAGGGCTCATTGTGGATATTGATGGCTTTATCTTTGGACATTTTAAAAGGTGTAATGGCTCAATGCGGTACGATAATCAGGAGAGGGTGAGGGGTCCTCGAGGGTTTGCAGTTAAAGTGCACACATGTCAACCAGCAATACAGACAAACAATAAATACAAGTTTTGTGAGACTTATTATATATTCATGCTATAATTTATGTTTCTGGTGTGTGTGTGTGTGTGTGTGTGTGTGTGTGTGTGTGTGTGTGTTATGACAAGGTATACCTGGAAACACTAGTAGAAAATATATTAACTTCAAACCTGCTTTCTTGTTATCATGTGAAACACTTTGATCCTTCAGAAAAGGAAGGATACTCAGACTGAGCTGATTCCCTATTTGGAGCTATGCTGACTCCATTTTCCAGAATGTGACATCTGTTTAAGTCCTGGAATCTCAGCTTCCAAATCTTAGTAGTATGGTAGTATGAGAATTCCCCAGCTCTGGGAAGTAGAACCAGCATGTAGGCTGGCGGTTTGATAGAATGACCGAAACCAGGCTTCTAAAATAGTTACCTCTACACTGAGAAGACATAGGACAAGGGATCAAACATGAAGCAACTCAGGCTTTGTCTCGTCTCTCATCATCCTTTAGAAAATACTAGAAAACAGCATTTTTTTTCCTAACCTAGGGAATCAGGCTCTATTATTAGATTCTTTCTGCTGCAGTCTGTTTATGCCTCTGGTGACCCCACTGGACTCAACCCAAAATAATCCCACACCAGATACTCTTTAGGTTTCTAGTCTTAACATACCACACTTAGATCTTTGATCCCAATAAACCCAATCCTAATGGCAATGACCTGCTCTCTGCTCTACGGTTTAAGGTATCAAACCGTTTCTAAACTCCACATTTTTCAAATATGTGAAATCTATTGCCTAATTGTAAGAAATGTTTTTGGCATTCTTAAACTTATCCTGCTGAATATCTTTCCCTTAGACTCGAGGCAAGAGCCAAATCCTCCTTTCTGCATTAAAGAAGGATGGAATTTGCCACATCAGCAGTTCCCTTCAAAAGTTTATTTTTAAAGTAAAACAAAAACCCCAAACAAACAAATAGACAAGCAACTTTTATGACTATTTCAGAGCTAACAGGATATGGCTTTTAAGAGTTCTTCATGGGGTCATTCTTTTTCTATTTGAAAGCTTTTCAGGGTAACCCCCAATGAGCCGTGCCTGTATTGTTTTTGTACATACACACAGAGAACCACATCTGGCGTTCTATTACTCTGGTAAAATTTGCACTGTTACTAAGAAAATACACATTAAGTCTGCAATGAGCCTGTGGACTTCAAGCTGATAATGGGATTCTCAAGGACCATTGGAGTATTTGGCCAAGGAAAGTCTGTATATTTGCCATATTTGTTATAAGTGGAAGTGCTTTGGCCTCATAATTTCTCCAGTGAAATACATGGGTCCTTCTGGATGTGGAATGTATATGTAATTAACTGAGTCACTCAACAGGCCTCTTCTGAAAGTGTATTGCAAATCACTGCAAGAGCCTAAAAGGTCACTAGTGTCATTTCCTGTCATGGCTTTCAAGAGGACTTATAATTTAAATTAGCATTTAGAGACTTCTAGACTTCTCAGGTACGTGCTATAATTGACTTGCTATGAAAAACATTGACCAAGTTCAGCATGTTTTAATCAATGAGTCAATATGGGTCCAAGAAATGATCATGGATCTCTGTAATCTAAGTGATGTGTTTTATTGTTACGGTAGAACATTAGGCAAGTGTAGTTTGAATCTTCCAGTATGAGCTACTTCTGGCACCTGCCTCTACTAGAGCTACAGTTTATAGAGCACTTGCATACACAGCACAGAAAATCATACTCTTCACAGATCATCACTGGACATTTTAATGTATTTCTCTTTGTGTTGCTCTCCATTTACATATTTTAGGGATTAAAATCATATATATTGAATCCATAATTAAAGGTTTTGGGTTTGGAGTGCAAGGAACACACTGAGACAGAGTGTTTCTTTGGGTTAGCAATATACGGGGGGAGTTATTAATTATATAGAGAGACATCAGTATGCCCGTGGCTATGATGCGAGTCTGGGGGGTCTGATGTGAGTTCAGACCCAGAAGTTATAGTCAGACAGTATCGTGAGCACTTTCATAAGAATTCTGGCCCACTAGACAGCGAAGTGGTGTGGGAGTCCACTTTCATAATTCTCAGAGGGAGGATGTTTCAAGCCAAGTGATTGATGAGTACTTCATAGAATGGGCATGCGGCCATGTTGTCCCGGAGCCCTGGAAGGCAGGGGAGCAGGGTCTGCACTGCCAGGAAAGAGTGTGAATTCTGAGAAAGTGGGATAAGTGGGAAGGAGGGGCATATGTGTTAAGGTGTAGCCCTCTGATGTGCTGGGACCTGGCAGCCTGAGCCTGCAACTTCCAAATGAATATGGTACAGCTTGCTCGCTCTCCAGGAACCTGAAAACCTGTGATGAGTACTCTTCACAGATGGGGTAGAGATTCATTGGGAGGCTCTTGGTAGGGGCCTGGCTCATGGTTCATTTATTAAATTACTAGATGTTTATTCCAGTACTATAAATTATTTTTGGAAAGGGTTTCTTAAATTTATTTTCACAACTAACTGCAAGAGCCATTATTTTTATGCATGACAAATACCCAATCATAAATTAAATTTAGCATCTTCGCTATTTTTAGTGTACAGTTTAGTGTTAAAGCTGTTTGTGTTACATGATGTATTTCTCAAACATTTCATCTTTCAAAACAAAAACTCCCATGTTCACTTTAAAGTAACTTTAATATGTTCTTTTTTTTTCTTTCTTCCAGTTTATGCTAGGAGGTTGATTATTCCAAGTGCTTCATTTGAGTAATATAATGTAGTAGATATCCTTTTGTGACTAGGTACATTTCATTCAGAAAGAATCAAATATATAATTTTGTATTTTTAAAAGTTCTATCTGAAAATCTCTCTAAGAATAAATTGTATATTGTATATTTGGTTTCCCCAAAATGCAGAAGTCTGTGCACTGTATGAGAAATATGCTTACGGTTTACACAAGCTCATCCTTCTAAATCATCACGATGTTCCTATGGTTTGTAAGGTAAACCACCAAACACAAGTGGGAAAGGAGAGTGTGATGAATGAAAATGAAAGAGGAAAGAAAATGTCTTAAGATCCTGTCAAGTGTTGGCCATGGTGGTGCACACCTTTGATTTTAGTACGCTTGAGGTAAGTGGATCTTTGAGTTTGAGGCTAGCTTGGTCTACACTGAAAGTCTGGGATAGCCAGGGCTACACAGAGAAACCCTGTCACAAACAAACAAAAAACAAAACAAAACAAAGCAAAAGAAAAAAAGAAGAAAGGAAGGAGAGAAGGAAAGAAAGGAAGAAAGGAAGGAAGGAAGGAAGGAAGGAAGGCAGGAAGGAAAGAAAAAAGAAAGAAAAAAGAAAGAAAGGAAGGAAGGAAGGAAGAAGGAAGGAAGAAGGAAGGAAGGAAGGAAAGAAGGAAAGAAAGAGAGAGAGAGAGAGAGAGAGAGAGAGAGAGAGAGAGAGAGAGAGAGAGAGAGAGAAAAGAAAAGAAAAAATCCTGATAAGGTGGCAAATGGAAGTAGACATTTGCATGCTTTCATCAAAATCATTTAAAAAGAATTAGAAATCATAGATTGACAACACTAATATATAAAAATCATACAATCCAAATCCAAGGGAGACTAAAGGCTATTGGGGTGTGCCATATCTATATCCTGGTAGGTACATGATTGGCATTGGTACTGAATTCCAGAGGAAGGAAGAAGTGTAGCACATTGTAGGTTCTACATTGACTTTATATTCATCATTTTGGTTTCTGGAAAGAGCACAACCAATTGATTGTACCAATGTACACAAGGATACAGAGGAATGTATCTTTATGTAGTGTGGGTAGAGCATGAACTAGGAACTGGTTACAGACAAGGGAACTGAATAACACAGTAAGCTAGTTTTTCCTTCCACAAAGATAGCACCTGACTCAGGAACTTAATGACTCAAACAACAGATAGACACACGGACAGAAGCAGGCAAATGAATGAGAAAGAATACTGAAATGGCTTTACTTTTATGGAGACCACCCATTCTAAAGGCTTTCCTTCCTATGATCAATTATAGGAGAAACTTGTGATTCTCTTCATTTCCCAACAACAAAAGAAGAATGTGGAGAGGGAGCCAGGTGGTTGGTGCAGTTTCACATCAGGTAGTAATCTGAGCAGCTCACATGCAAACAAGCATGTCCTTGCCACTGAGATTTCCTTGTTTGGATAGATACACAGACCATAGAGGAGCCCGTGAATCAATTTGTGCATTGTATCGTCACAATGCCACGGCTGTGGCGTGGTTTTCCCATTACTGTTTCGTTGGGCTACGTCATCCTGTACCTCATTAACAATGGAGGGTCAGCCATACGTTGCATCAGGAAGCAACTTCCTCCAGCCTTTTGAAAGGTGCCAGATGCTTCCCATTGTGTGAAATGGAAATAAATTGATATGAAATATTTAAAAGGTAGAATTGCTGACCCATGTTCCTACCAAAAGTCTGATATCACATGCACGTGCATGTGTGCGTGTGTACACATGCGTGCACAATATTGGAATTAAAAGGCCTGAAAAACAGGCTTTTTTTTTGCTTTTATTTAGATGAAAGCAAAATACTGACACAATGCCAATTTCTAGTTTAAAAATTAAGACTAGAAATTGGAGGTTTTCATGCTTGCAGGAATTTCTCAAGTGAAGTGAGCATGGATTTGAAGCATGTGGTCTTAATAAATCTTATTTCATATTCCTTGGGTACTATTAAAATGAAACTATGAGAAGTGTTTCATGAACACAGGGACTATTGTCAGTAATTATAGGGAAAACAATCATGGCTGCCTCCTCTATGAGGGGAGATTACAATTAGCTGCAAATGCCACTGTACCAATATTTGCAGCAGGGGACTTGGCACAAGAGAATTCAATAAACAAGTCAAATTTTGCCGTGGGAAAAAGAAAATGGCAGTATCTCCTGTTCTCAGTACTTCTCTCTGGTAACACAGGGGTAAACACGAGAGTCTCATCCTACGAACGGACAGATTAAGCTAGAGCTCCTTATCAATCTGCAAGAGAAACTCAAGGTGTCAGAATTAAGTCCTGCAGGGTCACAGCGTGAGACGAGAGTGACAAGCAGACAGCCCAGGCATCAATACTCCAAAAAAGCAACTAGATAATTGCTTCATATCACATCGAGCACACAGTGATAAAGAATGTCAGAGTAATTACTCCTAGGATACCAGGACTGCCATGCTGCAATTATCATCACGGCCTGCCTTGGTTTACATGTGATTCTGTCTCTCCTGTTGCTGCCAGATTTCCTCTTTACAGACCTGCCACTCAGATGGGTAGATTTAGCTCTGGAAGGCATGAGGGCTCCTTCTGAACCACAGAGATCGAACTATCCCAAATTAATATTCACTTCTTACTGGTAAAAGCACAAGCCCACTCCACAAAAGATGACATTAAGGAAAAGTTTTTTTAAAAATAAACACAAGACTGGATGTATGTTTTGTGCATTTTCATCATCCCTCAGTATTTCAGCGTATTTTGTCCAATAATGAAAACAATGGAGACAAAAACTGTAAATAATGTTTTCTGCCTTATAAATGGAAATAGAAATGAACTTCAGGGGTCTAGGAGGTTTTTTATCTACTTCATTCTCTTGCGTTTTTTTAAAAAAAATTATTTATTATGTATATCATATTCTGTCTGTGTGTGTGTCTGCAGGCCAGAAGAGGGCACCAGACATCATTACAGATGGTTGTGAGCCACCATGTGGTTGCCGGGAATTGAACTCAGGACCTTTGGAAGAGCAGGCAATGCTCTTAACCACTGAGACATCTCTCCAGGCCCCCATTCTCTTGCTTTTATCAATTATTAGGTGGGAACACATCCCAAGGAGACACATTAGCAGAGTTACAGCAAGGTGGACGAGTAGCACCAAGAGGGACGTAGCATCTTCTATGAGTGGTTGGTATTCACAGCTGAGCAGTCTAGGGAGTCAGGAATGAACATGAGCAGAGCCTGGAGCACAGGACAGCCTATATGTGAATGAGTTCTTCCTGCTTGTGCTGCCTCTACAGTTTTCAGTGCCTGCAAAACCATACACCAGGACAACAGATACCTGACAGCACAAACAACATCATTTAATGTCTGCAAGTATTGACTTTCTTAACAATCATAGTGGTCGTTTATTGAGCAATTAATGTGGAAGTATTTCACATTCTTACATATGTTATCAGGTTTAACTTTCAGCCTCTCTGTGGAGTATCATTATTATTCCCACTTTATAGGTAAGCGCACTTTAAACCATTTGGATGTGAAGAAATGGGGCAAAGTTTGAGAGGTAAGTAGCAACGGCAGCATTTAACCTGAGAAGTCAGACTTGAAAACCTCACACTGCCCACGATGGGGAAAAAGCTCTATGATGAACCCCTTGACAATTAACAATCAATTGATAGAGACCTAAAACCTGTCAGTGATGGTTTAATGTTTCATAGCTCCTGGCCTAAAGGTGCTCCATCACATTTATGTTGGTTTTGACTGGCAACTCATGTTATCATTCTGAGAAAGAAAAGAAAACCAAACAGGAAAGAGATCAGGGAGGGTGAGGTGAGGTTACCAGTGCCTACAGACAAAGGGAAGCTTAGTTTAATTTCCTGTCATACAGATAATTAGGCACCAAATAGGTCCCAAAGGTAATTAAAAACATAATAAACCTAATGAAACAAGAGCAGCATCCTGGCTAAAGAGGAAAAAAAAAGATATAAATCACTAGCAAGTCGTGAATAATTTTCAGTAGGTGTACTACATTTTTGTTTCTAAGGATGGGCGTTCCTCTGTCAGGAGTTATGCTGTATGTGGGTTGTAACTGAGCCAGCATCACTGTAAGGAATACTAAGTCTGCACCGACCTCCTCATGGAGACAGAACAAAGGCCCCGAAGACTGAAGGACTGAAGTGACAGTTTCTGGTTCTTTAGTGATCAATGAGTAAAAGAAGTTGCCTGAATATATTCAAAGCTGGTAATCCAGTCCACCCAGGAGCTATGAGCAGAGCTGTATTTTCTAAAAAGAAGCTAGGGACTACAAGAGAAGGAGGATCAGGGCTTGTGTTGCTATTTTCCTTGGACTTTCTCAGAATCGTCCATATTATCTCCTTGCCGAAGGTGACCGTATATATGAGAGGCAGGTCTCAGATCCTCCCAGCCATTACCTCAGTAATCCTTAGACAATTAGACAATTAACTCTTCACAAAGGTTTGAGTTACAAAACGTTTTATTAAAATCAGGTTTGTGTTCTAAGCTGCTAATAGAAAATCCTGGCGACTACTCCGTACTGGTGGAGTAAAGACCATAAACAGGAAATACTTGTGACCATCACAGTGCTTTAAAAAAATGTAAACTTGACTTAGAAAAAGTATTCCAGGTATGCAAAGGATAGAGTTTGCATTCTAGCTGAGACGTTACCGTGCAATAGAAGGAAGATAGCCAATCTCTTTGGATCTGTTTTCAATAGCTTTAAATTAGAGGCATTAATTTTGTCTTCCTTGTAGATTTTTGGGAAGATTAAATAAATAACTCAGCATTAATGCAAATGCTTACCCTGATTCCTGGCATTTAGTGACTTCTCCATAAATACCTGTGTAGATGAATCTAAGGTTGCACCCAAAAAAGCACTATAAAAGCATCATAACCAGACTTCAAATTCCATCTCATTATCAAGAATTTAAATGTCAAGTGTTTAATATCTGATGTTTATGAATTCTAGAGAGTGCTACTTATCTATTGTACTCATGATCTTATAGTACTTCATTATTATGGATTTCCAAGATATTTTAATATCAGTGTTTTAATATTTAATAATTAATAGTTTTAATGTACATTGATATTTCTTCATTAAGTTCATGTGATTCACTCTCTGACAACTGCATCTTTATATTGAAAATCCATCTTGGTTCCAAGAGAAATGAGCCGTTAAATCACGAAAAGACAGGGTAGAAATGCACACACTTATTGCTAAGCAAGAGAAGTCAATCTGAGTGGACAACACTCAGTATGGTTCCAATGATCAGATGATGAAAAAGGCAAAACCAGAGAGCCAGTCAAAAAGCCCAGTGACTCTTCAGAGAATGAGAAGAGAAAGGAATGAAAAGGCACAGAGGATTTCTAGGGCAGTGGCATTACTCTGGAAGGCAGGGAAACTTGAGCATGTCATGCAACATTTGCCCAAACTCATAGACCATAGACTGAACCCTCATGCTGCATATAGAGGGTAGGAGGTCACAGCAAGCCAACTGGCTTTGAGGAACATCCTTTGGGTATGGGTGTTAACAGAGGAGGGCTGCAATACTGGAGAATGGGTATGCAGAAAACCTCTATCTTGGTTTGGTTTTGTGTGAACATAAAGAACAAGCTTAAACCACAGCTGATGGTAGACAAACTAAGCTGATGTCTGTTTGTGATTAAACTTCTGTTTTTTCAAGGGCCGGGCTATGCTCCAGCTGTAACCTTAACTACAAATGGTTCTGTACTGCCTGTTCCAGGAATGGCGATCATGTCTTTGTTTCAAACAGTTGTTTAATATAAGCATTTTGTGATCCTACCTTTGTTTCAAAAAGTTCTGTGACCACCAAAGACTACTTTGTTATGATTACCTGTTGTTATGCCCATCTTGCAAATGTGTATAGGACAAACTTATTTGTCCTGCTCCTATAACTCAAATTTTTCCCCACCAAATCCCCCATTTGGAAACTCCCTACCCCTGAGCTATGAAAGCCTTGTCTTCCTCATATCCAGTGCTGGTCTCTTGAACCCCACCTTAAAGGCAGGTAGCCCTTGTACATGAGGGGGAAAAACCAAACTTGTTTTAATTAATTTGGCCATGGTGATTTGAATCGGTGTTCTTTCTCTTCCTTTCTTTGAAATTCACAAAAGTTCCTGTAAAAAGAAACTAGCAACACTTTTTAAACTTCATGTTGCTATTTTACTATTTACTTAAATTTATTTACGCAAAGAAAAAGTGCATCTGTGAATTTGAATCTAGCTCTTCAAAGAAAGTGAACATATACTTGGTTGTGATGATCTTTGTAAAAACTCGAAATTATATTTTTTTTCTTGCGTGTATGTGTGAATGTATGTATGCATGTATGTGAGGGGATGTGAAGTTCAGACAACTTCCAGAAGCAGGTTCTCTCCTTCTACCCTGGGTTCCTGGGATCACACTAAGGTCATTGTCCCCTGAACCATCTTGCCTGTCCTCATAGTCATCTTCATTTTTAATTATAAACTTGGAAAATTTGAAACACATAATTTATTCCTTGGTTTGTTCTATATTTTGTAACATTTTAAGTTTTTGCAATTATGTATTTATTATCTTTATTGTTAATACCTAAAATGTACAGAAATTTTAATATGTGCATACAACTTTGCTGATTATATGAATGGATTTTGTTTCCCAGCGTACTCTCTGGGGTTTCTCTATGTACAGTAATACAAAGACTCCTTACAAAACACAGTTTACTTGACATAGACACTGTCCTTGTATTTCGTTCAGGAAAATGGTGTCACGCGTTTCCTATTTAGTATGATGTTGGCTTTGGGGTTAAGGTCAATGCTTTCATCACGTTAAAAAGGAATTCATCCATTTCTTCATATATTTTGGCTTTGAACCATTTAAATATATTAACTAATGAAAATCAATAGGTTCCTCTCTTAAAGACACACCAATTAATTCTGAGTGAGTCTTAAATGCCAGGTTCTGTCTCAGGAGGTCACAGGGAACGCCTATTCATAGGAGTAGCAATAGTGTGTGCTCTGTGGATCAGCAAACATGGGCACCACCCAGGAGTTTAGCATAAATGCAAATCCCAAGCCCCCTCCAAGCCTACTGACTGTATCAAAGTCTCCCAAGCTGATGTTTGACAAGTTCTGGGGATGTGGATCCATGGTAAAATGTGGTAACCTAGAGTAGGTGGATTACCAAGTCAGACAGATGAAGGGCACTCTGAGTTATTAGTAGGTAAAGGCCTGACTGCCTTTCAATTAATAACTTGAGGTCACAGCAGAATAGTGACTATGGTTATAATAAAACCTTAGCTGCCAAACATCTTGCCATCCTTGGATCAGGAAGATATTCTTTCCTTTCCTTTGAACTAGGAGTTAACCAATGATTTTGCACTTTCGTTAAGCAATAGAGGACAGGTTTGTATCATAATGGGTAGCTGTGGCTAGCAGCATGTTTGAGATCTAGGTTTTCCTACAACAGATCCTGAAAGAAAGAAGTTGTTAATTTGGGAGGTGTCGTCAAGGAACACTAATAAAGGAATAGGGAAGTCAGGCAAAAAAAAAGAAGGAACTTGAAATAAGACCTATTGCTGAGAGAGTTGTAACTGGAGCTTAACCCTTCTAGAGCGTTCTCAGGAGGTAGCAAGGTGAACTTGGCCACCACCGAAGGAGGAAGGGCAAGGTTTACACATCATCTCCAGAAAATCACTAGAACAATGATGTTCTGAGGAATGTGAACTCTTGAGCACAGTGAATGGTATCATGTATCCTTCCTTGGAGAATAAAAAGTTTTCAGGAAATGGGATGCAGATAGTGGTGGCTTGAGGTCAGGAGAGTAGGGGGACTGAGTGTCTCCTGCCATCATTGTGCCACTAAAGTTAGATACTGCTGCCTATTCTAGCACATCAGCATCTTAGATGCACTTGATTGACAAATGCCGACTTGGGAAGTTTGACACCAGCCAGAACATTAGGAATGAACACCATGGATGACTCTCGCATTCATTTGAGCTAGAGGAGGATAGTGATTATAGTCACATCAGCAGAAGCAGGGATAAATACGGCATTGCAGGGGGAAAATACTGTGCCAGAGAAGTATCAGAGAGGAGGAGATGGAAGTCTTGGGAGGTAATCATAGCATAGACTTAGGAACAGCAGTCCTCATCAGCACCAAGCCAGCAAGCTGCACAGCCAACTGCACTAGCACACTACCGCAATCTGAATCTGCTGTCGCCCGCAGAAAGACGTGCACAGCAAAACGTCAGCTGATCTCCCCAGTCAAACAGCTCTGTGATGCGTCTCAGGAATGAATACACCGGAGAACTGTGCCATGAACAGGGATGTGAAAACAACCACAGGACTTCTTCACCCATCCCAGTGCCTTTAATTGATATTTGTTTAGGGCTTTTCTCCAGTCTCATCCTGGCCTGGAAAAAAAATCGATGAAATCATTGCTTTGGAGTCACCTTTCATTTTTGTCTCGAGCAAACAACCATAAATCTATTATTCTTTTAACAAATTATTCTATGCTAGCTTAAATACTTCAAGTGGTGGGTAGATAATACTTTGGCAAGTGAAGTGCTATGATTTGCTTTCCTTCTACGATGCCAAAAAGTCTTCACAAGAAATCAGGGATTCTTGGCTGTCAACTTGAGAAGGAATAGACCAGGGATATTGTGAGACTGCCCACAGGCATGGTCCTCAACCCTAGAGAATCTGTTTTGGGGGTCTTCGTTGATGTTCAGGAGATAAGATTTTCCACAAACAAAATCTGAAATAACTATGAGGTAGTTACAGGAACATGTCTGCTGAGATAAAAATGTCCTGAGTAGCTCAAGAAAATCTTTAATGTAAACCCAACAAGAAAATTGTTCCTGGTCTTAAAAGTTTAAGTACAGAGCCAGGCAGTGGTGGCACATGCCTTTAATCCCAGCACTCAGGAGGCAGAGGCAGGCGGATCTCTGAGTTTGAGGCCAGCCTGGTCTACAAGAGCTAGTACCAGGACAGGCCCTAGAAACTACAGGGAAACCCTGTCTCGAAAAAAACAACAACAAAAAAAGTTTAATTACAGCAGTCCCCTCTTATCCACAATTTCCTTTCCTAAGGTTTTCAGATATAGTCAGCTGTGGTTTGAAACCCTAAAAAGAACTTTCTAGAAACAGTCCATAGGTTTCAGACTGTATGCCATTCAGAGCAGTGTGATGAAATCTCACATTGTCTCTCTTCTTTCCCAGTCAGAGTGTAAAATACCTTTTTTTTTTTTTCCTGGACTGAATGACCAGTCCAGGGCATAGATAGAAGTCATCTTGGCTAATAGAACAGATTTGCAGTATAGCACTTAAACCTGAGGAAGTCACCTTACTTGACAGCATCACAACATCTGCTCAATCCTCCTCCTTTTATTCATCACATAGGGGAAACCCAGTCACAACCTAAGTACATGTCAGGAGAGCAGAGACCATCATGCTTTCCACGCACGCATGTGCGTGCTTGTGCACGCGCGCACGCACACACACACACATACATACACACACACACACACACACACACACACGGAGGGGGGAAAAGAGAGGAAATATACTCTTATATTGTTTTCTTTTTTCTTTTTTTTTGGTTTTTCGAGACAGGGTTTCTCTGCAGCTTTTTTAGAGCCTGTCCTGGACCTAGCTCTTGTAGACCAGGCTGGCCTCGAGCTCACATAGATCCGCCTGCCTCTGCCTCCCGAGTGCTGGGATTAAAGGCGTGCGCCACCACCGCCCGGCTTATATTGTTTTATTATAGCACATTGCTCTAGTTGTTCTGTCTTGTTATAAGTTATTATTGTTAAATGTTTTCTGTGTCCAGTTAATGTATTAGCCTTTATTGTAAATATGTATTAGGGAAAATCTATAGTATACTAAATACAAGATTTCAGTATTGTATGAGGTTTCCAGCATCCTCTGGCAGGCTGTGGATGTATTCATGTAGGTAAGGCAGGCACTACAAGTTATTTAAAACCCACACTGGTGAGGAAGCATGAGTGCACACCCACTCCTGTGGGTGTGTATGGGAACAAGGTGATCATAAACACCCATGGCTTAAAGAGTGCAAGCACCCTCCTGGAGCCTCTGGTAGTTCAAAGAAGTGGCACACAAGAGGGAAGTTCTCTGCGGAAAAGTAGAGGGAGTCTCTGGGAACTTGGTCTGCTCTTAGAATGAGCATAGGGTCCTAGACCCAAAGCAAAGTCACTTCTGCGGATCTCTGAGAAAACTGCTATGCTCATTCCGCTCCACTGCTGTTGGTGCAGGTGCTGAAGGTAGGTGAAAATGGAGACTTGTGATATTAGGAAGAAGAAAGCGTGGCACTGTGGTTTTATATGGGTGGAAACAGAAGGCACTACTGAAGGCAGAGAAAGGGGCAGTGAATGAAGTACTGGGTCAATCAGTTAGGGAGACCATGGTAGGGCACTCTCCTGTGCTTGAAAGGAATGTGTAGCTGAGCAAGGTTTTCAGCAGGGTTCCTTGGAACTGGTAGACCAGACGACATTCTCCCCGTTCCTCCTCCCTTCTCTTTCCAAGCAGTTGTTCCAACAACTCATCCATTTAGCCACTGTGCCTTCCAGGGTGAATTTTCTATGATTGCAAGGGAAGTCAGGTAAAAGGTGAGGCCATTTCAGTTGCCAACGATCAGAACGTAGTTTTTATGGGTCACAAACACCTTTCAACCTTGACAGAGCTTGAAGATAACGGTTTAGTCCTGAGTGCCACATCAGGAACCGATCATCCTCCCGACGACAGAAAGAGGTGAAGAACTTGAACTGCAGTTTACAAACCTTGGATTTTTCTTGGGCTTTGCAGAGCTTGCCTCCCCTCCCAAGTCCTCCTGACACAGCAGGAGACAGAATAGCAGCTGTCTGAATAAACAGGAGACCAGTCTATTTGCCATGACAATTTGCTTGATGAGATCCGTGAGAAGATCCCATCATCTAGACTCCATGAGTACCACTAGGAGTCTCTGGAATGAATGACACATCCCAATTCAAAGTCATGAAAGCTTATGTGTGCTTATATAACCTTAAAAGAAATGACTTCTCTCCAATTACAGATCAAAACTGATTGTTTTTAAATTTGTGAGGTCAAGCGCACTGTCAACGTTCCAGAAGGCAAGGCGCTTGCATTGTTAAATGCTCCTTGGGGTCCAGCTGAATGTGTTCACAAATCTTTCGCTGAGTTAGTAAGCTGGACACATGATCAGTTGGTTGGCTGAATACATAGCAGTAATAAGATCAAGAAGGAAGAAGGGACAAGGTAGGATATCAGCTCAAATGATGGATTTGAGTTTGCAAAGGAAAAGAAAATGATGTATGAAGAAATTAAAACTCCAGACTTTAGTTAATCCACCCAGTTTGTACATAATGAACAATTATTAACTAGTAGTAATTGGTGAGAACTAAACAACCCAACTCTTTTCATAATGGAGAAGTTAGACAGTATAAAAGTGAACAAACTTGTATTTTCTTACAACAACAAATACTCTGCAATAAATTAACCTGAGCAAAAATCAGGACCAGTGAGAAAACAAATCAGCTTACCCAACATGGTCCAAGGATTTTACCAGGAGTTACAGAAAATTTATATAAAGGGGAAAAGTCAGCTAAGCACAGAGCAAAGGCAAGGGATTGAAAAGGAAATTAAAGTTACTTCAGCTGATACAATTTGGTCTGAGACAGTAAAAGCTGAGCATGAGGTAGTCTCATTATGGGTGGATGTGTGGCTAAAAATAGTACATACAGGGCCAAATGCATGTTTGCATAAGTAAAGCTTATTAGAACAGTCATCCTGTTTAGGGATGGATGTATTGCCTTCAGCAGACTGCATGTCAAAATTTCCAAGCAGAATATTTGTGATAGAGATTGGCTGGTCTGCAAATCCTAAACTACCTACCATCTAACTTGTTGATTAAGTATGCCTACCCCTAAGATAAGGTGATTCTATCATTATTATCATTATCATTAGCAGCATAACCATAATAATAATAATAATGATAATAATAATAATAATAAATTATTATTTTGTTTTTTCAAGACAGGTTGTCTCTGTTTAACAGCCACAGCTCTCCTGAAACTTGTTCTGTAGGCCAGGCTGGCCTCGAACTCACAGAGATCCACCTGTGCTGGGATTAAAGGTGGCACCACCATTGCCTGGCATTCATCATTATTATTATTACTTAAAATTTTAAAAAGCTGTTTTCAAAGGACATTCACAACAATTTGAATTAATAAACGGCTATTTTCACCTTTAGTATTATTGGAAAAGTGTTCTGGATTCCAAGAATTCATACTTGGTGTTCCAAAACTGATAAAGAATCATCTTTTCAACTGGGAATAATGATGTGGGATTCAAACATTCCGGAAGTGATGTGACTACTAATAATTGCCCTATAAATTTGCCGAGGACTAAAAATAAATCCATATTTTACTGCAGGCTTTGCAAGCTAATAAAGAGCAATTTCCAGCTGCGTGCTGTGACAGCAAAATAAATAAATAAAAAAATAAAAAGAAGGGGTCTAACATCCCTCTAATTACATTTTCTATGTACGTGCTCACATTAGAAAATACTGATTAGGATTCGTGTGCTTAATAGTTTTTCATTCTTAAAAATCTCAATGCTATTGTAACTTCGTTTAAGCCTGACTATGCTGCATATACACTGGCTTTCAGAAGGACTAACAAGTAGCCCATCCCTTAGGATGTCTAAGAGATAAAACAAAAGAACTAGCACAATTGATAACTGGATGTTTTTCTTATTGAGCAGATTACACACACACACACACACACGCACACACACACACACGTTGTGACTAGGGTTCTTCTGGTTTGGTGGATAAACCTGCATCAAACACCAGACTTTCCCTTGAAATACCGGACCTCCCTCACTTCATCCTGCTCAAAAGAACGTGTGTGATGGTTTGAAAAGAGCTAAATCAAATACCTTTTCCTGGATTCTATTTTCTCTAACACCAAATGTTCTGAGCACTTGAAATGTCACCACCTGAAGAAAAGAGATAACTCTTTTGGTCATGAATTCACTGTTACCTCTCAGAAGGACTATGGAAAAGGGATTACTCATCAGGACAAGCTGATAAGTTTGGTTTGCTATTAGGCGAGGCCACACCCCCCTCAGAATGTTTTAGGCTGAGCATAACTTATGTCAGACTACCCAGCATCTCGGCTCTGCTCTAGATAGATCAGGCAAGACTAAGAAGGTTGCAGGTGTCACCCTAGCATTTCTCCCTACAGAAATTCAGAGAAACCAAGGTAGAATTTGGCTGCTATTTGGATATGAAAAGTTGCCCTTTAAGTATGAAGACAAGTATAACAAAGATAATTAAAAATATAGATACTATTTTACTTGAATCAACTTCAGTTTTAACTCAAAATATCCTAAAATTCAACAGAAAAGCAACAGTTCAAACACACGATGATGCCTGTTCACACCCTTGTCTCTATTAATCTATCTACCATCTATAGATCTATCTACAATCTAGCATCTATCTCTCTACCTGGTCATTCAGCAACCACTTAGCCTCTGCTACTGTACACGTGGCACCTTGTTGACAGATGCCATGTTTGCACTTCAGAGTTTCCTCCACAGGATTACGTGTTAACCTCTTCATCTCCAGCTGGTGGTGCTATTGTCAGAGCTGCTGGAAAGTTTAGGGTATCAGCTCTAGTTAGACCAAGTCTGTCCCTGGGGCTATGCTTTGGGAATGTCTACCTTGCCCTGACCATCCTGCCTCTCTTTACTTCCTGGCCACCATGGGCTGCATAGCTTTCTTCGACACAGTCACACTGTAATGGTATTTGGCATCTCCCTGGGACCGAGGTAAATGAACCAGCTGGCCACAGACTGAAATCTCTGAAACCAGCAGTCCAAACAATCTTTCCTGCTGTTAATAGTTTTGTAGATAACTTTAAGGCAATGAGAAACTCACATCTCTGTCTTTATGTGTTTTCTGTTTCAATATCATGATCTAGGGGAGGGTTATTATTATTGATTATTATTATATTTTTGACAGTTTCATACGTGTACATGGTGTGTCTTTTAAATTTTTCATACATGTATAAAATATATCTTGATCAGATTCAGCCCCATTAATCCTCCCCGTTTTCCTCCCCGCTGAGTTTCTTCTTTCCAATGAAGACCCCTCCACCTTTCATAATTGTTTTGCTTCTGTGTGAGATCCCTTGAGCTTAATTAGGATTGGTTTTGTTGGTATGGGCTGGGTGTTGTCAACGATAAAGTTTGTGCTGCATCATTGAGCAAAATGACTCACTGTCTTTAGGCAGCCAGTTAATTGCTAATAGCTCCTCATGGATACTGGGTCCCTATGACTTCTCCTCTATCCATGACGGCATGTTGAGGGGCCTCATCTCTTGCAGATCTCATGCAGGTAACCGCAGCTGCCGTGAACTCATGAGAGTGATAGTCATCTTATATCCAAAATCCAGCCTTTCATTGTACACCGCCACAAGTACTGGGACCTAGATTCTTTCTTTTCCCTGTTCTACCATGCTCCCTGGGCCTTAGAAGGATCAATTTAGAAGTAACTTTTAGGACAGAGCATACAAGCCACTTATCCTTAGCACTTTGACCCAGTTATGAATCTTTGTATTAACTACTGCAAAAAGAAGCTTCTAGGATCAAGGGTAAGAACAGCACTAGCTTGTGTGAATAAACTTAAATATTTTAAATACTTTCCCCCTACAACAACGATGCTAGTCTTGCCCCACAGCACAGTATAAAGCACATATTGAGAAGTATGTAGTCAAGTATACCACTTATTCATTTTTCTAAAAGTAAACAACTCTGTAGCAGAACGCATCAAGGAAACGGGTTACACTGCCTAAAGGTTTGCCCCTGCCCTGAACATAATTTCCTCGCTGACTTCTCGTGGCACAGGTTCACTTTCTGTTCTTACATTGCATCTAAGTGCAGTCTTCCTCAGTGTTGTCTCTCGAATCTGGCTTTGAGTTTGCTCTGCGGGCTGTAACTGGAAGGGTTAGCATTCACTGACTTTGCTGGATACTATGGAAGACTTTACTCCATCATTACCATGTGCAGTCGCCACGATCATCTCCTCAATTGGCACCTTTGTCATCTTTAAGCGGGTTAAAACACTTCGAGTTAGGAAGCTTACAGAACCACTGCATTCAAATGTGGTGTCTAATGACGTAGCTCTGATCCTGTAGTCACTGTTGGGCGGATTCCGCCCTTTGAGAGTAACAGAAATAGTGGCTACTTTCCTAGCATTGAAACTTAGTTTCAGAAAAACTGTAAAATGACATACAAGGCTTTAGCATATAGTTCAAGAATCTTTTCATTAAACAAATAAAAGTAAAGACACCCAAAGGAGGTAGAGTGTTTTATGACCACCGATGAAGGAGAAAGAATGAAACGAACCAACATAACCCATCCCTCAAGACCCAAATTCTCATAAAGAAGAAAGAAAGAAGAAAAGTCTCAGAACAAATGGTTTGAGAAAAATATTGCAGGGCGTAAGGGAAAGTTTGGATACCACTGTATTTAAGGGTCCAGAAAGTCTTCTTGGCAGCCAGGGTGGGGTTGGGAGTAGGGAGAATGCACAGACACAAGCAAGGAAAGGAGAAAGCTGAAAAGGATGTGTAGCAAGATGCTACGAAGGGCTGTTTTCCCAACTATTCGCAGTGACAAAAAAGAAGTTAATTGGGGACGCCGTATGGGCAGAACACAGTGATATAAAGGAATTACAGAGGTTTTTCAGCTCTGATCATGGTATTAGAGTTATGCTTTTAAAACCCACTACCTTTCAGAAGTGCATACCCACTGAAGCTATAGATGAAAGTGCATAAGATCTCAAAGCCCCTTGACAGCCCATAGTGCAGGCTGGTGTTAAGGGCAGAGATAGGGATACTCAAGTCATTATAGCTGGCAATGGCTCCCTGACCTTCACTACCCTGCTTTATCTATTTTAATGTATTTCCCAGTACAAAAACATAAGATAAAAGAGAGTTGAAGAGGGGTTGTGTCTCTAGAAACAGTGATTCAGTGTTCTTTTACTTGATTGAGTTGTTGTGCTTCTCTTAGTAGAATTTATTTTGTACTTAGGATATACTAAATAAAAGATTAAGACAGCCGTCGGGAAAGCCTACTTCACAATGCAGCATCACTTCCCTTTATAGGGGGGCATGTTAGAAAGTGATTCCTTTCATAGGTAGAAGCCACGTGTCACTGAAATCACGAGAGCAACCACCAACCTAGAGGAGGCTGAAGGATGTTTACAACAATTGAAACAGATTGATTTTATTCCCACGAACCACCTACAGTGTTGCTACAATGTGACAAAGAAGTTTTTACACAATAGATAACAGGAAAGTTATTAGAGGTGATTAATTAGGGGTATATAATCATTTTTCTCAGAGAAGTAGAACTCTGAAAACATTCAGAATACATTTACATTACAGGCTGTATCTGGCAGCTGTTCTACTTCAGCTTTGGGTATTTCTTTCCCATTTCATGTTAAGACATAGCATAGTAATAGTAGAAATTCACAGTGATTGTCACTTAAAGGTCACCACTTCTTTGTTTAGCAGCATGAGTGAGTGACCTAAGCTCTTGGAAGAAAAATCAGAAAACAAGAATAGTGGCTATACTAGAACACTGAGATATTTGATCATCGAAAGAAAGAAAGAAAGAAAGAAAGAAAGAAAGAAAGAAAGGGAAAGAAAGAAATAAAAGGAAAGAGAAAGAAAGAAAGAAAGAAAGAAAGAAAGAAAGAAAGAAAGAAAGAAAGAAGAAAGAAAGAAGAAAGAAAGAAGAAAGAAAGAAAGAAAGAACCCCAAAAAACTATCTTCTAGCTATCTTCTCTAACATGGACAGAAACATTCTAGCCCTTGGTCAAAATGAAATAGTAAGATGATGTTGCTGTGGAAGTAGAAAGGAGGGAAATGAAAGATTTTAGCCGAGAAATATTAAAAATACCTTTTCACCGCTGCTTCAAACCTCCAAATATAAAGTTTCATTAGAAGTTTCTAGAACTTAGTGATGAACGATGAATGCAAACATAAAGGCAGAACATGGGAATGCTTTTCTGGCAGGGAGAACAGTGGGTATTTTGGATTGTTTGGGGTCCAGCATAAGGCAATGGCTCCATGGGTCTATAAGCTTCAAAGTTCGCAATGTCCTGTACCAAAGGACTGTGAAGAAAGGCAAACAGAAAAGCGCCACCGTGCACTGCAAACTTATAAGTGAATAATAACAAAGTTATTTATTTATTTATTTATTTATTTATTTTGGTTTTTCGAGACAGGGTTTCTCTGTAGCTTTGGAGCCTGTCCTGGAACTAGCTCTTGTAGACCAGGCTGGTCTCGAACTCACAGAGATCCGCCTGCCTCTGCCTCCCGAGTGCTGGGATTAAAGGCGTGCGCCACCGCCGCCCGGCATAACAAAGTTATTTTAAGCTGCAAAGCTAACTGAACTTTATGGTTCTTAGTTGTATGGCAGATTCTCAAGAATTTTTTTCAAACAGATCAGCAAGTGAACAAATGGAGACACGAGTCTCTAAAACTATCATTTCTAAAGAAGAAATAATTTGTTGAACGATGTATTTTTTTTAAAAATCTACTAAAACAAAACACCTAAAGCCAATTTATGCTCCCAGAGATCTACTCAAAGGAGATCAGTGTCTCCTGGGCTAGGCCCTTGGTTCGACTCTGGGTGAAAATTGCAGATGTAATTGCTTTCTGAAATCTTACCTTGCATGCATGCCTTCTTTCCTGAGTGCATTCTGTTTTCTTAAGTTGTTAAGCAATCACTAAAATATCAAAATCTATCTTAGCTTTAAAAATACATAAAAATAAACTTGGTCATGTTTGGTTCTATCCTAGGTGTTTGGGCCACTCCTCCTCTGGGTTCTGAACCTCCAAGCAATGTCAGGGGTGAGCTCCTTTTCATGGTTTGGGTCTTAAGATGGACTAGTTATTGGTTGGCCATTTCCACAATTTCTATGCCATCTTTAACCCAGCACATCTTGTATACAGGACAAATTGTAAGTCAAAGGTTATGTGGCTAGGTTAGGGGTCCCCGTACCTCCAGTGGAAATCTTGCCTGGTTACTGGAGATGACAGTATCCCCCATTGCTAGGAGTCTTAACTAGGGTCACCCTTATAGATTCCTGAGAGTTTCCATTGCACTCAGTTTCTAGCTCATTCCAGAATTGCTCCCTGATTTCAGTTGTCTCTCCCAGTACTCTCTTCCTTTGCTACCTCCTCAAAAGAAGTCGAGGAAATGATTTCTAATAATATTCTGCTGTGCTGCTAGACTGGTGCCCTAGCCCAGTGGTCATCAGAGAGGCTTCACCCAGCAACTGATGGAAATAGAAGTAGGAGGAACCCACAGTCAAACATTAAGCAGAGTTCAGAGAATCGTGCAGAAGAGGGGGAGGAAGGATTGTAGGCACCAGAGGGGCCAAGGACATCACAAGAAAACCCCCAAAATCAAGTAGCTTGAGCTCATAGGGGCTCACAGAGACTGAACCAATGGCCAGCGAACCTTCGTGGGGCTGATTTAGGCCCTCTGCATAAAAGTTACATTCGTGTAGCTTGGTCTTCTTGTGGGACTTCTAACAGAGGGGCTGGGTCTGTCTCTGACCCTGTTGCCTGCTTTGAATACCATTTCTTCCTACCAGGTTGTTTCAACCAGCATTGATAGGAGAGATGCCTAGTCTCACTGCAACTTGCTATACCATGGCTGGTTGAGATCCACGTGAGGCCTGCTCTTTTCTGAAGGGAAAATGGAGAAGTGGATTGGATCCAGGAGAGAGTAAAGTAGGGAGAAGTGACTGGGAAGAGAGGAGGTAGGGGAAACTGCAGGTGGAATCTAAAGATCAAAAATAATAAATAAAAAAGGAACAGGCTTCATTATTTCACCAGTCACTGGCATCTACTGAGCAACTGTCTAGCCTGGTGACCTAACATCTTCTTCCTTTTGCATCTCTCCCTCTGTGAGCTAATGAGGGTTATGTAACCCACCGTTTCCTTGGACTCTCCACAAGATCTCTTGCTTAGTTAAAGGAACTAACTTTTATTGTGTTGGCATATTTTCATCTTCCCTCTTCTCTGACTTTTAACTCTTTGAAGGATTTTGCAATTTGTGAATCTTGCATTATAAGCAACCCTCCGATGCCTTTTGGAAATAATAGAGACAGTACAAATCAAAAAGCTCAAAACGAGAAAGTTGGTCCTTAGTTGAGAGCTTTATAAATAAAAACTGAAATCAAGGCAAGGCAGAAACAACACTACTGTCAAAGCGAGGCACTTCTCAACACTATTCCTCAGTGCAAAGCCATTTGATTGTTCACTGGTGGGAGTGCTCTGCCGCTGCTGGGTGAACATAAGAGACAGCTCAATTAACTGGGTTCACATGTAAGGCGGATGAAAGCCATGCTTTATGTACCTAAGTATGAAGAGAGTGGAAGTTAAAATGAAACCCCGAGATACAAGAAAAACAATTCATACCTCAGACTGGAGTTCTATGAGCTAATAAGTAACAGCCGAGTCTAATTTCACACACGAGCCTTATTAAATCAAAGTACAATAGAGCGAGGAGAAAAAGAATCTAAAACAAATGTAGCCATTTGTTGTTGCTCAATAACTGGATTTTCTGGTTTTGAACTTTATTTCACTCTTAGATTCTGAATATACCAAGAGCACTCCCCTTTTGCTTGAGTTGCCATGTCAATGCAATGAGGACAGTTCAGGTTTGCGTTTGAGCAGGAAAACAAAATGCATTAAGGTTGATATCATGAAGCCCTGTTCCTGGATGGTTTCTGGGGCTGCTTTGAAGTGGAGCGATAGAACCTTAAGGCAGGATATTCTATAGGAATTGTCATAGCTAGAGATCTCCTAAGACATCCTCATCCTTTCATGGTGTCCTGCTTTCTTCTGCTCAGGCTGAGGAAGTCACCTCTGAAGCTCAGCTATGTTCCTCACAGAACTATTAAGAAATTCTGTGTTAAAGTTAGGTGGAAATGTACTTTCATGACAATATCAACTAAACATAACTCCACCTTTACAAGATGAAAGAACAATAGTGTTTGTGGACTATGTTTCAAATTTTCTATGATTCTATACTGTTCCAGGAACTTTGTAATTTTTCTTTTCTATAGAATAGAATTAAGCTTTGATATTTATGTTCTTTATTGTGTCACTGGAATTCACCATGGTATAGAAATCATTATGAAATTTGAGGATCTCAGCATCGGGTTAAAATTGGTGAACAATGTTTTACATTTTATGAAAGTACGAAGTTTTAATAATTCTGCCCAAAGATTACTATTGCCAATAGAAATAAGCTCAATTATTTATTAGCCCCTGGGCTTGGACTGTCTAAGATTGGTGATTATCACACACACTTCTCACAACAAATCACAATCCTCTGTTTATTCCCGACTGGGTGAGATTCCAGGGAAACAAAAGTTGACAGTTTGGAACCGATATTAAAACAGTGTTCTGAGAATCAAGTAGAAGGTTGAAACTGTGACAAGTGTGTCAAGAAAAGGTGACCAACACACAATTTCAATCTGAAGCGAGGATGTAATTCCACGTCTAAAGCTCTCTGAGTAGGAAAGGGACAGAGTGCTGTAGGGAAAGCGCCATGAGTCACTGCCTTATGAGAACCCAGGACTAATTTAGGATGACATGCTGGTTTATTTAGCAGATCCGTCTTCCTTAGTGGCATTATGTGCCTGTCTAGCGGTTTAAAAATTTTCTGCTATTCCCTGGAACAACCACTTATAAAGTGGGCTTGCTCATCTTAGACTCTACTCTCTTCATGCCTGAATTAGAGAACCGACAAATAGAGGGCAGGCTCCTCCCTGTGAGAGTATATATGAGTGGGTGCTTTGGAGAGCGTATGTCAGGGAGTGCCTGTGAGAGTGTGTGTATATGTGTGTATATGTGTATATGTAGATGTGTGTTATTTATTTATTTTCTTGGAATGTGGGCACATATAATTCCTTTATGCTCACTCATTTTCCTCAACTGACGTGGGAACATAAATGTAGATTATATCTTAATAAACTTAGGTCAGGACCTGGAAGGCACTGGGACTGCGCAGTTCAGCTGTCAAGAGGTAGAGTGATGCTGGGCTATTTCTTTCATGCTTTGCAGGGTGCTGGTCTTCTAAATGTGCTGCGATTAGTTTTCTTAATACTTATTAAATGACCTTGAAGAGTCACCTTGTGACTCTTATTTTGATCCTTTTCAGCTGATTGGTGATAAACATTATTTGTTGCGTATTTCTATTAGAATAACATTAGCTATATTTTATGAATTAGTTCTTATTTATATTTTGACTTCTTTTGTGGATAATTTTTTTAACTAGCCTTGCATCCACATGATCTTCAGGTTAGGTTTCTTCCTGGGTTATATCTTCCTGAGACTTCGTAAGTGGTTTTGATAGCTTGGTGACTGAGGATGTGAAACCTGTCAATCTCAACAAGATAGGACTGGATGTCTTTAGCAGAATCTCTTTTCAGCTTCAGATACAGGCTTGGTGTGGTTACTCAGGTATTTTTGAGACAGGCAATTATTCTTAATCTAAAGGCATATAAAACATTGTATATAATATAGTTTACATTTAAAGTCATTGTGGTATAATATAAACCCACGTGAGGTTATAAGCAGTAGTGTAAGTTTCACATCCATCTCTTGAGACATTAGCTAACTTAACCAGTCGTTTCTACCACAGTGACTAAGTCCTAGATAGAGGACAGCTGTCACCCGTATGTTGTTCTTCTCGTAGCCTGCTTTGTCAGGAAGTAACTGAAAACTAGAGGTTATGAAAGGTTAGTTTGTAAGTTTTATTTTACTTTGCCTTAAAATAGATGGCTAACGGAATGATTTTGAATGGATTTCACCTCTTGAGTGTAACACGGGGGGAAGTAGAAGAAATCCTGAGTGAGTAAACGCCAGAGTGAATGTGTGTTGTTGAGACAGGCAGAGTCGTGTCAGGGACCCCACAGTCTCGGGTTCAGAGGGTTGGCAAAGCCTTCCTTGGCATTGTGGAAAGTGTGAGCATTAAAAACATGTGAGGAAAACGTCCACCATCGATTCCCGCATCCCCCTCACCTGATGTTGATGGCCCGACCTCAGAGATTACTCCTCCCATGATGAGGCAAACGGTAGATGGAGACTGCGTATTGGTTTCCCAATTAATCACACAGAAACTACATTAATTACAACACTGTTTGGCCAATGACTCAGGCATATTTCTAGCTAGCTCTTACATCTTAAATTGACCCAGTTCTATGAATCTGTGTATCACCATGAGGCTGTGGCTTACTGGAAAGTTTCTAGTGTCTTTCTCCTTCAGCAGCTACATAGCATCTCTTTGAGTTCACCTACTCTCTCTCTATACCTCTGTTCAGATTTCCCACCTGTCTTTATTATGTCCTGCCATAGGCAGAAGCAGCTTTTGTATTAACCAATGGTAATAAAACACATTCACAGCATACAAAGGGGAATCCCACATCAATAAAACTGTCTCCTTTACACAGATGTATGCCTTAAACCCTGCTTCCTTGTTGATCTGTATGCAGTAATCCTGTCTTTCTGTTTAAATCTATACAATTAAGAATGAGCATCCAAAGTGCTACAATTTCTCCAACAAAGAGCCCAGTCCACCTATCCTACAGTTTTTCTCCGTTTCTGTGAATTAATCTGTGTCTCTTTGTGAAGTCCAAGTCCCTAGATCCATGCACGGAAAAGGCATAACATAAAAGAAATTTTTTCTCACTGGCTAATACATATCATAAGAGGTATGTGACTGTGATCAAAGGCTCATGCAAAGGGTTGGCAGGTGCCAACACTGCTGTTTCTAGGACAGAGATCCTTGCTCTTGCCTGGAACCTTTGGGTAAATATGTAATCTCTTGATATATTTATATATAAATATACAAAACTGTACAGTGTTAAGCGTGCTCTCTCTCTTTCTCTCTCTTTAACATAGAAGGAGTTCAATGTCTTAGTAAGGATGTTTGCCAGGATACTTGATGGCTCCTTTAAAAAATTCTATGGAGGAGATAACATGTGTCGTCAAGTGTGTCTAATGACACAATGAGGTTTTCACAACTGTTATACAAAAGCAACAGGCAGTCAATGTAATTTTGAAATGTCGAGTGAGAGGAAATATGTGTGGACGTTTTATTACTGGTGGAGGTGGATGTTTTCCCCATTAGATTTTTCAGTTAACACAACATGACTGTCTATTTTTAATTTGCAGGAGAAACACATAAGATGAAACATATCTTCCAGCCTTTTTGATGAAGTAACTCGTGAATGGACCTAATGATCTAAGAACAGAATTTGGAGAATGCTAAACCAATTCATGTTTGTAAGTTCAAATAACCCAAGTTTCATCTTGCATATGCATCCAGGCCCATTGTTCAGGATATTTCATATTGTCATGCTGGGATCATCCCAGAAATGGCCTTCCATAATCTGCTAAGGCTGAAATGTGTCAAATAAGAAAGTCTACTTGTTTTCGCTGTATGAGATTTTAGAGAATCTTAAAATCTCCATCATGCTTCAGCTTTACATGCCTCATCCGTTTAGTTTATACTAAGTAAAGCTGAATCTTCTAATACAAGAAATTTTAATAATGAATAAAATGTAAAATTCCAATAAACTATATAAATAACGTACTGGCACATAGGGATGTACAGGTAAAATGAATCCAAGAAAAGGAAGTATGTTGTGAGAGATATCTGGAGAGGAGCCATTTCTATTTCAATCTTTTAAAACAGATCTACAGTTACAAATGGGGGAATTGTTATTATTATTATTATTATTATTATTATTATTATTACAAACCAATTGCATCCATGTATGCAAAGTTGCCAGAATTACAAACAGTACCATGTTATACATAACAGTGTTCAGTGAAAAAAAGAATTTTGTATTTACTACTCAGACCTATAATCAGTCAAAAGTATGTCTTCCTGAGTTAGATTCCTTTAGGAAAATTTCAAGCACCATGAATTTTGCTGGTACTATGTCAAGTGAACAAGTGCAAGTCTAATGATAAGTAGAAACAAAAAATGATTAGATGACTAAAATGTACAGGCAGGAATAGCCATTCTCCTACCTCACTTGTATTAGTAAGTATGTGCTGAATCCTGCTAGTCCACTGTTAAATTTCTCACAACAGCCTCCTAACTAATCATCGTAATGTCTGTCATTGAAGTTCAAGGAGCTCATGGAAAGGCACACAATCTAGTTGGATCCAGAAAGAGTCTCAGAACTTTTAAAGAAACAAGAAAGGATCACTCCCCACCTTGAAAAGTTTCTGTAGCTGGAGCTGCTGTGTTCAGCCGGCTGAAATGCCATGAACAAACCTTCAGTTGTTCAAAATGAAGCCCGCACAGAGACTAGCAGCATAATGAGCATGTGGGTGTTCAATTCTGCTACAACTTAAGCCATTCCTTCCCCTGGAAGTCTAATGGCCAGAATGAGTCTATTAATTTAAGCATCCAAACTGGTTGAAGAAAGGCGTCAGGTCATCTATAACTACAGGGTATACATGAGGATTGTTCCATGATGCTTCTACAAATGATTGACCACCAAATCTAAACCCTTACCTTAGTGTGCATGTTGGAGAACACTCTGCCAAGAGGAGTTAAAAGTTAATCTCATAGTACAAACCATTTTCCCTAGCCATCACTAAAGTAGGATTGAGAAAAGGACCCTCCAGAAAAGGTATTTCCCAGAGGCTGCTGCCCATATGCGTCTACAATTTTTCAGCCGAATTTAGTTCTTGATGATTATTGGGAGAAGCCAGTATCGGAAGGCCAGATACTTTTATCTCCTTTCTCTCAGGCTGTGATCACACTTTGGGAGCAGAGAAGCAAAAATAACCTAGATAAGGAAACCCTTTAAACATTTTAATTCTGAAGTGTTAGTATTCCCAAGCTCTATACCCAATTCATAAAACTTAATTTAGAAGACTCTTTTAATTGCTTTAATTGCTTTTGTACTACACATGCAGGTTTAAGTCTTGGCATCTATGAAGGATTGATGGACGTGTGTGTGTGTGTGTGTGTGTGTGTGTGTGTGTGTGTTTGTATGTCAGTACCTAAATCAGCCTGTACCTGCTTCCTGACTGCAACTGTATCCTGAGTTTGAGTAGGCAGACATTCTGGTAGAAGAGTTTATTCTCTGTTTTACCTGTTTCCTTGTGTTTCTGTGCCTCCTGAGCAAATTATTTGGAACTGCGGGACTGGTTCTTATCACAGGGCCATGAAATGAGTCAATAGGTGTCACTTCTGGACAAAATAATGTTCACTATTGTTCTTTTCATAATCTATGGAGTCCCTAGAAGGAATATTTTCATATTGCAGTATCATGGAGAAGTAGGCCATTTGTCAGTCTGTTTTACCAAATAACCGATTTTATTGATAGACGATGTCAAACGTACTATTAGAGGAACAAATAAGATTTTGCTGTGTTTAGCCACTGAACTCCCAGTGTTAATTTGTTATGGTACACTAACTAACCTATATCAGCTAATCTACATAATACCCTAGAAGGCCTCGTTGTACTGGAAAGTAAACATGAAGCATGAGAGATATTAGCTCTTTCTGAAATTCTATGTAGGACTCATGCAAAATCACCAGGTGATTTTGGAAGCCACATTGGGCCTTTAAGTTGCCCCTAGACTATCCTCTCATATACCCGAGAATCAGACAATGAAAGGTGTCTGGGAGTCTTGAAAGGGTTAAGGCATATGGACACCGTTTCCAGCAGACTTTCTGCGACGTATGCACTGTGCTAATCTGGCTCAAGCTGAATGAGAGTTCTGTGCACTCTGTATTATTGCCAGGTGTGGAGAGTTTATTCTGCTTCCATATGCTCAGCCACAGGGTGGCTGGACAGGGAGGTTATCACCATGGCTTTATCCCCAGCCTCCTGGAGTAAATTTGCCTGACAGGAGCAATCAGATAGCAACATTACCTGAATGGATTATCCTCACTTTTTCAAGTATGTGGCCAGGGTCTCCTCTTTCTGAGTGAAGGGGAGTATATTTTTAAGCAACTCACAATATTATAAAGAACGGCTCATGAAAAGTTCAAAATATTTACTTTTCATTGGGAGCTGAAGCCAAGTTCTTTTTAATAGAGCCAATTTATGAATAATTTTCTGAAGAAAGTATACCAGTTATTCAAAATTGAAAAAGATAGACCATTGGAAATCTTTCTTTCACTCACTAGCTTGCTTAATAAAACACCAAAGGCATCCTATAAGAAACGTGAGTCTACTTCAGAAAGAGCATACTTTTTTTTTTTTTTTTTTTTTTTTGGCATGGTCAGAGTAACTTGAGACATAGAGCGTGGTTCTGATTGCTGAGCAGGTAAGTGTAAACAGACACGCTTTTTATATAATACCAATAACTGGAAAAGGAAAGAGTGTAACTGTGGAAAATTACTTGACAATTGAAGAAAACTACTTTGAGTGTTAGAGACAACACACAAACAAGTGGACGGTGTGAAATAAGTCTCAGATTGAAGCTCATTCACAAAAACTGATTAACTCCAAAGAATCTTATTGGGCTCAGCAATAAGATCGAAACAACGACAAGGTAAATGACTGGGGATGCCAAGAGGTGTTCTTCTCTCTCTAAAACAGCCATAAGGGGAGGGCAAGTCAGGAAGAAAGTATGAAATAAGTGTATTGGATCTGAGTCCCAGGTATGCAATGAAATCAATTTCTTACCTGGGCTTGTTTTTCTTGGAGGTGTTTCACTGGTGAGTGCATGTATACTTGCTGAATATATATGATGTATAAGAACAAGCTGGGCTATAGGCACAACTTACTAAACCAACAATTTCTCCCCCTTTTTTTGACCTGCTCCAAAGCAGATTTCCATCTGCTTAAGCACTCTAGGGCAGAGGGAAGCCTACAGAGCAACAGGCTGAGTCAATTTGTTTTACAAATGAAGTAAATAAGTCCACAGGGTTAATAAATGGGAAGACAATGGTTTGGACATTAATTCTCAACTCCAAACGTGATGTGGGTTGTTAAAATAGATCATTGGCTTGTCCCTTTGAGTTACTATTTTAAAAATTCCAAGGAATATTTACTACTGACTTAGGGATCATTGACAATTCTACTTTATCTCATGAAGGGACAACACAAAAGTACAGTGTTGTGGGAAAGTGTCTCATGCTCTCTGGCATGCCATTCCATATGACATATTAATTAACAAAGGTAGATACAAATCCACTCAGCTCAGAAGCTCCAAATGGATACTACCCAAGATGCTCAAGGAATGCATCACTCATCCATAAAGTTTGCAGGTTCTTATTTATGATTATTGTCATGTTTATAATTCAATCTCATATTCAGGGGGAAAGCAACTGTGTTCACGTTCACCACTTTAGACCGACTACTCCAAGAGATCTCCAGGGATTCTCCATCAGAACACTTGTATTTGAAATGCTCTGGGCTGAAGATCTGTGAGATTGAAGGAGCTACTGGAAAACCAACAGCGTTTTGTTTTGAGGGTAATGGATAGGGACCAGGCCCCTGTGACTGTCTTGTAGGATGATTCTTCTGTGATATCTTCAATAGTTTTTTTAAAGAAAATTCTCTTTACATTTCTCTGACTTTCTCTCTCTCTCTCTCTCGGCACACGTGAGCATGTGTGTGTGTGCATGTGTGTATGTGTGTGTGTGTGTGTGTGTGTGTGTAAGTGCCTATGTGTGTGCTACTGCACACACATGCCAGAGAATGCATATGGAGGTCAGAGGACAATGTGTAGGAATCAATTCTCTCCTTAGTCATGTGGGCCCCAAGACGGAAATAAGGTCATCAGGTTTGAAGGCCAGTATCTTCACTTTCTGAGCCATCTCCTTGACCAACATGTTACATTTTTGAAAAGGAATTTTTAGAAAGCTCACAGTAAAGATGCCTGAGCTTAAGACATGGCTACTAAATACAATGGCACACACACACAGTGGACATTTCATGATACTGGGAAAGCAGGAACATTTTGAATTATGGATGCAACAAGGAGATTTGGTGAGCATGGGTAGGTGAAGGCACATATATGTGCAGGTATTCCTTTGAAACAGGTTTTCTAACTTGGACCTGGTGCTTACTGATTATACTAGGCAGGCTGGCCAGAGGGTTCCAGGGATCTATCTGTCTCTACCTCGCCAGCCCTGGAACAAGAAGTGTGTTTCACCAGCTGACATTTTACATGTATATCTGGGTTTGAACTCACATCCTTATGGTGTGTGACTAGTACTTTACCAATTTAGTTGTCTCCTAGCCCCTGGACAGTAATATTTTATCAACTAATAATATCCATGGCTATTCCACATGCTGTGCATACTAAATTATTTAATTAATTGGTAAGGTGTGTTGAGCGTATCATGATCATAGTGTAGATAAAATAATGAAAGTATATGAAGTATATGAAGACATGTTTAAAATGTTGGCAGTGGTGAGTCTGGCAGGTGCCTAGTGGCGTTCTCAGCCATTCCTGCTACTTTTTGCAACATTGAAATTAAAATGAAAAAAAGGAAACTAGCTTCATTAAACTTTGGCATTTGCATTTCAGGTCAATGTTCCTCAGGCATCCCTTATTTGTTAGTCCTGTGCTGTCCTCCACATTTGTTGATGTGGTCCCTACAATTGCTGGCTAACACGCTCTTAAACCCAGCTGTAAAGTACGCTCATAGTCATGTCAGAGGGACAATAAACAAGACTGAAAGGGGTAGGTGCCTGAAAATACATTTTTCAACTCGTAAATGAAAGCAGGAGCACAGAGCATGCAGAGCTTTCAGGCAGACAGGAGAATACAGCTGTTTTCGTCATGTTAAAAAAAAATCCTTATGCTTTCCCCAACATATAAGCAAAAAGTGAACCGCAGGCATTTGGCTGTTAAAAAGATATTGGTGTTACATTGTGTGCAGCAGTGCAGACAGACAGCAAGGAAAACACGCGAAGCTTCTCAAATGTCCCATCAAAAAGTGAGGTTGCTTTGGAGCTGTATTTTAATGCACTCACCTAGTTATCTTCACGTCCCCAGTAACGGTGATGGCAACTGACAGTGTAATTATCTTTCAAGGACTGACCTGGTCTAAGAAATATTCTTCTAGCGTGTCACACGCCGTTGAAATTAAACTGGCGACATGCGAAGCCATCTGGAAGAAATCTGGGCAGAAGGAAGTTTAGGGGATCTAATCCAAGCAGGGTTTTGGCTGATTTACTTCAGCTCACTCAAATCTCATTTAATAACGTGAAATCACACACATGGAAAAGGGAAAGAAAAATGCTGTCCTTTGTTCCAGTGTTGATTAAACGAAATCATATGCATGGAAAATGGCTTAAGGATCCCCCTGTGTTTACCCTGTTTGCATTGATCATTTTGTTTTTGTTGTGAGTAAGGCAGACAGCATGCACTAGTTCTGCTTCCACACTGCTTTAAAAAGGTTTTAAGAGGCATGCATTTCCAAAAAAACTAGAAAAATATGCAATACAATCAAATATATATTTTGAGTAGTTAATATTATACTCTGTTAAATCTCTGTTAAGTTGTTTGTCCTTATAAAACAATTATAGTTTTCAACTTGAAAATGTATCTCCTCAGGTCTCTACTAAGCCGAGATACACCTCCAACAGTTTTAACATCGAAAGTTTATAATCCCCTTTTAAGAACGTGTGCTAAATATTTTTTTTTCACATTTTGCTCAATGGTTATAAACCTCAAGTAAAAACTTGAAGAAGAACAGCTACCTAGAGAAAAGCTTTCTAAGGCCATCAAGTCATGGCTGGGGGAGATAGGCAAATCCAGAGGATGACCCTGTGAACTGGCTGTGGACCGAATTGAATATGAATTCCCGAAATAGAGGAACTGTCTATCTTTCATAGTTGGAAAGTCTTAGATAGGAAAGAGCCCAGAAAAGTAAGAAGGGGGTTGCTTAGTCAGTCAATACCTTTCATCTTTCTTCCTTTCTTTTACAAGGTATCGAGGCAAGAATCTAAGTGTTTTGAGCTACCCAGCCCATTCTTTCCTAAAGCATCACCACGGCCTTACCCATACATAAGCAGGTGCACAGACACATACACAGACAGATGCAGCAGCTCCAATGTGCCATCCAGTCACATACTGCAATAAGGATAAGCTACTGGGAGCCAGGAGATGGTTCAGTGGACCAAAGCATTGTACCCAAGCATGAGAGCTAGAATTAAGATCTCCAGAAAACCCATAAAAGCCAGGCAGGCATGGCAGCCATCTGGAATTTCAGTGCTCCAAAGGCAGAGACAAGGAATCCCTGTAGTAAACTAGATAGATAGACTAGCCCATTAGTTTGCACTGAGTTCAGCAAGAGACTCCGCCTGAATAAACAAAGTAGAGAATAATCAAGGAAGATAGGAGACATCAACCCTCGGCCTCCACATTTACAGGTATATACACACACATGCACACACACACGTACACACACACAAAGAGACAACAAGAAAGATAAGCTGGTGATATGCAAGATATTCATGAGTATGGCAATAGGATCTGGACATTTCTGGCACCCTCTCCTCAGCTGCCCAAGGACCTAGCTGGGGGCGTCTTCCTGGACACCTGGGAACCCCTCTAGAGTCAAGCCTCTGCCAACCCTAGAATGGCTCCCTTAAGTAAGATATATAATTCCTTGTTCCCATATCCACCCTTCCTATATCCCAACCATCCTATTCCCCCAAGCTCTTCCCATCCTCCACTTCACACTTTTCTCGCCCCATCCCCCCTCCCCCCATCCCACCCCACCCCTATGTTCCCATTTTTTGTTCGGCAATCTTGTCTACTTCCAGTATCCAGGAGGATAACTATATGTTTTTCTTTGGGTTCACCTTCTTATATAGGCTGACCGAGGAGCCAAGGACAATGGCGATGGACTTGGTCTCTACGACATGGACGGGCTCTGTGTGAGCCTTGTCGGTTTGGTTGCTCACCTTCCTGGACCTGGAGGGAGTTGGGAGGACCTTGGACTCAACATAGTGTAGAGAACCCTGATGGCTCTTTGGCCTGGAGAGGGAGGGAGTGGGGGTATGGGTGGAGGGGAGGGGAGGGAAGGGGGAGGAGGAGGGGAGGAGATGGCAATTTTTAATAAAAAAATAAACTGGAAACAACAAAAAAAAAGAAAGTAAAGAAGAAGAAAAGCTAAAAAAAAAGAAAGATAAGCTGTTGATTCTTTTTATCTGTGTCTCATACCTTGTTATGAGAGTAGCATATTAGTCTAATAGAGTTATATATGTTGGCCCCACAATTGACAGGAAGAATGTGACGTTCTTTGTGTTCTCTGTCACCTATTCAATAGCTCCACCCAAATTCATGTAAAACCTTAAAGGAAAAAAAAAGACTTTCCCAAATTCAGAAGACCTCTATTATCTTATTCAATCTGATTGGGTGATTTATGCCAAGGAGGAAATTTCCTTCAAAAGCACAGATGCGACACTGACTTGACATCTGCCTTTCCACAGAGCTATGTCTCAAAGCAGAGTTGTGCTGAGTCTTAGTCATCCTAACAAATAAGGAGGACAGAAAAGTGGCTGCTGCCTGAAACATTTAGAACTGTATGCCTAGAAGCTGTGGTAATAAGCTCCAATGATCCTGTAACACACACGATGCCCCCCGATAGGAATTTCCTTTTGACGTTTTAGAATCTCTATGCTCAGATCTAGTTTAAGAACATTAGGAGACCCAGAAAGCTTGTGTGCTCCTAAACATGCTGCTGGGTATAAATGTGGAGGGAAATAGTCTTTTATTTTCACAGTCATTAACTCTGAATTCACACATGGATCTCATTTCCCACATCACACACTTCCATGAAGGCCCCCGACTCACAAAGGGGTCAGAATCGCAGCTGACACAAAGACAGCTGTCAAAGTCACTTGCCGTTGCATCAAGGCAGACTGAACTAGAAACAAACCAAAAACCTGGGGATTCTGAGGGCTGGGGTGAGCCATTGGACATGAGTCATACAGAAATGTAAAAATGTAATTGTAGATTCTTTTGTAGGTTGACTGTCTATACTTCCCAGACCGTTTCTGTTGACTTCATTAGGACCATCTTGTCTCCAATGGTAAAGGAGAAATGAATTCCAGAAATAAATCAGACTTGATTGTATGCTGAGTCAACACACAGCAGCAGAGAACTCCCCCTTGCAGGAAGAGTACACTTGCTACTGTTGGGGTCTGCTAAACAGTTGCCTCTTGCTCACCATGGGGTGTCTAACAGTGATGCTGCAGCAGCTTGGAGGAGGCAGCAGTGTGCTCTGTTCTGATTCCAATTCCCCAGGCATCGCTCAGGCTCGTGTGGCTACAGAAAGAGCAGTGACTTCCGTTGCAGTGCATCTTATGAAGCTTACTGATAAATAACCCAGCATAAAATAACCAAAGCCACAGCACTGTCTAAAAGATCCACCCAAGTCTCTCTGCTCTTCACATTTACCTCTCTTACTCAGTCTTTCGTCTTAAAGAATGTTTTTTCACATAGATGGCACCCTGCTAAGGATAGACAAAATACCAAACTGCTGATGGGCGACATGGGAAGGCCAGCATTTAGTTTCGTCTTCAGGCACCAAGTAAAACAGAGGATCTCTGAGCAGAGTCAAACCAAAGAGCCAAAATGAGAGGCTCAGCTCTGAAGTGGGAGAGTGATAACCTCACTACAGGCTGTCAGCAGAATTCCAAAGCTGAGCAAATCCACTGATCCTGGAAGGGAGCCTGTTCTCTTTATCTTTCTGGTTTACTTTCACACACACTGTTGGGAAAGCAGCAAAGCTGACTGCATAATTCATGTTCATTCCAGTCAAAAGCATAATGAGCGTTCGTCCAATTTGGAAAGACTTTGAAGAAGAAGGGTGTTCAGACAATAGCAGTCATGGTGATATATATGGACCCTGATGAGGGCAGGAAGTCGACCTTCTCTTAAATCCCTCACTGGCTCCACATTGGGAAGTCTGACCTCTGCTGTTCTCTGACTGTTGAAAGCATTAGCATCTTCAACGTTGCATCCTCACAAGATTCCTAAAATATACCCTGCCTTTTGGCAAGTAAATTAAGTAAGAAATACTTGTAGCTCTTTAGATCAGGCCATCTGGGAGGGGAGGAAGTTGGCTTTGATCACCTGGTTCAGTTCTTACCCTCTGTCTAACCTATTCCCATTCTCTTTACGACATAAACCAGACCCATTTGAGAGCCAAATTATGTGTCCACTATCTAAAAGAATAAAGATGTGTCCAGAAAGTACGTGACCGGATTTGATACATTTTTAGGTCATGCTTTAATGATCAGGAAAACAGATTCGGGCATGAGTGTCACATCTGTTCCTTGAAATGAATAATCAATTCAGTTTGATTCAGTCTCTAAGCGTCTTATGAAGCAATGTTTAGTTTCTTTCCTTAGTTTTTCAGATGAAAGATGGGCCTGAAGGTGAGGATGTTTTCATAACTAACACAAGTTTCCTCTGCAGAGTGGAGCTAGAGTCAAAGTTGGCTTTCCTATGACTCCAACTTAACCATCCTGCAGGCTGCCCACCACCCACAAATAAGGAAAACAGGGACAAGATGTAATAGAAAAGATGAGCATTTTCTTAAATTTTATTTTTATGTGTGTGTGTATGTATGTACAAGTGCATGTGCATAAACACGTGTGTGTGCACATGTGCATTCACACGTGTGTGTATGTGTATGTATGTAGGCCAGACGAAGGTGCCAGATTTCCTGTAGCTGAAGTTATAGGCATTTGTGAGCAGTATAACAGATACTGGGAACCTCTAGAGGAAGCAGAAAATGTGTTTAACTGCTGACCTACTTCTGCCGATGAACCCCAGAATGGTCATCTTTCCATATCAAAGAGATCTGTATACTAATTTAACATTTTGTAGACAATATCTTGGTAAGTGAGGCAGAAAGTAACTTGCGTTATACCTATGATGTCTTGATGGTGATGAGTTAGATGAAACTTTAAAGTGTGAGAAGGAAAAAATATTGTAAACCTGTAAACAGTCAGGAATCAGCTGAAGTGTACCAAGCACTAGGAATTGACACATCAGTTTACTGGGAAGATAACAGACAGAAGGAAGTTTAACACATGGCTTAAAGGCTCTCTGGCCATTGTCTCCATATTAATACTATTGGAAGCACAGGCGCTGAGAACCGAGTCTGCAAGATGACCTCTTAAAAAGAGAACTTCATCAAAATGGCAGTCAGCCTCACTCAGCCTTAATTACCCTATGGGTCCAAAAGTATACGCAGGTGGTGATTCCCACCACAGGCTTACCAATAGTCAGGACCAGCAAGGTAACCCTGTGCTGTGCAACCAGTCATTTCTCTGCCTAAGATTAAAGGGGGAAATGAGCTCTTTAATTCTGGCAAGAATGTGGAGAGGCTCTCTCATTTTATAGAGTGGTTAGAATCCGGGGAATAAGGGAGGACATAGAACAAGTGAAAATCTTCTTTGATCTCAAATAATGTTAGAGATTCAACATTTAAACTAAAAAGAAATATTGTATCTATTTTATTCAATTAACTTTGTCTTTATGAACTAAAGGAACTCAGGTTTCAATGTCTTGATGTCTGACTCTTTGATCATTTTATCTTAGTTATTCTAATCATATAGAATTGAAAGGCCATTTCATGACAGGTTTAAACAGAGTTTCCAATGGTACACAGTAGGCATATATTAAGTGACAGCTGTTTAAAGTCATCTTCGTTAAGTGCTCTCTACCAGATCAGTTACAGGAAAGGGAAGAAATTGGCTGCTACATAGTATAGTTTTCGGTTAAGAAATGAGCAAGACACAGTGGAGTGTTCATCACTGGTAATCTACTCAATATGACAAGTCTGCATCTTACCACGTAAGTAACAGTAACTAGTACTGCTATTCACTTAATATTTTTGTCCATTAATGTTATTGAACAGATGCAAGATGTAGCATTCTCATCTCCAGCACCACATTTGCCCGCATGCTGCCATGCTCCCTGTCATGATGACAAAGGACTAAATCTCTGAAACTGTAAGTGAGTCACCCCAATGAAATGTTTTCTTTATAAGAGTTGCTATGGTCACAGTGCCTCTTCATAGCAATGAAAACCCTAAGACGAGTCCATTGGACAACATGATAACACCAGAGGCATAAAACTATGTGGATTTTGAGGAGACCATGAAAAATATAGGAAAAGAATATAAACAAAAGATAAAGTAAATCAACTTGCTGGAATGAGATTGTCATGTATTTCCATGACGAAAAAGGTACTTCTCTTTTGTGTTTGGGTGAGGAGAACCACAGCATATTGGCAAGTTTGTTTGAGGCAGTTCTTTGTTGGTGATCATGAAACAAAATAGAAATGTTCTATGGTTTTAGAGCAGAAAGAAATCTGCTAAGGTGGCAGGGGCTACATGCTAGAAGTTAGACAGCTGAGGCACAGTGTCCAGGCATAGTTTGATAATCAGAATGCAATGTTCTGACACCAATGGTGGGGGTAAAGTGCTCATGAGCCAGCCAACTCTACCATACCTGGACAGCCCGGGCTGGTCATTGTCTGAGTTTGATGACTTTCTTGAATATCTAGATATCTGAATGTATGGGTAGAGATTGCGCACCATGTTTAAGTAGCAGTTATAACAGTGGCCAGTGTGCTTATAACAGCCATATGTTAAGTGACTGCTGTCTTAAACTTATCCCCATTACATATTCTTTCTGATTGATTTCTCACGGGAAGAGGAGCTGATGGCTCCCACACAGAAGGGTTTGGGGTGAATAAATAAATAAGATGTAGAGATATATTCAATAATGCTAATCTACTGGGACTCAGTAAAACAAAATTCAAAGAAGTTCAGAGACCAAGAAACAGTCTAACAGCTGTACACAATTCATCCCAATTCCCCTTCCCGTGGCCTCTGCATTCCATGCTGAGCTCAGAAAGATAAGATCTGGAGTGACATTAAAGTGCCCTCTGTGACAAATATGTTTGGTAATAATGTTGGCTGAACTTCCTATCAACTCTTTTGCTCAAGTAATACACAATCTAACTTGAGTGGCTGCTAAAGTCTGTGATTACCCAGTAATTTCCAATATTTGGTTTAGAGAAAACCCATTATTCAGTGACAAGCTCTCTGCATCTGCCTGGAAGGGAAGATCAAGTGATGACATATAGACTTGGGTTGTGTTGGTTTCTGCCTATAATCCTCTCCCAGGAGACAGAGGCAAGAGAGTGTCCCCAAATTCTGAGCTAGCCTGGCCTAAATACTGAGGCCAGAACTTCATATAAAGCTTCTGTCTAAAAGTTAAAAAAAAAAATAGGTGCTTCTTCTGCTTCTGTGATTGTTGTTTCTTTTCAGTTTTAAACCCAGTTTAAAAAAAATTTCACTTTCTGATGTGAGATTCCCCTCTGTATTCTGTGAATATTATTAGTTAATGAAGGACTGTCATGTGTCTGTACATGGCAGAATACAGGTAGGAGGGGAAAACTAAACTGAATGCTGGGAGAAAGAAGGCAGGGTCAGAAGTCATCTAGCCCAACCAGAGACAGACGCGAACCACCAGTCCAAACCTTGCCACTAGGCCATGAACCTTTTGGTAAAATATAAAACAATGGAAATGGGTTAAATTAAGATGTAAGAGCTAGCCAGTAAGAAGCTAGAGCTAATAGGCCAAGCAGTGATTTAATCAATATAGTTTCTGTGTGGTGATTTCAGAAATCTGGGCTGCTGGGAAACAAACAAGCAGCCTCCATACTACTCCTTCCATATAGTGCAAATGCTTTCCTTACGTTCTCTGGATAAATAGTAAACATAGTTTTGCTGTATTCATTTGGCTCAAAATACGAGCTCTGATGTTTTGTGACACTGGACAGCAGTGTTATGAAGGGGAAGTCAATTAGGTTTCTTTTAAAATTGTTATCATGGAAGAATCTATTCCCATAAATAATAAATAATGTTCGACCAAAAATATTTTTAGAAATAGGTAGATTTCTGGTTACCAGAAAACTGAGTACCTTGAAAACCAGAGTGGTTATTTTATCTCCTCAGTAAACCACTTTAACTTCAGCAAAAAGTTGTGGAAAAACAAACCAAGCTTCTTAGTACAAACAAGTGATCATCATTTCTGTAAGTAAGTGTTGTGTCCTAAATCCATCACTTATATTGGTGTAACCAGCATCCTGGAAACACATATTGTGAGTGAGAGAGCCTCCAGCGCAGCCCTGTAGTCTGAGAAGCTACAGGCCTAATCCCCAAATAGATTAAACTAGACAGATGGGTCAAACTGTTTACAGTGCTCCCGGAATGGCTGCTTTTGCGACATGCCTCAAAGAGGACACAGATGCAGATGGCCCATTTTAACTTTCCGTCTCTAAGCCTCTCGGCTTCACTGAGCCAAACACAATTCAGATGCAGGTCTGGGGAAGTCCGGAATGCACGTGCTCCAAAGAGCTGTGTTGAGAATCCTGGATAGATACAGATCAGGGCAGTGAGTCCTAACTCAAACTCCCTCCAAGCGAAATAAACATGTTCTTCATTGAAAGATTAGGCCAGGCTATAAATGTCACACACGTACAATTACAATTAATTTATAGTTATTTTTATGTCAAATTTTCTTGAAAAATGAGATAAGCTCAGAGTAAAAAATTTAAAACTCATTGTTAGCCCTTGCCTGTTCCCTTAGATTTTGGTGGTCCTTTAAGGACTGACCAGGAGCAGGGCCTATCCACACTTCAACAGATTCAAGAGTTTCAGTATGTATGTGTTGTACTTTTTCCAGGAAAATACTAGATCATGCTGAAAAGATAGCTCAAAATTGTATGAAACTTTAATGTTAAAATTATATAAACAGATTTTAAGATGCAAATACCTAGCTCAAAGGACACTCTATAAACAGGACAACTTTTAAACTCATATGCATCCAATAGTTTCCTGTTATACAAAAATACAACTGATAAAAATCGCTGATTGCTCTGTTCTAGAAGTATGAATCTGAGGACAGCAGATGATATTTAAAACGCTGCTTCGGTGGTTTAAATGAGAATGTCACCTATAGGGTCAGGTACTTAATAATTGGTGCCCGGTTGGCAGCGTTGTTTGAGGAGATTTGGGACTGCAGCCTTGGTGGAGGGAGCATGTCACTGCAGGCAGGGTTTGAGATTTCAAAGGCTCCACACCATTTCTAGTTTTGCTCTTTCTGCTTACCGTTCAAGATGTGAGCTTTTAGCTTCCTACTCCAACTTCCATGCCTACTGCCATGCTGTTCCTATTACACACTCCGACTCTCTGGACCCGTAAGCCCAATATTTTTTTTGCATATTGTTTTGGTTATGGTGTTTTATCCCAGCAACAGAAAAGTAAATACAGAGGTTGAGATTGACTCTTGGTCTGTGAACTTTCACTCTCTCTCACCTACCAGTTCTTCCTCTGCTCACCTGGGTAGAACCACTTCCTTCTTTACTCATACATATATTCCTAAGATCCCTTTACATTCTATCATTAGAGGCTCCTGTGTAACATAGTGGTATAGAATTGCATAAGTACAGCCTCTGCATTTTAGTAGCAATGCAGCAAGAAACAGGGTTTCTCTCCCTTGAAGATCTGTGTAGTTGAAATGAATAAAAGATAAGGAGTCTGAATGTAGCAAAAGGTTCTTGAGATTAGTATGCTTAGCTCTTTTTTCCCTCCAAGGCTAAATGGTTAAAGTCATTTCTTTCTAAACAAAGGTCTTTGAAGACATTTTCACTTGGTGTTTAGAATTTAAACTTGTGGCTTCTTAAACACCCAAGCTTTCTATGTGAGGTCCATTCAATCTTCATGCCACCCCCCACACATTTGCAAAGAAGTAGTTTCAAAATAAGCAATTAAACCTAAAGGGCTACAATCTATTTCATTAAGTTATTCCAATAAATGTCCAATATAAAGACACATTAAATAATCATGATTTTTATAAAGATTTTTTTTATTCCTCCACCCATAACCCCCTCCCTCCCTCTCCAGGCCAAGGAGCCATCGGGGTTCCCTACTCTATGTTAAGACCAAGGTCCTCCCAACTCCCCCCAGGTCCAGGAAGGTGATCAACCAAGCTGAGAAGGCTCCCACAGAGCCCGTCCATGCAGAAGAATCAAAGCCCAGCGCCTTTGTCCTTGGCTTCTCAGTCAGCCTCCACTATAAAGATTTTTGAGAGAGAGAGAGAGAGAGAGAGAGAGAGAGAGAGAGAGAGAGAGAGAGTATACAAATGTAAATGCAGGTACCTGAGGAGGCTAGAAGATACAGTATATATTCTTAACTCCATCTTTATTCAACTCCAATATTAATATTTTATTTAAGAAAATTAATATTGTATGAATATTTAGCTGAATAAGACAGACATTTATAAATTTTAGTATTAAAATAAGATGCTGATTTCATGGGAAAAGTTATTACATGGATTGGAAAGATTACTCAGTGGTTAGGTATAATCACTGCTCTTACAAAGGATCTGAGTTCAGTTCATGCTGGGTATCTCACAACCAGCTGTTACTACAGCTGCACAGAAAATCTGATGCCTCTTCCATACTCTGTTGGTTCGTGTACTCACATGCATATAACACACATGCAAATAAATAACACAAATCTTTGAAAGGCTGAGATAGTATACTAATTTTTATCTTAATTGAAATATATTCAAATGACATTATATAGTTAATAAATAATGTATTATGTCCAAGTAGCATCTATCTTTTTATTTATAAAAGGGAAGTCATACTTTGCTGGGAAATTTTTAGATTGTGTAACCTCTAGAGTTTGAGTTTTCTCAGAAACTTATCCTGAGATGCAGACTAGGGACAGTTAAGAGTGGTCCTAGCATTGAGGTTTGGTATAAAGCAATGGTGGGGGCAGGGAGGCAAGTTAGGAGGAGAAGGTATGTGTGATCCACTGGAGTTGGGGACATGGGGAGAGGGAGGTCAAAGCTGGTGATTGGTTGCAGAGCTGGGGAAGAGATTGGGGGATGGATTGGAGGAGCTGAAGAAAAGGTTACTTTTTTCCCTGTCCAGAGCCCTATAAATCTTTTTTAGATGTACTATATGTGTTGTGTACATTGTGTGTATACACTTGTGTTTTGCCATGATCATGCTAAGGTACACATGTGGAGGTCAGAAGAGAATTTGTAAGAGTTAGAGCTCTCCTTCTACCATGTGGATCCTGGGGATTGAATATGGGTTCTCAGGCTTGACTGTAGACACCTTTTCCTGCTAAGCCATCTTGCTAGCTAAAGCATATATTTTGTAAGGCATAACTAATCAAAAATTTCCTTGAAAAGTTACACAATCATGAAAGAATTTGAGGAATATTTTCTCCTAATATAAATGAAGCAAATGCTTATACAAATACTGTAGATAATAATTATCTACAATTATCCTGTGGTTGGATTGTAGCAAAGTACAATGAAGAATTATCCTGTGGTTACATTGTAGCAAAACACAATGAAGCACTTAGAATGCACATTTGAGATATCGGTCTATAAAACTCAAGAATTATAATATCCCTACAGCCAAAATATGGAGTTTGAAGTACAAAGATGCTTCATACAATGATGTAGGTACACGACAAGCAGGGCATCAACGTTATTCCACCTGACTGCTTTCCACCCCCTTACCTGCTTATCATCATAACTGCCAGAGAACAGGAGATGAACATCTAATGACAACTAAAAGTTATTTATTCAGACAAGACTCATCAGTGTGACACACACACACACACACACACACACACACACACACGAAATGCATAAGCAGATATTTTTTAAAAGACTCATCAGTGGATGTTAGTAAAAAATGATGTCTTGTTGCAAAAGTAATTTAGAGTGTTACTTCTTGAGTTCTGAAAAATTATCAGAATAAAAGCTCAAACTGTGAAGACCTGGGAGGGTACCTAACCTTGGTGGTGCAGTCCAGCTTTACTCAAAAGTTTTATGACTAATTAATAGCAAGGGTAATGTGCTGTAAAGGAACAATACTATCCACAAATATTCTTACCAAAACTATGTAATGTGATTTAATTTAGGAAAAAATAATTAGATACAAATTTGGGAACATTCTAAAAATACAATACCAATTTTGGCAAACACATATAAATGATGATACACCCTCCCACATTACAAGATGGGAAAAGCTTTGCCAAGGCAATGTGATTCCTTGGACATTGCATTAATAGAAAGAAACCCAGAAGACAGTAGTACCGTGTGAACTCAATGGAAAACACAACTGAATAAATTTAAATATGGAGGGCACACTGGATGCATTAAAATAGTAAATCTAACCTTGAATATGATAACTCCCTTGTGGTGACATAGAAAAAATATGCAGAGTTTCTTACAGTGCATTTGTGAAGAAAGAGGCATACTTTCAAATTAATGCTAAGTTTCATACCACTCTGCCAAAAAAACTTATAAGCACATAGATGTCAAACATAAAACCAATTTTGATGTGCGTTAACACATCAGTGACTTTGAAAACATCATGCCACCATACTAAAAGCATGATGTAGGAAGCACCTTGGATTGCAATGTTTTGGCTGAGGCAGGGCAGGGGGTGAATATAAGAAAAATGTGTACCTTCTACAAATATCTGGAGGATTGTAGCTGCAATGTCAATGCACTACAAACTTCAATTAGGGTGAGATTAGGAAGTCATAGTGAAATTTCAGTTTGCATTGGATTCCATTTCTCAGTCACTTCAAGGATAGCTAGCTTGGCAGCTGATCTTCAAGAGATGATAAGACATGTGGTCTACACTGGAAACCAAGAACCAAACCCAGGACCAAATAGAGGGGAATGGAGGACCTACAGTCTTCTTTGCCTTCTTCCCCCATTGGTCTCCAAGCTCTGGCAACTAAAGCACTGTCTATAGACAGATGTGAGGCAAATGATCCTTGGAGAGAAATATTTGAAGGGACAGCTGTACTGCTTCTGTTTCAGCTTTAATTTCTATCTCAAAGCAAAGGTAATAAACAAACTCATTTAAACCCAAGAGACTAAACACTAGAAAAATAACTAGCCCAATTTAGAAAAAAGGCAAGCTTTCCTCTGAAGTTCTTGGTAACTTACTAATCATAAGAGACTGACCCAAATTTAGTAGTTAAATCAGTCACTTTACTATCTTAAAGCATTTGGAATCTTAGATTCGGGATCCAGCACTGGCCAGAGGAGCTTGCCTCAGAAGCTCTTGCCTGGATACTTCTTATGAAACTGAAGCTGGATTTCATGTAGAACAACAGTTGCTAATAGTAAATGCTTAATGTGGCTCATTGGCTGCTGGCTGGGAGCTTGCTTGGATTGTTGTCCAGATCACCTCTTCATCTTCTCTCCTACATATCATTCTCCAGACACTAGGAATTTCCACACAGTACTGCTTTCCCCCACAAAGGACAACTCAGAAGATTCAAGGAGAAGTTATATAGCTTTTCATGATCTAACTTGGAAGTTTAATACAGCTCCTCTTGCCTAAACTCTTGCCTAATTTTGTTAACTAAAAACACTTCACCAAGGTTGCCCCAAAATTCAGGTAGAGGAGCATAAATTACTCCTCTCAAATAACATTTTCATTATCTGTGTATGTTTTTAAGTCACTGGGCTTCCAGTGTGGAGTCTCAAACACCTTTTATTAGAATGGCTAAAAGGCCTTCATTGATTGAATTAGAAACTATGAAAAGCTAGATTACCATCTTACAGTAAGATAACAGGGTAAAGACAAGTTCTGAGATTATTCCCGAACAAAACAAACAACAGATAAATAGCCAAAACTACCATGGCCTGCAAGACTCGGTCCTTGAGCCCTGACTAGGGAAGGAAGGCAGTGGAATGAAGAAAGGACAGTCGGATAATGAATGCGAGAGCTGGAGTCAGGTGTGGTGTGTTTGTTCTGATGGAGCTGCACATACTACCTAGACAACCTGAAGCTTGGTGTGTTTATTAGGTACAGCACGGCAGGGCCGGCGGGGGGGGGGGGGAGTTGGAATGGTAGCTAGACCCAGTAGGATGTCTCTGGATGTAATCACCCTGAAGGAGAAAGCTGCAGTTGCCAGTCTTTGCAGATACTGATCCCTCGATCCCTCTTGGACTCCTAAGGGGAGCATTGCCATTTCTCCTGAGCCTCACTCATTTATGGCTTTGCCATTCCCAAGGGACTCAGGAGCTGGAGTCCCATATGATTTTGTTCATGTTAACAACTCACTTCCATTCAAGACTTCATTCACTCAAGGCTCCTCTCCTTCCCACACAGATAAATGGATGGAGGATAGGTGGGTTGATGAATGAATGGATGGGTATAGATAGATGGAAGCAAGAAAAGAGTATTTGGACACGTCAAAGCGAAGAATATAGTAACCCCTTGCCTGTGACTGGCATTGCAAGCATCCTTTAGAGGGTGCTTAACCTAAAACCAAGGTTTACTTAAAAAGCAATTACTGGAGAAGGTAAAAATGGAGGCAAGGGTAGGTTCTGAAATAAAGGATACTTAATAGGCAGGATGGAAAAATAAAAACATACACACCTAAAAACTTATTGAACAACACAGAATATTCCATCTCTCTTGGCTAGCTGCTCAATGCTTCTCTAGAATCAGAAGCACCACGTCAGTGCATGGCAGGAGATAAAACAGCCTCTGAAAATGGGAACCAAAAATTTGGCAGAGAAAAGCAATTATATGGAATTTCAATCTTCAAATTACTGATCACATTATATGTGTTCTTTAGTCTTAGTCAGAGGAATTACTTGGGATCCAGGACCAGACTGAGATAAGCACAAAAGACAAAGAGGATGGGAAGTGGCATAAGAGGTACCACTTCACTCACTTAAAAATCCAAAGGTTACAACTGCACCAGCCTTCGAGTTACAGCATATGGCTTAGAGACGTGATCCCACAGCAAGGAAATCTAATAGAACCTATCATCATGGCCAGATTTTTAGAGGGGAAAAATGATGGCACTGGCATATCTTGAGGTAAGAACAGTGAGTGCTGTTTGTATTTGGAGTTCTCAGGGAAGCAGCAGCATTTGTCTGGATCCCTGGATTGGTTCCACCCCTCTCGTACGGCTGAGAATTTGTGAGATGGTGAGATTTATGAGTTATAATACCCCTGAGGGAGGGAGGGACCTGAGGCATTTAGCCTGAAGGTCCTGGAATAGACACTGAAGGATCATACTATTGAGAATTCAGAAGACCTTAATTTTTTTCTGAGTCAATTGTTTTGTGACTCTGGCTACCCTGGCTTTGAATTCACAACGATCTTCCTGCCTCAGTCTTTCCATTGCTAGGATCACCAACCTGGACAGTGATTACCAACTAAAGCAGATCTTTGGTTAGAGGGAGGGAGGGACAGTCTCAGTTGCTGGCAACTGAGGCCGGGGGAGACCCTAGTTTTGGATTTGACTGAACAACAAGCTGTCAAGAAGACTGACAGATTAGATCATTGTTAGCTCTCTGGTTTGCTAATTAAAGAAGATGGGGAGTAATGGGGACATTAATTTCATTCACTCACCTGAATCTTTTCTGGAAAAGGGAATCCCTTTTGACTCCTGTAAGAGATCAATTCACTACCTGACATGTGCCTAAGTGAGTATGAAAAATATGCCCTCAGGCTGAGTGGTGTATGAGTCAGATGTCAGGCTCCATACGGTAAAACAGTGATATTACCTTTTAATTGCTCTGGGAGATGGCAAAGCTATCTGAAGAGAGAGAACAACAACATCTAAAGCCCGGGCATCAAAAGGAATCAGATTTCAAAACACAAGGGAGCCAAAGGGAAGATCAAACATGCCTCTCCCTCTCTCACCTTTGCTCTGATGTACTTTGAGTGTCCATTTCAATATTTCTAATACTTCCTTTTAACTCAACCTGAATTCTTCCTTTTATTCTTTGGAGGCTCCCTACAGTTGCTTGGGATAAAACAGCTTCATTTCCAAATCGTTCCCTATTTTAACTTCAATGGTAGAAAATCCTTGACATCAAGCTGCCCAGCTGCCAACCGGCTTGTGCCACTTAATAGCTATGGAACTCTGAGGCTTCTCTCTCACTTTTACAAAATAAGATGAGAAACTCAAGGGGCAGTTGAGAGGATTAAAGGGCTAAAAATCAACGTGCACCCATTTAAAACAGGTATGCCTCTGGTTGCAGTTCAGTAGTCCCCGGTTGTTGTGCTCAGCTTCAGGCACCCCTCACTGCATTCATCTCTTCCACCAGGAACGCTGTTCATACAGTAGGTGAGAGTGTACTCACAGACTGGATGGGAAGAGGTAAGTCTAAATATGTTACACAGCCCCGTGGCCACGTCACATTGTTCCACATATTTATACACCCTGCCCGCCTTTCTACCTTTTAGGAATCATCCAGATATATTTTTGATTTCTGATCTATGATGTGGGATGCTGTTCTGTATGCTGTGAATATATTTTATTACCATTGGTTAACAAAGAAGCTACTTTGGCCTATGACAGGGCAGAATATAGCTAGGTGGGAAATCCAAACCCAATACAGGGAGAAAGAAGGTGGAGTCAGGAGATGCTGGCAGCTACCAGAGAAGCAAGAGGTGAGGTAACAAGTCACAGGCCTCGAGGTAGAATATATAATAATAGAAATCGGTTAATTTAAGTTGTAATATCTAGTTAATAATAAGCCTGACCTAACAGGACAAAGAGTTTGTAATTAATATTAAGCCTTGGAGTGGTTATTGGAGAACTGGTGGGTGGGAGAGAAATCTCCATTTACAAATCATCACCACTCATTGCAGATTTTCATGAAGAAAAAGAAAGCTAAATAAATCTTGTGGTTTATTAAAGTGGGGGTTTAAAATAGAATATCTGTATCCATCTTTAAACTAGTCTGTAAACTCAGCTATCCACAGAGTGAGTGTGCCATCAGTGATATCACAAATATTTCAAAAAAACACAATGACGTCAGGTTCATTTCCAAAATAATATATGGTTAAAGTGGTGAAAAAAAAGATAGAACAGAAAATGAGAGATTGTAAAGGTAGCCCTAGGATCGAGAAGAGACCATTTGCCATTCTCACTCCAAGATCATGGGGTGTGCAGTGTCTGTTTTGGTGGGCTGTTGCCAACAGATGGCTTATTTTGAGTGCAGAGAAATATCATTAAGGAACAAAGAGAAATGAGGTCTAAGCAGGGAATTAAATATGTCCTTGGGATTTCAGCTGATGATCAAGGAGCTGCAGAAGAATGATTTGCAGACCAGTGTTTTGCCTGCAGCCAATCCCCACAGTTTTAGAGAAACCTTAAGACTGAGATGGTTTCTCTCACACCATGCAATTTATTTGTCTTTCCGTCTTGCCAGAGATTTTGCCAAACATCATCATCCCGCCCCCCCCCCCCGAATCCGGAATTGCAAGATGAACAAATAATATTCATTTCTTTCGTGACAGAAGCACTCTTTGATTGAGTTGTCTCCTTCTGTCTCTGCCATGGCAGCGTGTGTTGTACATGTCAAAGAAGTGAAATGGAGTTGAGCCCACTTGAAAGCACAGGCTAAATTAGCTTCTAAATGAAAACAGTTAGAAGGAAAGCATTTTCAAATGAGAGCCAAACTCTATCAGTTTCTAAAGTACTTGAGACCCTCTGGGGAATGTAGCGTGAACCGAGGGTGCAGACGCCTAGAGTGTGACCCCACCACTGATCAGCGGGTTAAGGAATTTCCCTGAGGGACTCACAGGCTTCAAGTCAGAGGCTAAAAATCAAGATATGTTTTCCCTAAGAACCAGCTGTCATGGATGGCTTTTGCAATGACACGTATCTATTGTTTTACCTAAAAATAATTAAATAAAATACAAAGTAATCAATAGCAGCCAAAGAAACATAGCTCTAGGCAAAGCAACGCTGCATGGCTTGGACTGTTGCTCAAGTTCTGGAAGGGACACTTTTGCCAACCCTTCAGCACAATGGTAATGTGCTTATTACCAGATCCACAATGGGCTTCCTACTCACATTTGACTCTTCAAGGTGAATGGAAGGCCAAGAAGCCTAATCGTGAATGGCTTTTCTGTTGGCAGCTTTACATGCATCTGTATGACATAATTCAGAGCAGCCAGGGAAAATTCTACACTCCTTCCTCCATCATAGCTTTTAAACTAGTGAGAACCTATTCTAAGCAGCTGGCACTAATTCTCTGTATTGGTTTGATCAGTACTCTTTTCATTTTCTTTGGTTTTTTGATACAGGATCTCTCTACATAGCCTTGGCTGTCCTGAAACTCATTGTATCAGACTGGCCTTGACACACAGAGATCTTCCTATCTCTGCTTCCTGAGATCTGGGGTTAAAGGCATGCATCACTATGACCCGGTCTGAATCTGTACTCAGAAACAGGAGTTCAGGTTACCTTGTTAATCTCAGCTATAGGAGACTATAATCTCAGCTGTATAAGAACCATCAAGAGCCTCTGCTGCACTAATGACAAAGTCAGGGACAAAACAGGCACGTGGCTTTAGTGAAGGAAGCACCAGGTAGGTAGGGTCTGTTTCCTAAAATCTAGGGGCTGTGAAATGACTGACTCCTCACACAGAGGTTACTCCACAGCTGCAATCGGTCAAAGAATGTCCCTACCTCTTTCCCTTACAGATAGTATTATCTATTCATTCATTTATTTAATGAGACAGGGTTTCATGTATCCTACTCTGGCCTCAAACTTGTTATGCTGTAGAGGATGCTCTTGGACTCTTGGTCCTCCTACTTCCAATTCACCCATGCTGGGACCACAGGTATATATCAAGATATCTAATATATGGACACTGAGAATTGAATACCCCGGACCTTCTACAAGTGAGACAAACATACTACTAAGCACACAACCAACTGACTTACAATTGCTAGCTGACTCAGTTCCTAATTACACAAGGCAATCTAATAAATCACCTCTTACTTTTTCATATAAACTGCAAGCTCTGTTTCCCTCGAGAATACTAATATATAGGGTAACTCGCCTTGCCGGTCGATTCAGCACTTAGTTACGTGACTTGCTTGGACCAATCAGATATTAGCAGATGCAATACAAAGCAGAACCTAGCAAAACATTTGGTGATTGGACTCCTCCATCTTGTGACTTTGCTGCCTTTATGAGAACAAGTCTGGAAAGAACACTGCACGCCAGAAGAATGGAGCACAGGTACAATAGACCTGCCCATATCACGTTAGATCCACCAATATACAGCTGACTGGTAGACCCATTACCAAGTACAAATAGAGCTCTCAGAGCCACTCAACCTGATGACTGCTATTTGGATTCACAGGCCAGGCAAGTGCTTACTGCATTTTGCCCCATAATTAATACATATTTATTGTTTTAAGCTATGACTTAAACCATCAAATATTTAATGCTTAAAAACCGTGGCACTCCAGGGAGTGGAGAGATGCCTCAGCAGTTAAGAACATTGGCTACTTTTTCAGAGGACCTGAGCTTGATTCCAAGCACCCAAATGACAGTGCAAAACTGTCCGTAATTTCCATTTCGATGGATTCTATGGCATATTATGTCTCTGTGCACACGGTATACACATGGTGTACACACATACATGCGGGCAAAGCATCCATGCACATAAAATCAAAATTTCCAAAAATTATGGCTGCAAAACTGCAATTGAGGAAGATCAAACTTTGTTTCCTTGTCTGGAAGAAACACTTTTTAAAAGTCTCTGTTGCAGGACACCCTATCATGTCATTCTCAGGGCTTGAATAAGATGGGATTATTGAAAGCAAAGGTTTCAGGCTATAATGGCCATAGCATTGCAACCTTGGTAATGTATGTGCATTTCCACTAAAATATTTAAAAAAAACTTCCCTGAGGGGCTGTCATGTGCCAGACCCTTTCTGCAGTGTATGGCTGTTTCATTAAGCTGATAATATGTATTCATTCTTGTTGATTAGATGCAGAAGTCATCAACAAGTAAATGATCTTAGTTAACTAATGATGATCTTAGTAAATTAATAAGTCAGAACCTAGTCTGTTGGAGCAAGAAGGCTGCGGAAGGAGGGTGGCAAGTTCAAAGCCAGCCTGGGCAACATGATATGATGCTGCCTTAAAATTTAAAAATTACAAAAAGGATTTGGGCTATTTTAGAAGGTCAGTTTTTCCCTAGCATTCACAAGGCCCTGGGGTGAGTTCTCAGACCTAGAAAAATAAGACAGAATTAAAAATAAGTACGGAAGAACATGATTTAGTAGACTCGACCCAAAAAAATCTAAGCTCCTAAGCCATACCTCCTTCAGTCATTTCAAAACTCCCAACCAAAGCTTCAGTGGAAAACAGAAGTTACAGCTAGAAATAAAACCTGTGATCTGCTCTCTGGAGAGCAAACATCATACAGCTGCGCATGCCTGTGTTTGTCAATTTTTGCAGTACATAGCTATGTTCTGGCCGGCACAGGGCTCTCTAACATTTCCTCCCTGGCCTTCTGCCAGGGAGCTGGATTCAGAGAAAAGTCATTTGCTCTTATTTGAGGAACTGTGCTGCAAAGAAAATGGGCAAGGCCTTCATGTGAACTCCAGTCACAAGCCCTGAGCCTGCAGACAGAGTCAGTATTATTCACAAAAGAATGATTACATTCCCAGCCAAGGGAAAGGCAGAGGTCAAGACCCCTATTTTTTAAGAAATCACTTGGCTGTTTGATGAAGCTTGCAATAGTAAATATTGTGAGAAGCAATGCTTCCAAGGAAATTGTGTTGAGGAACGGATTTCAGAGAAGTCAAAATCAGTCAAGTGCCTAAAATAATAGAGTTTTGACGGTACATTTTTATTCTAGCCTATCAATCTTCTTTTCAGAATCCATCTTTGGGGGAATACTGAAAACTTTCTGCTGTAGACCCCAGATTATAGCTGCCCCTACAGCAGCCCCTGTGAGCTCTAAATACCCAAAGATGTTATGATCTTGACTTTTTTCTAAAATGATTTCGTAGTGGGAACATGGAGTGCCTAGGACCCTCACATTTCAGTCATGCTTGTTATGAAAATTTGGACAGGCGAATATATTACTTAATGAGCTCTTCATGGGCCTTGGTCTCTTTATGTCCACTGTGCTTGATGTCTTGGGTTAATCTTCTTTGCTATTTTGCTAGCATGATTGCCTCTTAATGACATACAACCCAATGTAGTGTAGAGGATAATGGAGGACATTGTTTCAAGATCTATACATTCATCTTTTATATTCCTGTTGATAAAGCAAAGCATTCTTAGATCATTTTGTACATTTGTGTTATTGACACACACACCTGTGCCCTCCTACACTCAGCCTAAGATCCACACATTCCTCTTGCCATTCATTTGAATCTTTCTCAGTGTAGACAATACTCTGGCTTACATAATACACAGTGGGATTATCTGCCGACTCCCATGCCCTGAGATTTTGAATCTTACAAAAACCAAACAAACAAGCAAAAACTATCACTATATTTGAAATGGAGAAATTCTTGAGTAGAACTATGTATTAAGGAAAGAGGATACTAAAAAGGCTGTTCTACTCTGTATTGTAACAGACAAGGCTACATTTTTACATAGTTTTATAATCTATAAACTATATTAAAACTATAAGCTATAATAGATGCATATTTATAAGTGGCATCCAGAGAAGCCAACAAATTTATTCATTGTTAGTTAGTAATAATTGTATATTATTTATATTCCTACTTGAGAATACTATCCTTGTATTAATTTTACATTATCCATGTCACATCTATCTATCTATCTATCTATCTATCTATCTATCTATCTATCTATCTATCTATCTATCTATCCGTCCATCCATCCATCCATCCATCCATCCATTTTTCTCCATCTCTCCTTATTTTCTTAATTATTTTTTTCTGTAGACCAAGCTGGCCTGGAACCCATGATCCACCTATATGAAGATCTTGCTATAGTCAGATTTTGCTATGGTTAGAAGTTTACCCTCAAGTGTCATTTTTATCACATTAAATGGTCCTTTTTCCCTTCTCAGTCTGTTCTGGCCATCACTTGAATCCCATAAAAAGTTCTTCATTGCACAAAGATTTAAACTGAAAAAAGAATCTGATTCTGTTGGAAATCTGACAAGTATCACCAATGCCTGTAATCAGGCTAACAGAGTCACCTGCTAGCCATTCACTGAACTCAAAACCTTACATTCCTCATCAACCCATTGTCCTATGTCTACAGGTACTCAGTGCATCCTATTAATTATACCTTGAACCTAAGAATGGGATCCATCCTTCTCTTCCCATTTTCTGAAGAGAGTTAGTTCCTTTGCTGTCTCAACACCCAGCGCATAAGCGGGCATTCACATTGTAAACACTCAATAAATGTTTGGCAAGTGAGCACTGGGACAATACATTTGATACTCCCCTTTCTTCCTGAACAGCTGCAATAGCTCCTCCAAAGAACTTTCCACTACGAATCAATTTTCTCTCCAGTGTGACCTCCAAACGTACTACAAGGACTTTTTTTTAAAATCTAGTCGATCATATCATTCCCTACTCAAAATAATTTGACAGCTATTATTGCCCATGATAAGTCAAGCAGGCACGGTGCTAGTGTGCTGGACTATGCCAATGAAAAAAGAATAGACCCTGCATTGGAAGACAGACATTAATCAAGTACTTATTCTTAGGCAAATCTATGCGATGTTTGAAAGCATGTATCAGAAACCATGAGCCGGTTGGGAAACTTGGGGTGGGGCCTTCACAATAAAGAGTGTAAGAGCTGGAATGTGAAGGGTAAGAAGGACCTCACACTCAAAGGGAGTAAGCTGCTTCACTGGGTGAGCAACTCTTAGAAAGATAAGCGTGGAAGGGAGCATGCAAGTGTCTTAGCAGAGAGCAGAAGGTTTAGACCTCACACGGCAAGGCACCATTAGCATGCATGGTTACAAATATGGACAGGGGCTGCCTATGTCAACGACTCTGTCCTTTTACAAATGGAAAGCAGCAAGCAAAAGCAGGAAGAAGATGGAGAAGTATCATGGAAAGTAGGATGAGTCCCATTAAAACTCAAAACTGCACTCACAATTATTATTCAAAAGTTCTTTGAACATGAATAAAAGATACATTTCATTCCACGAAGGGGATCTTTTGGTGGGCATAATTCACTGCTTGGTGACTTCACTTTTGTTTCCTAATCCATATTAATTATAGGCATTTTCAACATGTCAAAATGGTCATTGCATTCTTTATAACCCTCTCTTCTGCAAGCCAGAGATAGCAGCACAATTAATGTGTATGATGAATGCAAAATAACCATGGCTTTAATTTAAAAAAAAAAAAACTTTTTAATCAACACTGGAGCCTTTCAACAGGCAGTTTTCTTCTTTGGCGGAGGCTTCTGAAGATGTCTGATCCCCAGGGTCCCCAAGATAATAGAATTCACCTTCCTTTCTTTTCGTTCTTGAGGGGAGGTTGCAGCCTCTCCCCAGGCCCCAGGCCCTTCCTCTGTGCCAAGAAGACAACCGACATGGGCATGATTTAAAAACAGTCTCTTCATTCTGCTTTCAGACTCCCCAGTGAAGAACGGAATGAGGAGGATGCACTTTTGTCAAAACCGCTGGCTCACAACCTCGTTTCTCAGACTGCTGTATTAACCGGCACTTGCTAAAGCTGCTGCTTAAGCTGAAGGCCCATGGAGAGCAGACGTGCTAATGACCACAGCAGAACCTCATAGACGACTAACAAACCACACGGACTCTGCTTTCTATTGCAGCCTTATTGTTCTTATAATTGTAATAATAAATAAAATTACATGACCTCTGGTTCTCACTGTGATGCCTCAAATTACGGCCTTAGTTTCAGTCCGGCCCCTCCCATTCTTCTGGGAGCATACCTTCCTATCTTATTTTGTGAGCTGTCCTCCCAGAAAACGACTCTGGGTACAAGAATGTGTTCTTTAAACACAGAATCTGACTACGAAGCATAGCTTGATCTTTAACTGGTGGTCCCCCTGCCTCACTTCCATAATTCTGGGACTAGTGAGTGTGTTTGTTGCTGTGTGTCCTGCTGCCAATGGGATTTCTCTTCCTAAGGTTGTTTTTCTTATCTTTACTTAACTAGTTTATTTTCTATCTCTGATAATAAGTGATCCTCAGCGGACACTTATTGGAAAGGTTTAGATGAGAACCCCGTCAGAAAATGGATATGAACGGACGGAACTCACACAAAAGAAGCCTCCAGATGGAAAGGGCTAGGAGGCAATGAGCGAGCAAAAGTGTACCGCTCGCTTGCTTCGGTGCTCATCCATCACAGCACCTCGGGGCTTCTCTGGGTTCCCTGCAGATGCAGGGATGCATCAGGCAGGTACTGAGTTGTGAAGATCTCCGTTCAAACATTTGCAGATTACTTTAGTCAGTTCTCCATGTTCTGGAATTGAAGTCTCTGCATTAACTAATCACTCGCTCTACTGATGAACTCTTTTTCCCCAAGTTTCCTTTTATCATTACTGTCTCAGACGGAGTCTTGTAAGTTTGATTATAAGGGCCCTTTACTGCTGTCTTCCAGGCAGGTCCAAAACTTTGTGATTTCCCTGCCGCAGTGTGCTAAACAGCTAGGATAATAGGACTGCACCACATTCCTGGCTGAAATCTGTTAATTACTCTTTATTGAACTAGTAACTTAACACTGTAGTGTAAAACAATGATTCTCATTTAGGGGTGTGGGTGTGTTAAAGCATAGGTGGCCAGTCCTGTGGGTTTGTTGTTGTTGTTGTTTGGTTATTTTTCAAGACAAGGTTTCTCTGTAGCTTTGGTGCCTGTCCTGGATCTAGCTCTTGTAGACCAGGATGGCCTCGAACTCACAAAGCCAGTCCTGTGTTTTTTGCAGCACCTGTAGGAGGAAGGCCACTTGTTTGTCCCAGCCGCCCAGAACCAAAATAACCTCAGAGGAACTATATTATTTAAAACACTGCTTGGCCCATTGGCTCTAACTTCTTATTGGCTAACTCTTACATATTAATTTAACCCATTTCTATTAATCTGTGTATTGCCACATGGCTGTAGTTTACTGGCTAAAGTCTCTGGTGGGACTACATGGCTTGTCTCTGACTCTGCCCTCTTTCTCCCAGCATACGGCCTAGCCTTTCCAGCCTAGTTCTGTTCTGCCCTTGCTATAGGCTCAAAGCAGTTCTTTATTCATTGACCAATAAAAGCAACACATAGACAGAAGGACCTCCCACACCAAGCACCTACTTCCAAATCTTAGTCAGGACTTGAGAATTTGCATTTCTAGCAAGTTACAAGGAAATGCTAATGCAGAGACTGAAAGAGTGCGTCTCCACACTGTTGGTGGGAACTATGAACTGGCTCTGCCACTATAGACACTCAAAAACTAAGGAGAGCGCTACCATATGATCTCTTAGCTTATAGCACTGGGCATGTACCTAACTCCCTGGGGAAAATAACTAAGGAGTTCAGGAAAAAGAGAGCCCTGGTGTCTCACTGTGTGGGTTTAAGTGTAAATATTACATTCCTTTGATGACCTCATTGTGCTCATAAAAGGGGACGTGCCATGCTCTGGACAAGGGAAGACTAAGGAATTACAAATAGTGTGGTTTAACGAACAAGCAAACATAATGAACTAAGCAAGCACAGGAATGGTAGAACCACATAATTATACTCGGGGAGTATGTGTCACCATCAGTCTGGAGATGGGCTATTTCTCCTACAAGCCATTTCAATCTCACTTGAGGACAGAAACACCTAGGAATTGCAAAGCCCTTGTCAGATCAGCAGGTCCTAAGGACAGTGCCCCGGAAAGAAGGGAATTTCCCAGCACCCAGGCCGGGCTTTCCCAAGGGCAGAGGCCGATTCTAGAAGACAGTAAATTGAAGACACACTAGTGAGTTTATCATGGCTTTCTGTGCTTCGAAGTACGCTTACTCAAATACTATATCCTCTTTGGCTTGTTTTTGAATCGTACATGAATGATATTATTTTTAACTTGGGAGAGAAACTTTAGTCAGTAAGTAAAAATACTGAATATGACAAAGTAATTTAAAAGCCCCATTTCCTGAAAGTTGTATAACAACAAACAGATAACTAAAACTGAAAAAAAGATTCCATTTGCTTTGAATCATGAGACTAGCGAATGATAGACAGATAAAATACAAACCCACCAAAACCTAGAGAGTGAAGGAATTTATATACTATTTTCTGCTATGTCTGATAGTTTAGGAAAGAAAAACAAAAGCTCTCTGTTACACTTAAATTTCAGATGGATAAATAATAAATATTTATTTGTCCAAAATATATCCCCAAATAACCTTTAAAGTATACTTATATTAAGGTAATTACATTTATCATGCATCTGAGATTCAAGTTTAGCTGAGAATTCTATGTTTTATCTGCAACTCTAAATAAATCCACCATTTTAAAATATTTAATTAGAATATCATTTAATGTTGAGGTAATATTAACTGTCTACATATACTAGATTCTATTATTTATTCATTTACTTTTGTTTGTTCCTCACAATCTAGCCCTGGCTGATCTGGAATTCACTGTGGAAACCAGTCTGGGCTTGATGTCGTAGAGATTGACCTGTCTTTACCTCTGAGTGCTAGGATTAAAGGTGTGCTCCACCATGTCTGGTGATGTGTGCTAGATTCTTAATGTGTAGAACAAATGTACTCCAGTCAACTAATTACATCCAGAACACAATCATCCCACATCCAGTGATCACCAGTTGTAACGAATTACTTCCAAGGAAAGTATATGTGGTTTCTACTTACATAAACACAATATATACTTCATGTGGCAGTAGACAAACTAAGCAAAAGACAGTAGACTTTCTTGCATAGTGCATTTAATTTATATTTTGAATGTAACCAATATTCTTTTTAATTGACTTTTTTTTTTTTTACTTTTTTTAGTAAGCAATTATCGTGCTAAATTTTCTTCCCGTAACAAGCCAAATGATAATGGAAACTGAAAGGAAACATGAAAGAAAACAAATAATAACAAAGATATTTTGCCTGCAATTTGCTAATCTAAATACACACTCACTATTTATCCAACCTAGATTTACTATGGTTCTTCAAAGATAGTACAATATATCAATCCACTATCACTAAGACAAAGTAGATGTAAAAGTATGTTTAGATTGCTCTTTAAATCATTTTTCTATTTTATTCATTTATAAGGAAAGGAAATTTTTTTATTTTCTTAAAATAGAACAGGTGTTTGACCTTGGGAGCTCCCTGTTGTTCATTATTTTGTTTTTGCAACTTACATCTATAGAGGATTTTCATCATAAGGTAGAGAAGAAAAATATTAGTAAAGAGAAGAAGAATGGATAGATATATAATCTCAAACAACAGTAGAAATGTAAATGAACAAAATAAAGACTCACATGTTATCATCTTATCCCCCTTTCAAGACATTCAGCCTATTTTCCAGCCTGCATCTTTCTACAGGTAGCAGATGCACACACTGCTTGAACTTCAGCATGGCTCTGCCATTGTTCAGAATGAGCAGAGTTCTGATTTTCATTCTGAATATTTTGAAGAGAAATTTAATCCTTCATTGATGAAAATTTTCTTTAGAAAGTGCCTTAAAAACATAAGGGCTCTGAAAGTTTACATAAGACATCTATGAGAATCAAAATATGTAAACCTTGTTTTATTAAAAGTCACCAAAGTGCAAAAACGCCCAACGCGCTAAATGAGTGCTGTCTTTGGCAGACAGACCTCTGTCAACCAACCTGCTTACCTTTTCATTTTTAGGAGAGTTTTTATTTAAAGTCCTTTCATACAATATAGTGTGATCATATTGTTTCCCCTCCCTACTCGCCAAACCCCATATTCGTTCTCTCTCAAACACAAAACAAAAATATGAAGATCAAAACGACATAAATAAGACAAAAAATACAAAAACAAAACAAAAACCACACACAAAAAATTGGATAGAGTTCGCTTGTGCTGGGGTATGGGGCCTATCTTGGAGTTGATATACCCAGAGACACTCCGTTTGAGAATACTGCTTTTCTCTTTCCTAGAAAAATCAATTACAAATAACTTCTTATTTAGGGATGGGATTTTGTGTTGACTTTCCCATCAGTGCAAAATCTAGTTCCTCTTGATAGTGTTGCTACTAAGTCATTCTTTGGAATTCTGAGTGAAAATAAAAAGTTAAATATATATACATACATACATACATACATATATACATACATATATATATGCATACATATATGAGAACAAAGTGATGAAAATTAAAGATCATATGTAACTGTACTCCACAAAGCAAGAACATTACACACACACACACACACACACACACACACACACACTCCTAATGTACACAGTGTGCATATATATAAAGCATTGACAATAATCCCATATTTTAAAAGTCATGTTATACCACTCTCTACTTCAGGCTTTCTCAAGTTGAACTCTATTGACTTTTAGGACCAGCATGTCTTTTGTCTTTTGTTCACTGTGTGATGTCACATGTGCACATGTATATGCTGACACACACACACACACACACACACAAACCAAACATCTACAGACAATATCACTTGCCTCTGGAAAGCATTCTGACCTTGGCTGAACACCATAGCTGTATATGATTTATTATACAAATACTCAACACTGACTGGAAGACAGGCACAGTCCTAAGAACACAAACCATTTTTTTTGTTTGTTGGCTTGTTTGTTTCAAATTCCACAATACTTTCTCATGGGAAAACAAAGGCAAAAAGAAACCAAATAAAAGGAATGTTTTGTGAAGTGCTAATAAGAGCCATGGAAAATGGAATGGACGATAGTGAAGTTGGGGAGAAAAGAATGGGGACTTGGGAAAGGTGATGTTTCTGGAGCAGTCATATCAGTTGGCTCTTAAACCCATTCTCCTGGAATCATGTGTACCCGCTTGGCTTCTGTCTTTTGGAAAGCATGGGAGAAAGATTTGCTGAACAGTATGTGTGAATTGCAGGAAAGGGGAGGAGGATGTTGGACATGGCCTCACATCATGCTGTATCCAAATGTTGATAAAGTTCAGAAATCAGAATGGCAGTAGGCCATCACGGTGGATTCATGGGGGAGAGGACATGGGGAGAGATCTGGAGAGGGTTTGATGGTGTAGAGGCAGTGGGAACCAATTTCCTTGACTATTAAGCAGTAAGTTCACAAACCTCTCCTTTTATTTTTAACTAATTGTCTCCATCAAGCCTCAACATTGGTGCTTTGTAAAGTTGTGGCAGATGAAATTCCCTTCATAGAATTTCTTATTTCCTACAATTGCATTACACTGCTGAGCAGAATAGATAGTTGAATCCCATTAACTAAGCCCTAGCAATATTATTGCAGGAAAATGAGTGAGGAGCCTTTTACTTGAATAAAATCCTCATTCAAATTCACACTTAAGACACATGGAAGCCAAAACACTTAGAAATATTTACTGATGTCGAGTAGGTTCCTTTCATTTTCTCTGGGGAACACAGGCAATTGCTGGTGCAGTCCTTCACAGCTTGAAACTGCAAGCCCAGACAGGGTGGCAGGAAGAAGCTGAGATACTGCTCTTGCCTTCTCCATGCTAATAAAAGGCTTTGTTTAACTCAGTGCTTTGGCATTCTCCCACTACAACTGTTCCCAAGTGGTCACATGTGTCTGATTTCTGAGATGTAGTAATGTAATTGTTTGCAAAATCGTGAAATAAAGAAGGTGCCTGAACTGCAGCTATGAAAGGCAGTGAGATCAGACACCTTCCCCTGATTTAACAGAAATGCTCTCTCGCTTGCTTCCTTGGGCATCAGTCAAGGGAAGAGGAGAGCCTTCCTTTTTGGAAGCTAGATACCCGGACAGGAGATGTAGCTCGGTGGTACAGAATATCCCTAGCATGCATCAAGTCTTACTTCCATGAAGTCTATTCCCAGTACCTCCAAAAATAAAACAATAAGAAGCTGATACTGCCAAGCACAAATACCAAGCCAACTACCAGTTGGCAGAGCTGCCTTACTTCCAATGTGGCTCACTGATTTCTGAATATGCATTTATTTCTTTCCTGACTAAATGATGTTGGTAGATACAGTTCTTACATCTTAATATAGCATTGGTCCGAAACAGTCAACACACCTCTTCCTAGTGAGATCTTCAAGCCAGAACTGGTTGGTGTTGCATAAACATAGATAGTCATTCCTGTTTCTTTGCTCATATCATGCTCAGCCTCCTTCCTCTTTCCATCCACACTGCAACTTAGGTTTTGAGAGGATTTGCTTTTGTTTTGTTTGCATTGGGTGATTGAACCTAGGGAGGGACATGGCTTTGTACTCAACAGGCAAGCACTCTACCACTGGGTATAGTCTCACCTTCAGTAACACACACACATACAAGCATACATGCACACACACACACAAGCACACACACACACTGGGGGGGGGGAGATCTGCATACAAGTGCTCACAGATAGAAATAGATAGATACTAACTACTTCAAGAGATGGTGAAAACTATTTTGAAATACCCTGACAAAAAGAGGCAAAGAAAGCCAGATAATGAGATGCACAATTGAAGATAGCTATAGGAAAATATGGGGGTACATGAGTAGAATAAAACTCAAACAGTATATTACATCCAAGTTTCTTCTACTTTTAGGAATATCAATGTGCTATGGATTCTGCTGGCATAAGGAACTCAAGAGAGTTAAAATTTTGAGATGCATAGGACATTTGCCAAATGATGCCTCTGGATACCAATTACATATGAAAATTTGTTTTGTATATATCCCTATGATACTAGGTAGCTCCTAGTCAGTGTAAAAGAACACATATTCACAAAAGCTGATGGAGAAAAGAAAGGAAACACCTGTTTCAGTCTGGATGCTTTGTGCACATGAGTTTGTTGTTTCTCAGACTTCAGGAAACACGGGAGTCACCTGGACCACGTGTGACTTAACCGTGGAGGAAGTTGTGTGTGGTCAGTTCTGTGTATGCCTAGCAAGCCCTCAAGAAAGCCCCCACTGACATGAGGTGCTTAGGAAGCATTACTTTATGTCTTTAAATTTCTATAACCTATTACAGGGAAAGATTGACTAACATGGGCTCAGCAACATTCTCATAAGGCTCTCTGGATACATAATGGAGAACCTGGAATTTCTCTAATTTAGGACTAGAAGCCCTCAAAAGTTAGTTAGCTCAGAGTTTTGCATATCTAGAGAGACATTAAGCTTTCTTATGGAATCTGAAGGGAAGAAAAGACTTGGCTTCTGTCCTGCATGTACAAATAGTTCAGGTGGTGGCCACAGAAGAAAGCAACATTAGCAGAATGAAAGAAGACTAATTGCAGACTATGTGAGTCAGCCTTTTACCCATAGGGTTTATAAAACAATGGCGTGTCCTTCACTGAGCTCTGGCATTCTTATTGAGAATGGTGTTTGATCTATCCTGGATACGATTATAAAGAAAAATCATTATACCTAGTGTCAAAGTTTTTCTAATATGAACTGAACTAGTCAGGAGCTGTGGTCAGATGCTCATAGCCTTATTGAGCAACAGCCTAAGAAACCACTTTGGAATGGTGCTTTTAATGCTAGATCGGTCACCTCTAAACTTTGTCACCCATTGCAATATCTGAGTTCCTTGATTTTTCTTTGACTTCAGCATTCTGAGTTAGTTGGTATATGAAAGCTGAGGAAATGGGATTTGACTATTCTCCAGTTTTTTTTTTTTTCATGTCCACTTAAGTTTATAAGACACTGTGTTTAGAAAAAAAAATCCTGCGAGAATAGTGTGGTAAGACCACACTGACAAATCCTTTAGGGACACTGATATGACATCCTAGAAATGTCTGTGTATCACTGTTTCCTTGTACCGTTGACAAAGTCATGGAGGCAGTCACAAGGAGACTTGAACCAGCACCCAACCAACCTTTGCCACTAGATCCTCCTCCCTGCCCACTGCTTGCTGCCTTCCTCCCTGTAGGGAACTCTCCCCACTTTCACATAGTTAACAACTATCTACCATTTAGCACTTGAGCGTCACTATAAAGCAAATCATAGTCAGGAATCTTTATAAATTCAAAAGACAGCATTTGCCTTGGGGGAATCTTGGGAGACTGTTAACTAACAGGAAGCCTGACTATGTAGCAATGAGAAAGCTGTCTGTCTTATGTCTCTTGAGGTAGACCAGCATTCTGGCTGTTCTTTGTTTGTTTTGCTTGAATTGGCTCTACCAGGGTAACAGCATACGTGACCATTAAGATTACAGCAGTATGGCATTCTTAAGAAATACAAGCAGGCTTTACTTAAGATATTATGTGACTATGATCCAGGCCTTTTGGTGTTCCCAAGGCTGGGACACTTTAGAGATGTCTGGTCTGAACTCCCTAAGATACTGGTTACTATAGACACTTGGATTTTAAAATATGTTCTCACTTGAATTTTCTTTTTTGAGAAAGGGTTTCGCTGTCGCTTTGGAGCCTGTCTTGGAACTAGCTCTTGTAGACCAGGCTGGCCTCAAACTCACAGGGATCTGCCTGCTTCTGCCTCCCGAGTGCTGGAATTAAAGATGTGTGCCACCACTGCCCGGCTCCCACTTGAATTTAATGCAAGGATTATGACAATGACTCAAGGGTATTAATTACCACTCAGATCCAGGAAAACCTATATGCTACCATTTAACCAGAAGTCGTAGGGCAGGAAATCCACTCACATAGGCAAATGGGTCTAAGAAGAAATATCTCAAGAAGCTGGTTTCTTCCTGCATGTAATATTATGTGCACATCTTCACATACCATCGTCATGAGGTATCCTAGGTTATCAGAGTCTGGGAATCCAAAGTTGGACCATTCGATAGGACTTACAATGTCTTGCATTTCTGTCTAAGACGATAGCTATCCACCATGTGTGGTTATGAAGTTCTCAATCATGGTTGGTGTAAGTTAACTTTTTTTTTAACTTTTTGACTTTCATTTTCATTTCAATTAGCTATACATAGCTAGTGCCTAGAATATTGGGTAGCACAGAAATGACCAACATGATTAGTATATTATACACATTATAACTACATACCAGAAAGAAAATTCCCATCTATACAAATCCCTAGTCATGAAGGTTTCTATGGGTAATAGTTTCTTTTTGCCTTACCAGGAAGAAAAAGAAAAAAAATGCTTTATACATTACCTTTCATCTATAACAGGAAATAATTTAAAATGACAGCTCATGCACTATACATATTCCACATGTCTATGATTTGCTTATTTTTAAATTGTCACTATTTTTAAAAAAAAAAACTCATTTTTTTTTAAATCTCAAAGTTTAACTTCTCTGAAAACATTAGCTAATGAGGCATGTTGACTAGTCCTTCTTGTCCTTATGGACTGGCCTACTGGGGACACTGGCACCTCAGTAGAATTAATGCCCAGTGGATTTTGCATAACTAGCCTTGGTCTCTGAGATAGGAGGAAATTAAGATTTCTTGGCTAGACGTCTTTGTAGAGCAGTGCAAGAGCTTAGAACCTGGCAATCCTAGTGGCTTTGATACGGCATCTTTCATCATCAACATCCAAGAAAGAAAGGATGGACCTCACTATAAACCCCTTTTAGTAGAGCAATAATTCGCCCACTGTACTTTAAAAGCCAGTGCACATGTGTGCACATACATAGGACTTCAAAGCTACTGCATAGGAGGGCTGTGAGCCAAGGCAGACAGAAGTGACAGTTGCTAGTGTGATCATATTACTGGGTGGGGCTTCACTTTCTAGGCCTGTAAGAAGAAAATGAAAACAGAGCCAGTACAAAGGGATTCATGTGACCTAAAGCACCTGAAATAACCTGGGTTTACCAGGGGCACGTGGTGTTTACGTCCAGAGTATGTGCCCCGCTATTACTCCTGGCTTGGGATGGGCCTCTAGCCATGCGCAATACCTTTCTATGGATAAAGAACAAAAGCAAACATTTCCGGTATGAAACAGAGTCCAGAAAAAGGTCAGGAATCTGAATTGTTTTGTATATTAAATGAACAGTTCACGCGCCCTGTTAATAGTGATACACAATTTTGCTAATGCATACAGCTCAGCCAGAGACGAGTGCCGAGCAGCACAGACTCAAAAGGACTCAAATGACAAATGTGCACAGCTTCTCTGCCTGATGGAACAAGAGAAACGCAGAAAGAAAACAACTTTCCCTCCAGAGTAGAAGGCATCAGCCAGATATGCCAAATTCATCCAGGGAAGTCCCTCCCAACCGCACTTCTGAGCCATTGGCCGTAACTCCATGCTTAGAAAACAGTGTGAACGTTCTAAAAACAAGATGCCTCCAAAGATGCAGCTCTCTACAGATTTCCAAAAGTACACTGTGTTTGAACTCAACTCAAATTATCACCCATGCCTTTCACGATACAGTACTGCAGCATCTTCCTCTGGCAACAACACAGAACACAGAAAGCCTTTCCTTCACTCTGAATAAATTTAGTTGTTAAATCATATGGAGCTAGACAATTCCTTAATAATCTTCTCAAAAGGTGCGGAAGCCTGAGCCAGAAATCGCCCCAGATGGTTCGTTTCATTACCTTTCACCCACTTGAACCAATAGCCAGATGGTTTGAGTGCTGGCCACTCAGCTGTCTCCCCACCCATCATTCCCAGTCTAAGCTGTATCTATTTAAGCTTCTCTTTCCATTCATCAAGCCCTTAGTCCCAGTTAGCAGAAGGAAGAGTGCACTCCTCAAGACTAAAACAATGCTGTTATGCTGCTGTTTTCTGCCCATTTTTCTGACCCAAGTCTCTACTGCTCATGATACTTGGATTAATCATCAAATTAAACAAGGCAAAAGAGAATCATTTGCTTTCCCAAAGACCATCATTCGTATGTACGCACAGTTTGTAGTTGAAATCCTACTCTATAGAGTTACCTTTGATATATGAGTATATGTATCTAATTCAAATTGATGGTTTTGTAATTTTTGTGGCACCAGTGGTTGAAGCTGAGGTTTGGTTAATGCCAGACAATGCTCTGCTATTGAACTATGTCCTCAACATTCTCTCTGCCCTCCTTTTCTTTTGTGTGGTTTGAGACAAGATATCAATAAACTGTTGCGACTGGCTTCAAACTAACTCTATATCCCAGAGTGACCTTGGACTCACCATTTTCCTACCTCTGCCTACCAAATACTTAGGGTGCTAGGCATGGACCACCATTTCAGTTTTTAATAAAATGCAGTACCTATTTTGTATACATATATAAACACAGACATCTGCTTATTGGAGAAGGAGTGGTTTAGCACCAGATAGCATTTGCGCAGCATCATGCAATCCCACTTACCTCTTAGTTTACTACTTCTTTTCCTTTGAATATTTCATAGAAGTATATAAAGTATTTTGCACATATGGATCCAGTTGCTCTCTCTTATCTCTCTCCTATTTCCAGTGAGCCTCTTCATCCCACCGAGTTCCTCTACTCCTTTAAAGTACTTGTTTATCCATTTGCTTATTTGGGGATGCACTGAGTTTAATTAGGGATGCTTACCTAATCATACTGTGGCGGTTTGTATGAAAAATTATCTCCACAAGCTCACATACTTGAACAATTTCGTCTGTAGCTTGTGCCTCTGTCTGGGCATTTAAGAAGTGGACCCTTGCTGGAGAAAGTACTTACCTGGGGGAACACTGGGGAGGGAGTTCTAGCCTTACTCCGTTTCCTGATTTGTCTTTTTATACAGCATGTATATAAATGAAAACAGAGCCAGTCAGCCTCTTGCTCCGTTTCCATGCCTTTCCTGTTACTATAGACTTGATCTCTCTGGAACCATAAGCAAAAATAAAGCTTCTTCCTTAAGTTGCTTTGGTTATACCCTATTTCATCAGGTCAAAGGGAAAGTAACTCATCTATATTAGTTATACTTGGTACCAGGAAGTGGGGGTCTGGTGCTGTCAAGAACCTGTTGTTCTCTTTGTTGTTTTCTTTGGAAGGAGGTAGAAGACTTTGGGGTTTTGAAGTAGGCTAGTTCTTGGATGCTATAAGCAGAGTTTAAGAAACCATTCCAGTATGAGTGTACATAACAGCAGTTCCTAGAGTAATCCAGGCAGTAGGGCTGACTCATTGGGATTTCGGGAGGGGGGAATAAAGACTCATTTAGTAACTGGACAAGAGGAAACTCATGTAATATGTTGACAATGAGTCAGGCTGCATTTGCCCCGTGTTCTTAGAACTAGCATGAGGCTGAATTGAAAAAAAAAAAGCAACTAATTTCTCTAGAAGAGGAAGTTTTAGTGCAGCATAATATTGAGTATGTAGCATAGTTATTACTGATAACTGTCATATAGGTCTACAGTGAATAAGTGCAACACATGGGGCATAAAGAAATGAAATATGTACATGTTAGAGAGGAAAAGGCATTAGTAAGCTGAGTACTATGGTCAAGTCATGTGGGGGAAAAGAGGCAGTAATTGTCAAGCTTTTGTTCCTCATTGGAAGGATAGCAAAGATCCCCTAAGCCTAAGAGATGACTGGCTTCCAGAAAGCAGCTGCCTGGGTAAGCTTTGCAGTAGCATCATCATACGGAAGCTATTGCTTCCCATTGCAATCCAGTCACTCAATGGTCACATATTCTCAGCACCGTGATCAATTGTGAGTCTCTCTATTACTTGGTGCTTATTGAAAAAAATCAAGGCTGGTAGTGAAACAACCTGTGGGTACACTGTCAACTTTTTCTCGTGCCTCTCTCAAAAGATGCCTATAATTTAGACAGGATCAATGGCAGAAAACCATGATTTGAGCATTCGCATCTACCAGCTATTGTGACAGGACTGCATTTTCGCCAGTGTTAGAGCTGGAGAAATGGAAGAGGGGTATAATCTCGGAGGCAGTTATTCTGAAAGCCAAATAACTCAGAGCTGGGATGTGAGACTTCTTTACTTACCATGTGTACCCAGGCATCCTGTGCCCGTCATCCTAGTCTTGACCCAGTCCAGAACATACTCAACAAACTTGTGAGTTCCACACATACACCTTAATGATTTACAAATTGATATTCATCGATCTTGGTTAAATTGCCAGATACCTTTGGGCTCACCTTGGTATTCTGTTTTCCACAGAAGAGCCAATTCCCCAAATCTTTGACAAATGAAGCCACAGTAATGAACTCCAGAGGAATCAGCTTGACTTCTTCAGCCTTCGCCGAAAATTCAGTATAAGCAATGCTCCAGAAAAAGGGCCATTTAATAATTGTTATTGCTGCTTGTAAAATGAGAATGTTGTTTATTTTAAGCTGTGTTTGTTTCTTTAAAGTGCTGTAATTAACATATCCTCATTATGTATAATGTTGGCTTTTATCATCAATAATTTTGGGTTTTTATGGATAAGTAATGAAGTGGGTAGACTACCCAGGAGGTGGCAGAAAGTGAATTTTTGTCATAATGTCACTTTCCGTTTTTATAGTTTCTGTCCCCTAGCTCCAGAGGTAGTTTACGGGTATCTACCAGAAACTTAGCATGCCTATTACTTCAGCATTTCCAATACAAAATGCTCAAACTAGTACTTATCCAACTTCATAGTCACTAAAACAGAAGAAAAACTTCCATCTTAAAACAACTTCGTTACAAGGGGCTGTATATTTTATTTCTTCTTAGCAGATTCAAATTTACTCACAGCAGTCCCAGACAGAATTTATAGGAATACAATAATATGCCAATTAACTACAGCCAACCAGTCCCTGATTCTACATCTCCCGAATGTCTGTATTATTAATGAAAATCCCTGCCATGCTCATGAAGAAATGTGAAAGCAAAACTGAAAGGAAAACCAGTCCACTCTTAATTATGGTTCTAATTGCTCCACTAGATGCACAATTCCTCACCTCGGGCTTCAAGTTCACGGATCAAATGCTGCCTGGTCCTCTGTTGTGGGAAGCTGTGACCCAATTAGGGCGAGTCACCCAGGAGAAAGCCCAAAGGCCTCTCCACGAAGCACACAGCCAGGAAAGATGTCTAATTATATATTTGTTCTCACGTCCCCTCCCTGTGGCTTCAACACCCACCTGCCATGAAATGTGTCAGATGAGAAAAGGATTGAAAAGCCTGGCTGGCTGGCGGTTCAGGCCGAGCCTCCAGCGGGAAGGACTCCAGTGAGATCTCGGTTTGGCTCGTGGCAAGTCTTCCAACACCGTCACCAAAACTGATAGGGGGAGGAATGTCAGGGGTGCCGTGAATTCACAGGCTAGGGGACTCTGCCAGGGAAGTGGAGATGGAGAAACTCCACCGGAGACTATCTGAATCTCGGGTTGCTTTTTCAAAGGCAGGAATTTAGTCACCTTAGAACGAAGTTTGGCAAGTCCCAGATACTGCCATAGCCAGACTTGCAAAGCCTCGGGCCCTGTGGGACCTTTCCGTTCCTCTCTCAGCTCTAGTCTCACCTTCCACAGGCCATCTGCCACGGCAGCTGGAGGTCTCTGTTAAAACGGCGGCATCGTCCGGTTCTGGGCTCATCTTAGATCTTAGGGATGTCACAGGTACTAATGGACCTTCGCGTCCAGTGCTGTGTTAGGCATCATTACGGCTGCCACCAGTCAAAGGGGCGTGAAAGAGGGTGGCTACCCAGATCACGGGACTGCTGTGTTAGTAGCATCCCCTTCCCTACACTGAAATATGCACTCTAAAATGGGAGGTTCCAGTCTCTTAGAGAAGGCCTCCAGGCCAAAGCTAATATGAACACTTCATAAATTTATGAGATGGGCTCTTCTCCTGAGGCGCATGAGGGATTTAGGGTTTATACTCAAGACCTTCATTGTCACACCAAGAGGGAGTCTATATTAACTGACAGAATTGATCACCCACCTTATAACCTGTATAAATCGATATTCACCTACCGAAATTCACTAAATTTTTCTCTTCTTTCTCTTACTCGCTGCAAGGAAGTGGTTCTTCCTGATTCACCCAGAACAACCTCCTCAATTTTGTCTCCAAAGCTATAGGTGAACCTTGGTCATGGGTGTTCCTAATTATTGAACCAGTCCAAAAATAAATTTTCCTTTTACACTGCCCCATTCTTTAACCTATGCCCCTAAGAATGCCCCTCTCCAAACCAGCTCAAACCAGGAGGATGGGACACCAACCATCCTCCTTCCCAGGCAGGTTCAGTTGTGTTACAATTAGAGGTCACTTGGAAATTCACTCACCCAGCACTGAGACCCCTCCTTGCTTTCACTCCTGTACCAATGCAGGAGCCCCTGATTGCAGACTGGGTTTGCCCCTTCATTGCCTTCCCTTGTGTGCATTTCCTTCACATTGCTGTGGCCCTTTGCAAAATAGAATTCTAACACACAGTTGCCACATGTTTCTAAACTGTTGTATGGAAATTTACACATTTATGAAAACAACACAGAAGGATATATCTTGTTATCAGCCTTAATCAGAGAAGCCCTTCTTTCCAGGAAACTGTGAGGAAAGTGGAGGTGGCTTAGCTGCCCGCAGTGCTGAGAATACCTGAAGCCTGAGTGCTCAGCTCTTAAACAAGACCTTTACAACATTCTCCCCAGAGCTCAGACACTACAGGAAAAGAGATGGAGAGATTCCAAGAGATGGAGGAGAAGGAGAAGGCTTACAAGATGTTAGCTTCTGGGAATAACTTAACTATTGTGATCACGACTCATCAATGACTACAGAAAGCTGCATTAGGTTTGCAGAAGGATAGCCCCATATACAGGCGGACAAGGATGGAGGTGGGGCTTAGGGAACCCTACACCGCTCACGGAAAGAGGAAGTCCTTGCTTATAGTTGTGACACCCCGCCATGCTTCAGTGGCTAGTCCCAATCCAAGGTCACACAGATGGACTTTCTTAAAATAAATGAGTTGCACAACAAAACCAAGTTACAAATATGGAAAGAGTTAGGAAGGAAGGAGAAAGTTCCTAAGTGTAGAAAAGAGATGAGAAAAGGGGGTGGGGAACAGAATAACTAATACACATTATATAAAGATCTGAAACTGTCAAAGGGCCATCTTAATAAAAAAAAATACAAAAGAGAAAACATTCCTACCTCATAATGCTTCACACTTAGCACAATGGTTGGTACACAACAAACAAATGCTAATTCACATTAAATTTGAGACATTTAGCAAAATTCTAACCATGCAACAAGGTTTTAATACATGGAAGTTATCATGCCCCATAACTACAGATTAGAAAACTGATTATGGTGTGTGTCTCTCTGTGTGTACATTATTCATATGTGTTGGTGTGCATGCCTATGTGTACAATTGCATATGTAGGCTATAAGAATATGTTGGGTGTTGTCCCCAATACTTCCCACCTTATTCTCTGGAACAAGGTCTCTTATTGAACCCTGAGTTCACTAAATTGGTGGTACACCCTGAAGACCTGCCTATCTTTCTTCCTGGAACTGGGGCTATAGGCACACTGCTGTGTACAACTTTTTATACGAGTGCTGGGGATAGAACTAAGTCCTCATGACTGCGTGCTGTGCAGTTCACCAATGGAGCCATCTTCCCAGTCCCGAGACATTCCTACATAGACTTACTGGCAAATTTTGAAGCTTCTCTCTCCCTCTTCATACTTCCCTCACTGTCTATTCCTCCCATTCAAATTTCTTCTTTGGTTTTTTCAATGTCAAATCATGGTAGAGTTGGGGAAAGAGAAATAATAATAATAATAATAATAATAATAGAATGAGGAATTGAGGACATACAAAATTTAAGTCTGAAAGGAAGGTTTTACTAGAAAACAGACCAGTCTGCTTAAAAGTATAAAATTCCCAACATAGAGTCAAGAGAAAATTGTGGTATTTTCCCACTGGTTGGTATTTAATTAGCCTTCTGCTATTGTCAATTGGCTCCGCTGTCACAGGAATAAATCATTCGCAAGCTATTTTGGAAGCTTGTCCTGTTGCCAGCACCATGTCATCAATCCCCTCATCAGCTTTGTCATCATAGATCTCAGCCATTTCTCACCTTTTCAGGAACTCTACATGAATTTGACCTCGAGAAGTATTTGGCCACTATCATCTCAGCTATTAAATGTCAGATTCAGACATCTCAAACTGTGTGTCAAGACACCATATTCTGGCAGCAATGAACCCATTACCTTTTTCTTTTCTCATAAAGCATGCTTTTTGCACGTCCCCAAAATTTCGTGCCATGGTTCTCACATGAATCTGACTTTATTGTGGGTACCTAGAAGAATATTTGTTACCAGCTGTAATAATTCACAGACTTTTGATGGACTGCACCTCCATATTATGCAAACAGCATCTGCTCATTTTTTGCTGGGTGGAACGGTTGGAGATGCATGGCAATGGGAAACAGCTAAACACCTGCTCCATTAGCAGGTTTCAGGCTTCTCTCTCATGATCAATGAATCCTATAAAGTGCACAATGTATTTTTATCAAAGAGAGGCATACTGAACTGATGTGACTCTTGATGACTGACAGGAAGGACATAGGGCTTGACCAATGTCTCTACAAAATTTTTCTGTGAATATTCCCAAGGCCACATTGTTTGTCTTCCCTGCTTATACTGCTTCACCATGTTCTATTAGGCGTGCCTGTCTTCTTTGTCCTTGTAATTACTAATGAGTGATGTTTGACTCACAAAGCATTTATAAAATACCTATATCCAGGCATTGCTCAGTGCTCCAGGGATATGGAAAAAAACAGTCATTTTAGTATTTACTTTGATACAGTTGACATTCTTGTAGGGAGACAGTTACCAAAGCAATAAAACACACATTTTAAGTAGAGATTAATGTTATTCCAGGAATAAACCGTGAAGTGGTTAATAATATTGGAGAGCAGGTACTTGTTTTGGTATTTAGGGAATCTCTTTAAAGAAATACAACTGAAGGTGAGAATCTTATTAGAAGCTGGTTGAGCAGACAGCTTTAGCAGTTGTCTTGTGTAGAAACACATGAAGATGCTGGATGGATTTAAGTCCTCCAGTGAGGCCGGAGGACAAAGAGCAAGTGAGCATTGCTGGGCTGTGGTGCACAGCAGCTTTGTCTGGGCTGCATTAACCCCTCAGTTGTTCAGAAGATCTTGAGTATCTGAGAATTGAGCTTTTAAATAGATGATTAGACTACAGAACAAGGAGGATACAAGAAACAGTTTTATACAACAAGAACATGGGAGTAACCCACACTGTGGCAACAGGGGTACATGTTGGGATCACTCTGAAATGGACTGCACTGTTAGGTCTATCTGTCACATTTTGAATCTACCATGAACATAAGTAATATTTTGAGATTTCTGTAACTACTGTCAAGCAATAGGAGATACCTGTGATATTAAATGTACTGATGATAAAGTCACAGGAACCGCTGACACTTTAGTGACTAATATGATGGGGTATAAAGTTTCAACTAGAGGTTGACAAAATGTAAGACATTTTCTGTGAGGTTCCCAAACTCCCTGAGACTGCCAAGTCTGCACTGTGGGCCACCCATTCATGATGCAGGGTAGACAGTTGGTTCACTCTCCATGGAATGGAGGCCTGATGAGGAATTACAGGTTTTGGTTTATTCTTCCTTTAAGATTGGGAAGCACCAAATGTCTTACTTCAGACTTTCCTTTGCCTAGGAACCCCACATGCCCTACCTAAGCACAGAAGGTACCCTCTGCAAAGCCCTCCCCACACTGCTGGGTGACAGCTCTCTGTGTAACCTCATTCATCGGCTCATAAACTTTCTCGGGACAAGAATTATGTACCAACTTGCTTTGTATAAACACCGCAGAATGCCTGGGACAACCAGGCATTCAAAGAGCACTTGGCAAATAAATAAATGTAAACTGGACAGTCCTTGGAAGAATTTCATGTAAATCTAAGTTACCAGAATTTTCTGAAAGAGATTTACATCTAGAAATAAACAGCATTAAAGATAATATCTGAAGTAGAAATGGAAATGAGATCCTGGGTAGACAAAAGCAAGACGAGATGGTGAAGGTGGAGAAGAGGGAGAAAGGAATGGGAAATTGGGAGTATGACGGGCATCTTGTTTGAAAAAAAATAGACAAAAGCATTTTTCAAATAACATAAACATTTGAATAAGAGTAGAAGCCGACTCAGCATGCGAGCATGAGAATCTGAGTTTGATCTCCAGAAGCTATGATTTTAAAAAGGAAGAAAGAAAAAGCCTGGTGGGTGTGGTCCTTATAATCTTGGTTCTGAGGAGGCAGAGACAACTAAATAGGTCCATAGCCCAGCCATGCTAGCCTAATCCATGAGTTCTGGGATGAATGCCAGGTCCTGTTCTCAAAACCAAAATGGTTGTTTCCTGAGGAGTAGAGGTTGACCCATGTCTTCCATTTGCACCTGAAGATATGTGGGTCAACAGGAAAATGGTCCCATATGCGTGCATACAAACACACATACACACACACACACACACACACACACATGCACTATAAGCTAGGTATGGAAAGGGGTAGATAGTAGCACACCAGTTGCTGAGCAACAATTTTAATCTGATGTGAACGGTTCAGAATCTTGATTTTATAGTTTGTCCCTAGAAAATTGCCAAAGGAAACCTAACCATAGCATACTGCATCCATCTATGGATGAAGGAAGGCCTAGATCTAGAATTCTTCGCAGGTTTAGGGGATATGGAGAATTTTGCTAGATCTCTGCACCAAGGGCTGAAATAGGAACAGTGGCCATAGCTTGGCTCAAGGTGAAGTGTTCATGGTATAGACCAGCATCTATGTTGTGTTCCTGGCTATAGGATGCTGGTCAGTCTGAGAAGCCAGATCCCTTAAACCAAACATCATACCACAAACCACTGGAATACTTCAGTCTCGCACTCCCTTTGTCTGTGTCTCTGTGTTTGTCTCTGTCTGTGTCTGTCCGTGCTTCTCTGTTTCTCTGTGCTCTCTCTCTCTCTCCCCCCTCTCTCTCCTCCCTCCATCTCTCCCTCTCTTCCTCCCTTCCTCCTCCTGCCACATTTGGGACAGAGTTAAGAAGACCTGCTGTGCTATGGCCTAAAAGCTCCAAGGTTATTCAGTTAACAGACATTGTAGTACCTGGATCCTCCATGTTCCTTGTCAAGTAGAGTATCCCTGAGCAATCATGTGGTATAAAATTTCCAGCCAGCCTCTGAAAATTAACAAAGCCTCAATACCTTCCTTTGTTCCATGGATTTCTGTGAAGGTTCTCTTCTCTGCCCCTCCTGCCCTCAGCCTATCATTATGGCTATCTCTTTTACTTCCACTTGAACTATCTCTTTTAATGAAGCTCCTCTTCAGGTTGAAAGGGAAACTTCTCTTTTGGTTAAGGCCCATTCATGTTGTAGTTGATATAATGAACTATTCTTTCTTTATGCTTTCCCACCTGAAGGCCCAATCATGATCAAGTCCCTTTCTCCTAATCAAGTTAATTTCTGAAGTGTAATTATGCGTCAGCTCTTTCTATAAACTTCCTGCTGATCCTCATCTAGCTAACAGGAAAAAAAAAAGTCTGTATAAGATCAACGTGCAACTTCATGCAGGCTGTATTCCAACACTGTCGAAAACAGCGCACAACAACCATTCTTGTATCCATGTACCGTTGCCCAGTCTTCCTACTGGTTGTCAGTCAGGTTGTCGTAGTGTGGATCTTTATTCTCCTCTAGGAGTAACATCTTTTCCATTGCCATTTAGGAATAGAGCTACCTTTGTTTGACAGCAGTGGGACTGTGAGCATACAATGCAGAGGGAGCTAGATCTGGGCAATGAACAGTAATGGAGCTACAGAAAATGATTGGTAGAAGAAAAGAGAGGAGGACCCTAGAATCCTCACCTAAGATGACAGTTGTGATTTTTTTCCTGCCTTCCCCAGCTATGAGTGGTCTTCAAAAATTCTATAGTGTACAGGAAGAGAGAGATTGACTGAAAAGAATACCCCAGCTACAAGTGGCCTTTAGAAATTCTACAGTGTACAGAAAGAGAGAGACGGACTGAAAAGAATGTTCCATTCCACACTTCCATTTATCAAGGAGTCATCTGCAATGGGGTGGACTTCAAAATAGTAGTGCCGGCTTGCGGTCACTTCTATCCCGTAAGTAAACCCAATAACTCTTTGGTTTGCTACATTGGGCTTTGATGAGATTATTTCTCTGTCATTGGTATTCTTATAAGTAATGAGCAGACAGCTTTTCATGGATAAAAGCAATAGTCAATAAAAACTCCCAAACACAAGACATGGAAATGATATTTGTTAGAGACGTTTTCTAAAGTCTTTATGAAGGAATGAGGAAAATAGTGACTAAAAAGGTAATATTTTATTAAAGGTAACAGTAAGTGCCATTCCAAGACTAATGCATTCTAAACATGGCAGGGCCGACTAGTGAGAAATATGGGATAATAGCAGAGGCTATGACTTACAGGGGAATTTAAAAATTGTCTGGGTGTGTTTGTCTTTTTATCAGATGTGACCAATGAATGGGTTAATGTCAATATCTATGACTCTAAACTTCTGGAGCTCTGATGACTGTTCAACATTGATCCTAGTCCCATCATGACATAGTGTAGACATGTCAGTAGAAGGTCTTTTCGCTGAGCTCTCTATCTAACTTGCCCTAAGTGTCATGTTGTAAACACTATACTCTTTACAAGGAAACAAGAGTTGAACAAGTCATGGACACATCATTGTGCTTCCAGGAAGAACTCCCTCCCTCCCTCCCTTCCTCCCTCTCTCCCTCCCTCCCTCTCTCTCTCTACCTCCCTCCCTCTCTCTCTCTCTCCCTCCCTCCCTCTTCCTCCCTCTCTGTCTGTCTGTCTCTCTCTCTCTCTCTCTCTCTCTCTCTCTCTCTCTCACACACACACACACACACACACACACACCAAGCGTGCAATTTCATAAAGGAACGCTTAGGCAGAAGAAATCAGAATCAAACTGTGGTGAGCCTCATGTGTTTATGAAGACCCATACATAACACAGCGGTCTGCTTCTACCACTGCGGGAAAAGAGAAGGTTTTGAGGCTCGCAGTTACAAGCAGGGATTTCTGAGTTAAATTCTGAGCTATCATTTCTTTGCCAAGCAACCTTTGGCATTTCACTTGTTTCTTTTATGCTTCAGTGTTCTCATTTGCCTTATTTGTACGACCAATTACAATGACTATCAGATGGGGTTTTTGTCACAAGTAAATGAGACAACCCAAGTGAGGTGCTGAGACAAAGAAAACATTTGACACCTCAATATTTATGGCATGTTCTTACTTATTTTTCATTCTGAAAAGACCAAGTTCAACTTGTTTTTTTTCTTTTCAAAATGGTTACCCTCGCCTTTTATGAGTAGAGCAAAAGTGTACTGTATTGTCAGTGGAGTGGGAGGCCACATTTTGTTCTGTGTTTTGAGTTCAGAGCAGAAAACATGAAAATCATAGATCATGGGACTTGGATCAGATCTCTCCCTCTCTCTCTCTCTCTCTCTCTCTCTCTCTCTCTCTCTCTCTCTCTCTCTCTCTCTCATTCATGTGTACACACATACATACATATGCATAGACACATATACATACACACAGAGACACTCTGCTATACACCTCGAAGAGGTTTTATGCTTCACATGGTTTTAATTTCAGGATTCTGAGCCAGTGTTAAAGCACTAGCACCTAGGAGTTGCACAGGTAAATCCATGATGTACGGGTGGAGGGTTATTTAAATCTTGTTCCTGCTACAACAGTCTTACAGTGTTTTTATCACATATTTAATAAATATTTGCTTCAGAGGATACATTATCCCAACCCTGTGAAGAACCCTGTGCCCACCGTACTTAACACATGGGGAATTCATTTTCCTTTTCCCATTTCTTCTTAACAAAACGTGACTATCTGGGGGGCTTCGCTTACTGCTGGCAAATGGCCATTTCCTGTCTCCAGACAAAAAGGCTTAAAAGAATTTACAAAATATACCCTCTGAAATCCTCAGAAGACATCTAATAACTTAGAAAGGAAAGAACGTTTTGATGAGTTAGGGTGAATGAATCAAGAACATGTGGATCCCATTTCCCCCGAGTTTGAATTTGTAGAGAGAAAAACTCCTTAGAAAAATGATCTTTGTAGATGTCACGGAACCCAAGGGAAAAATAGATGAGATGATTACTTGGCCTAATACATTCCTACGCTGCCCTGCACTGAGCTGAGGCACGCCCAGGTCATTTGTAGCTCAATTTGGTCTGTCAAACACACACCCATCAGGGTCTAATTGTTTTCAGAGCAGAATTCTGAACATCAAAAAATCCTGCCATGGCTAGTGTTTTCTGCAATGAGTTTCAACACAGGGTTTCCTTGTCAAAGACCTTAAAGGAAAGTAACAGAATCAGTGGTGGCAGATTCTGAAAATGTTGTATGTAGCCCATCTCCAGACCCAGGGCCTGATCCACAGGTGGATGGCATAAACAAGAGCCAGGAGGGACAAGCCAGCATCAAGCAGAAAAAAAATCATCTTACCCCCAAGGCAAAGGTGCCTTCATGTCCAGGGAAGATTAACTTGCTGTGTCTGACTGTTTTATTTCTAGGAACAATATAAACATACAAGAGCCAAGACGTTGACTTGTAGACTTTATTATAAAAGCTGTCTGCTGTAATTACTCAAATAATTTTATGCTGATAATTTTTTAAAGCTACTAAATGCATTTCTTGAAAAGAGACATCTAAAAACATATGCAGGGATAGTGAGTATTAGTATGCTATAAAAATATACAAAGATTTTTTTTTAATAAAAGAGAGGATAGAGCCCCCTAGTACATATAAACAAAGTGTAGCAGAAAGCATTATAGCAAGTCTCATGAATATTTAATGAGAGCTGAGATTATACCTTTTTCATAGATATCTGCTGATTTATTCACATGCCAATGGTTGCCAAAGGGTGCTAGGGGGCTGAAGAAGGAAGCACCCCTTTGTAGCAAAAGAGCATCAGACCCTCTGCTGTCCAGGCTGCACCCTAAACCCAGCCTTCTGCTTTTTTATTATAAGGACTTTTCAGGGAAAGATCTATGTTCATAGTTTCCACAGTGAGGAGGATAATTATAATCTTTTACCATCAAACATTCTGCCTGAAAAAAATATTGAGATTAACAGACTTAATACCTCTCAGTTGGGAACCTGGACAATTAAAAAAATGCAGGAAGCTACTTTCCCACAGTGTTGATGCAGTAGACTTTGGATATGGACCACTATTTGATTTATAACCACTTCCCTTAGGTGTCGTTCATCTTATTTTGCAGAGAAGAAACCAGTCCTAAAGGTTGACTGCACCTTCTCTCTCAGAAAATCTTTATTCCCAGTCCAACGTCCCACAAAGTGGATGAGCTGCCTGGGTCATTAGTTGAGCATTTTATTGTGTAACCTATGTAACTGGCAGAAAAAAACAGGGCCACTAGGAGAAATCTGCTGGTCAGAAACAGTCAATGTTTATTACAAAATAAAAGCAGCTGAGTTATTCTTATGGCATATTCGGGCAATAAAGTCAGCACATAAAATGAACATTTAATGTTTTCTTTAAAATCCTTTCAGAGGGAACTATCTTGGAAAGTGACACAGCATCTCCCAATAAGTCTAATAAATCCAGTTTCCATCAGCTTTAGGAGGAATTGCTGCAGGGTTCTGTAAGCCTTTAAAAAAGAAACCAAAACAAACTAAAACTAATAACAACAACGGAGGGGAAAAAAGCCCAAGATGAAGTTTTCATTCTACAATCGGTAGAATGTAAGAGAAATAACATCTTTACAGTCTAGCATGGCACTACTGTTTTTTTAAACTAAGCAACACCACGTGAGAATTTGGGTCAGCTGGGAGAAATGGGAAATTTACATGTGCATTTATAGGCAAGTTTCTTGTGCGAATTGAAAAGAAACTACAGCATCTAAGTTATCTGGTTATTTCTGTGTCTGTTTAGAGTGTGGTGTCCAAGGTGTGTGCTCGCAGCATCTCTTCAACCCTGGCTGTCACATGCTCCTGTTCCCAGTAGCTGACATGCTGCAAGGCTGACACACCCTTTCTATCAAAGCAAGCTTAAAACTAGGTTCAGATTCTAATTGTTCAATGTCTCTTCTTCTCCTGTATCTTCAACTTTGGGATTAAAGATGCAAACACTATATTTTGAACAGATTTTAGAAACTTGATTTCATAACTGTAGACCCCATTTTTCCCTATCATCTGCTTAGTGGTAAAGGATGATTGTCTCACAAAGAGACTCAAGATTTTGGTGTGGACTCTAAGTCATCTATGAATTTTTATTTGTTTGTTTGTTTGTTTGTTTGTTTGTTTATTTATTTATTGGTTTTTCGAGACAGGGTTTCTCTGCAGCTTTAGAGCCTGTCCTGGAGCTAGCTCTTGTAGACCAGGCTGGTCTCGAACTCACAGAGATCCGCCTGCCTCTGCCTCCTGAGTGCTGGGATTAAAGGCGTGCGCCACCACCGCCGGGCTTCATCTATGAATTTAAACAACGCAACAGGATCTGATTGACAGGGAATATGTTACTGAGTGAGCTCTTCTGCCCCTGGACTCACAGTGACATCCTCCAATATTGTGAGATTAAAGACCCATCCTCTTGTGAAATTTCTTCTAGTGTGTTGAGCCACGGAATTGAAGAAGCAATTGCTTTGCGAGGCCTATTTGAATTTCATAGTATAGAAAGCAGCAATGCCATCACCGAGAGAAGTCAGTTCTCAGGAAGCCCTCTTTGCTCTGACCTGAGTGGAGAAAACTGAGACAGTCCCGGCCTTACCTGCAGTTTCTTTCTGAAGCGAAGTTCTGGATTAGATCCTTGCAAGTAAGAGTAAATCGTTTAATTCTGCACTGATGGGAAAGCTCTCTTTGTTCCTCTCTGGGATGAACTAGATGACAATGACAGGTTTGAAGGATTTTTTTTCCTCCAATCAAGACTGCAGGAGTTTGGCTCAACTACTAAACATGGCAAGGGAAAGCGCTCTTTTCCACTCTGTTACAAAGGAAGAGAGGCACATGCTCCCAATTTTCAGAAGAGGTATTTAGATTGTCCTTCACCACGACCTCCTCGTGTAGTTTTTAATCTGTGTCTAATGTAGAACCAACTGCATCCTCGGAGCTTTATTTTCTATTTATAAAAATATCACATCATTTGGGTAATCAGCACATTTAATTTCACGAAGAGCTTTAAAAGTTGGCTATTTTCAAACTGCCATGTAATCCAGATCAATTACAGAAAATCAACATGGCATTCTCTCCTCCCGCACTAAATAGGTCAAGGTCATTGGTTCTCACTCTAAAGACAAACACTATTTGAGTCAGTGGCCATCTTTAAGACATGGAGCTATGACGGGCAAATATTGTTTGATGTTTCTTGTCACCTGAGGTGCTTGGAGAATCAACGAGATGAAAGATTCATAGGTCAGACTGTGACAGAATGGCACAGGCAATAAAACTATGGCCGTGTCCGTGGGCCTGATCCAGAAAATGTATATCAATGGCAATAATCCTCAACTGGGAAGGGCATGGCCTGCCCTCCCTAGTTTACAGACTATGAAACTGAGTTCAGAAAGATGGAGATAATTGTCTAGAATTGTTCAAGGGAATAGGAGAATACAATTAGAACTCTCTTTTTCAATTTCCAGTTTATTCTAATCTACATACCTACCCTGTTTAAAATTTGAGTAACTAGTGGTCAGTACAATTAAGCCATAATTATTCTACATACTCTCATTCAGAGAGCCACAATTTCCATTCTTGGTGCATAAAAAAGCAGTAGTCTCCTTCTGCCAAGGCTCATGATCATTGTGGAAGAGCCAGAGGCAGTGGATGACTACAAGGGATGTATATCTTCAGAACACAGAACAGCTATGAACAGCTATGCGTAGTTCCTCACAGTAGATGTACAACACACATACAATCCCAAGCCAGACAAACTCCAGTACAGAGATGGGAATTGGGTATACAATCCCTCCCTTAGGGAAAGACAATTTTCTCTGAGTACAAACCCTGGTACCTCCACCATGCTCCAGTGGAAGGCTACATATATAAGAACACTTGGACATGATTGGTCTTGATGCATTTTTGTTTTTAGAAAAGGAAATGAAGTTAAGTGTGTAGGGAAGAACTGGAAAGAGTTGAGGGGTGAACATGCTCAAAATACAGTGTGTGAAACTCCCTAAGAACCAAGGCAAACTTTTTTAAAAAGAAAGCTTAGCTTCATGCCTCTGATATTGATAACTTCATGCATATGGTCTTGTTTGCAGTCTGTCCCATAATCTTGTAGACTTCTTAAGAAATTCTGTAAAGAGACCCGTTCTCTTTTTAACACAGCAGTCCCAAGCCCTGGTAACATTGCATTCATGTAATTTGAACAACCATTTTGCTTTGATAATAAGAACTATACTCTAAAATCTAGTTGTAGAAGGTCTCTATGTCACACGTTCTGTGTTCCTTCAAGGTCTCTACTTAGTCCTTGTTTCCATTAAATTATGTTTCCTATATATCTTGAGGTTACAGCAACAAAGGAGGAAGACACGGTCATCAGAAACTAACGTATCTTTAGCTTTTCCTCCTGTAGGAAACATTCTTATGCATTTGTCTCAGATACGATACTCAATTATTTGTTTTTTCTAATGTAAACACTTGAAGGATATGATTTATTTCACCCAAATTAGTTGTTAAGTAAAACTGGAAGAGGGCTGTCAGGGGAAGAAACTGAGAAGAAAAACTAGTTGTGCGAGAAAGGAGGGCAAAAAGATACAGAAGTGATCAGTGAATTACTATCTAGAATAGCACAATGAATCCTGTGGGATTCTCTGATTAATGTGTCAATAATTATAGAAAATATCCTTTAAAAAAAAACCCCTCCAAATTATTTTCATGCATTAATCAATTTTGAATTCTGCGCCCTAACTTAAGTTTTATCTTGGGTTGTTAGAAGTAAATGTGGCTAACCATTGAATCTTGCTATAAGATACTTCATTTTCCCCCAATTTTGCGATACGATACTTCATTTTTACCCCAAAATTTGATGTTTTTTTTTACACAAGGCAACAGAATGGACTCCAGGATTCTTCCAGCTCTCCAACAATCTGTGACATCTTCAGTAAATGATCTTCCCAAAGCAGGCCACCTGCCAAATGGCAGGGAACATAGCAGCTGGTACCTCTTATGCCCCACTCCTCTAAGCTTCCCTACTACTGTCCTTTCCCAACTCCCGGTGGCAGAGAAATTCCAGCAAGAGATTCTAACTAACCTATTTGGAGTTCTTTGCCTAAGTTCAGCTGTCTGGGCAACCCTAGAAAAATCATCAATGGCCTTGGAAGTAGGTTCATATCATGGTATGAAACAGGAACTTCTTTTACTTTGAACTACTACACTTGCAAAACTAGTTATAGAAATGGATTCCTTGAAGAGTCTTTTATAAATATATAATAGTCCATGTTATTGAGCCTAGCTGTCCATCACTAAGGTCAGAAACTCAAGGTAGGGACCAAAGCAGAAGCTATGGAGGAACACTGCTTACCGGCTTGCTCCCCATGACTTGTTCAGTTTGCTTTCTTTTACAACCCAGGACCACCTGTCCAGAGCTTGTCCATTCACCATGGACAGAGCCCTTTAATCTCAATCATTAAACAAGAAAAGGCCCTATAGGTTTGATCACAGCTAGTCTGATAGAGGTACTTTCCAAACTGAGGTTCCTTCTGCACTGATGTGTATAGCTTGTGTCTAGTTAACAAACAAGCAACAAAAAACCAACCAGCACACTACCAAAGGCTATAGGACAAAATGGTTTCCCTCCTTTAAGAATAACTTTTTATGTACCTATTATATATTTCTTAGAACTCTTTTTAGACCCCAATGTAAGAATCCCCCTTGCCTATTGAAATATAACCCTACCTCCTGAACACCTTGTTTTTCTGGGTTCTCTCTGTAATGCCTTAGACTCCTTTTTTGTGCAATATGATGGGCAGATCATTCTGAGTTAGAGAGTACCAACAGGGGAAGATGTATATATGTACCTTATATATGAGGGTGGGCATTAACAGGGTATGCTAATATACAAAGGATGATAAAAAGTTGTATGAACACAATCCTCCTAGGCCTTGCCATCTAAATAGTCCCCCCTTGAAAAAAAACCATCAGAACTCAAGAAGTACTTCCCCATATAGTAAGAACAATGGGGAAAGAGAATATGGGTAGTCTTACCTCAGTGTCTCAGAGTTTCTGATGGAAGTCAATGGAGGCATGTTGGCTAGCTGACTCCTAAATTACATTATCCTATGAAGTATGGCTCTTCCTGAGCTGATGAGCACTGTGGAGCATGGCTGCACCCTGGAGGGGTTTCAGTTTCTAGCACCAAGACTTTGAATAGCCTGTGGTATAGATGATAAAGTAGCATGAAGGGGGAAGTGCTGGGGCTCTCTTCGCTTGGGAAGCTCCAGCACAGGACAGGATATGTTAGCTGCAAATACTGAAAGGTCTTGCTAAGAGATAATAGATTCTTTGAGGCTTGACTTTACCTCTAAAAGGGGAGCTGAGAATAAGAGGGCAAAGGGACAAAACTGGCCTTTGACAGCCACTCTAGCACTTGGCACATTTCAACAAAGATATTCCGAGAGTAGGCAGTATGTATGTGAGGAAGGAAAAGAAGAAGGAAGGAAGGAAGGAAGGAGGAAGGAAGAAAGAAAGAAAAGAAAGAAAGAAGGGAGGGAGTGAGGGAGGGAGGGAAGGAGGAAGGGAAGGAGAATAAAAATCCTGCAATGTATTCAGGTCATCAGAGTTATTACAGAGGAAAAGCAGCGTGGCACACCTCAAAGCCTGTGAATCAATTTCTTCAGCCATGTTATACTTGATGAGCATCATGGCTCCCACCCCTGGACCCTCTTGAGAATGTCCAGGGATACATTTTTAGAGGCGCATATGTGGCTGCTGATTCTTACTAGCATAACTGCATTCCTGCACGGGATACAAAGAATTCAAAGATGGCACTTAGTTTTCTAAACAGACAGATTCCAACCTTAGATTCCCTCCAAAACTAAGGCTGACATTGATACTAAAATAAAGCCATTACCAGAAGGGAATTCTGAATACATCATTTATTCCTTCTCGGCCCCTGTCTATTGGGCGCACCCCATGTGTCAGAAAGCTGAAGGAAAGCCCGTTGTATTCCGTATAAACAATCACCCACAGGAGCTGGAGTTTAGCATGAAGGATGTAATTTTCCAATCATCGATGTAAACATTATTTCACGTTTCATTTAAAACCTCCTTCTGAGAACCATAACAACCCTGTGGCATTTCATGTCAGGGACATAAGGCAGGTCCCACACTCTTTCTTTCCATCCTCCCTCCTTCTCTCCTTCCCTTGGTCCCTTTCTCTTCCCCTCTTCCTTTCTGCCTCCCCATCTCCAATGTGATTTGAAAACAAAAGTGACAAACAGTTTTTAACACTGCATATGTTCAAAGACCTCTGCCAAGCAGGGAAAAAAATAGTCTTGGCAACGGAAGCTAAAGTGTCTTAGTCCCTCTGTGATCTGTAGTGAGGAAGCTAAAGTGTCTTAGTCCCTCTGTGATCTGTAGTGAGGCAACCAGTGGCCCTGTCCTCCACCTTGTCGAATTTGCATGAGAACTGCATCTAGACTGTTCAGGAGGCCGATGAGCGTTTCTTCTGTAGATTCCTAATTGTGTTTCCCAAGGTGGAGGAATGTATTCAACTCCTTAATAAACCCTGGTTTGGTATCCGAGTGTTTGAAAGCACAGGGAAGCGACAGGGCCAACTGCTTCCATGCAACGTCAACCAATATCTTAGTGAGTGCGCCCTTACAGTGTAATTATGAGGGCCTAGGTTTGAATATTCAGCAGTCATCAAAAGTCAGGGGTTGGTGGCACATGCCCACAGCTCCAGTGCTAGTCACAGTGAGGGTAGAGGAGGTGGAGATAGGAGGGAGAGTTGCTGGAGCTTGCTGGCCAGCTGGCATGCCCAATAAGCTCCAGGTAAAGTAAAGAGTGATTGAGTGATTGAGGAGGACCGCTGATGCCCTCCTCTGGTTTTTGTATGACTTTGCATGGAGCACAGACATGCATAAGAAACGTACATACACACAGACATAGGCACACACACATGTACACACACAAACACACACACGAGCTTTATTTCTAAAGGCTATTCATGATAAACTTAAAACCAGTTTTGGTTTCCAGCTGCCACTGGGAGACCCTGAAGTTTGGGTAATACCAGGTAACATCTGAAACCTCAGGTACGAATGAGCCTGATTCTGCTCCCTCTACACAGCCTCTCAGCTCATCGAACCACATCTGTTACATATGCTACTGAAAGTGACAAAAAGTTACATCACAGATGTTGCACTTCCCCCACAAGGCACAGAGTAAACCATTGAAATGACATAAAAACGATACTTAACATTTTTAATCACAATCTGTTTGTGTAAAATACATAGTTAAAAAAAATATGTGTTGGGAAGAGGCACCAACGTGAGCGTGTGGTACAGTGAAGCTTCTACCTTCCTCCAGTATAGAAGAAAATCAATTTTGAGCTTAAAAATGAGGAAGTGGAATGTCTCCTGTGTCATTCATTGTTATCTCTGACTAGATACTTACTAAATGAAACAGGGGGTTCCCCCAGTGACTCGCTCATTCCAGAACAGGATCTAGGTCTGCTGGGCAGAAGTAGCATTCTGATGAAGCAAGTCGTGGAATCTCCATGGACTAGTTAGAGAAAGACTACATATCCCACAATCTGACTAGATGAGCCTATGGTTAGCCTCAGGTGAAGTATGACCTCCCAGCTGAATGACTGTACCTACCGTAGTTTTAACAAGAACTTCCTGGAATTCTAAGCATTTGCCTTTCTGTTGTTTTGTAATTGATGGAGGCTCAGATTCCCTCTGCTGTGCAACCGAGTTCTGATTAGAACTTTAAGATGTCAGTGTATCCATTCCCTGGAAAGCTAGCAATTGCCCTTAGACTACATTGTTTATGCCTTGTCTCCTAAGACTTTCTTGAAGAGTTAACAAATTCACTGCAGGCTCTAACATGCCTGCTCCCTTGGGGAATTTGAAATATTGAGTATGACCCCAATAAATGGGAACTATCTTAGAGCATCTGGCCTTTTGCAGCTTTTAAAGTAAGAGACATCCTGTTCTGCGTCTATAGGAAAATTACAACTAGGTACACTGCCACAGAGACCAATAGCCAAATGCCATATGAGTCCCTGGTGTCCAACAATAAAGCAGGCACCGTACAAACAGTTCCTAAGATAACTTCCAGATATGAGTGGGGGATGTCTCAGAGCGTTGGAGTGGAGAAATCATGATTTCACATGAAATGATATTTTTAGGTGCAAGAGAAATGAGGAATGGGTGAAGCTCTATATGTTACCCCACAGCAGACACCTCAAGTTAGAAGTATGAGCCCTGGTCCCACTGCGCATTTCCATAATATCCCTTTATTTTACTTTCCTATTTCTGTAATAGAATGACTCTTTGAGAAAAATCGAGCACTTACAGAAAGGTTATTATTCTACCTGCTGTCAATTTTTTTAAATAGCCAATTCATAACTTTCCCTTCAGTTTGGACTTGGCAAATTCTAACATTTATTTTAGCTGAAGATGCTAGTGCATAGCTCACACCCCTCGTCCACCTCTGATGAGACCTCTAGTTTCTTACTCTGTATGTTAATACTTCAATCATGGTTTCTATGTCTTTTCTGTGTCCTGTGTTGTGGGATAATGCATTCGGCTGGTCTTCTCATTACCGTAACTCAGCTCTTAGCAGTAAAAAATTTCTCTTGGGTCTTTAAGTTTTCTAGTTTTCACCTCTTGCTCTTTGTTGTTGTTTGTTTGTTTGTTTGTTTTGCTTTGGTTTTCTGTCTGCTTTGTAAATGTTGCTTCATCTCATCCACAGCCGTAGTTTGTTCAGCCAGGCTCCCTTTGGCATGTTCTATGGTGGTTCGTTAATCTGCCATGAAAAGCCATTGCCTTACAGATCAGATGTGGAGAAAACTAAGCTAATGGGTAATGGGATCAGAACACGGACCAAAGGACTCCAGGTGGGACCCTCATTGTATGGAAACGCTTTTTCATGGCAGCTGCTAGCGCTTGTGTAATTACATAGTATCCAGCTAACTGTTGTGTTCAGAAAAGAAGCGTATCTACCCTAAAGATTCAGAAAGAAGAGGGTTAGTAAATGGCAAACTATGAAAGCTCACCAATCATGTGACATCAGTCCTTTATTGTGCGACAGCTGAGCCTTAAGAGAAGTTGCCACTGAATTATATGCTCCTCTGGAGAAAGGGCGAGAGGCCACTGATGGGAGATTGTATTATCCACATTCCCCTTTTTAAGGAAAAATGTCAGGGATTTGATCAACTAAAGGTCCCAGTGCATGTTCCCTTAACATTAAGCTCAAGGTTGGCCTTCCTTCATCCAAAGCTGACTGACTGACCTGTGAGTGGACAGACAGAATAATGATGGAGCCATGTGACAACCTAGGTGAACGACAATAATGACAGTAATATGATCATGAAGTAACAGTAATTGGGGAACTATCAGAATGAGGACGAAAAGGACTGCCATGCTTTTTACTGTGTGTGTAGTTTGAGATCCTGGTCACCTACCAACCTGCTCCAGGCCTGATACTGAATGGCTAAGACTTCCTTTCCATATACTATAGTTCATTTCTATGGCAATTCTCTTCTGCCTAAACTGGTGTGTTCCTTTCATGCTATCTCAGACCAAAACTATATTGGTCTTTCACTCTGCCTCTCTTGGTTTTATATTGAGCTGTGAACATGAATAAATGGCTTTTATATCGAAGAATTGGTTGGATATCTAAAATAAGCTTGTACTTGATTATCTGCAATGTCATTCTTACTTTCTTTATACTTTCATTTAAATATGCCTTATAACATTTCTCTTCATCTCAGTGAGCATATGAAAAGTTGACTTGGGAGCATATGCCAAATATTTAGTTCTCATTCTTGACTCTTCTGTATTTGTCCAGTTCTATACTAGACACTATATTGAAGCCACCTTTAAACATAGACAGCACCATTTTTGCTGATATTCAGCTCTTCCTATTATATACAAACTTTATTTATTATTCCTTGGGACTTAGCTATTGGATAACTTTCACTGGGATAAAATATAAGGCAAAGTTATATGCAGAATTTCTTTATGTATTTTGTATGTTGAGGTTACATTTCTGTTAGCCTGGGTTCCTGAGTGTCCTCTGACACTCAAGACACGCAAATAATGTGAACAACAAATAAACATTCCTACTTTATAACACTAAAACTGGGGGATGTTTTTAATTGTGGAATAAGCTAGGCAACTCACTAAAAACAACTTTCGAAACCTCTAAAGTGTTAAGACCCATCCTTGCTACTTCCTTTTATACCATCGTTGCCATCCAAACTTCCGCATGTTTTACCTGGATTTGCTGCAAGGGTCTCTTTGTTGACCTCCCCACCCATCCTTCTCTGATATTTCTAAAGGACAGTTTCCAAAAAGCAGTAACATTTACTGCTTAAAGATCATGTTACTTTTTTACCCCAAACTCTGCAGGAACACTAAACTAGGAGCATGGTCAAAGCCTCTCTGTTAACCACAGTGACTATTATTCAACTTCTGCGAGTCTCCAAATTTGTCTCTTGCCATTCCTCCATCAACAATCATCATACCCCTTACCCCATGGCAGCAGCTCACTCTTGCCTCCCTCTGCTTTTGTCTTATTGTTCTCTCCTTGTGGAACGTTCTACCTCAAGAGCTCTGTGTAGCTTGGATCATTCTTTCTCATTATAAAAATCTTTCTTCCAAGATTCTAGCCTCAGAACAGTCTCGGTGGCGTCTGAAACCACATCGCCTCATAATCCATTATGTAGTTATGAAGCTTGATTGTGTAAAGAATTCTTTGGACTGCCTTCTTTCTTTATTTACTTAATTTGTTTCTCTCTTCACAGACTATGACTATCAAAGGACAGGGATTATTTGTTTTAGCGCTTTGTCCCTGGAAGAAATGTGCATGTTGCTTTAGTGGGTTTCAGTAAATATTTATCAAGTGTATGAATTAATGAAACACTCGCTGAAACAATCAAGATGTCAAAACAACACTGCAACAAAAGACAAGTGAATCGGAAGCAATGCTCATTCACAGATCTTTAACCTACTTTGTTTGGTTAAGCAGAGCAAACCCTAAATCAAAAAAGTATTAAATAATCAGTTTGCGTAGCATTTATCTATCACCACTTAGAATTTATTTTCTAAATACTTATTTATTTATTTTACATTCCTACTGCAGTTTCTCCACCCTCCCTTTCCAATCCCTTTCCACCACCTCCCCTCTACACCACCCCCATCCACTTCTCCTTCCTATTGGGGGAGGGGAGGGCAGGCTTCCCATGGATAGCAACAAAACATGGCATATCAAGTTGAAATAAGACTAAGCTCCTTGTCTTGTATTAAGGCTGGACAAGGTAGAGCAGTATGAAGAATATGGTTTCAAAAGCCAGCAAAGAAGTCAGAAACAGCCCTTGTTGCCACTGTTAGGAGTGCCATAAGAAGACCAAGCTACACAACCGTCACATATATGCAGAGGTCTACTTATAATTTATTTATTCAGTAAAATCTAATGTATCCAAATTAATTAGCTGATACTCTTTAGTTTATATTTAAACAAAGAAGTCTTAAAAAGTTAACCAGCATAAGATATATTTAATAGTGCCCTAACTAATGTGTTAAACAATCAAAATGTCCTAAACTTTTTACAATGCCTAAAATGTATACAAGGATAGGATATGAAATCAAAAGGTAGGCATTTGTAGGATAATCTTTTCATACACTGTAGATATGTATCTCTGCCAGCGGTGCTTTCTGACTGGTTTAATAAAAAGCTGAATGGCCAATAACTAGGCAGGAGAGAATAGGAAGGACTTCCAGGGAGAGAAAGAAACTCTGAGAAGAGGGGCTGAAAGACACCAGTGAAACATGGAACAAATTTAACTTACAGAATGGGATAGAGGTAAAAGCCACATGGCAGAATGTAGATCAATAAAAACAGATTAATTTGAGTTATAAGAGCTAGTTGGAAAAATCCTAAGCTAAGGCCAAGTTTTCACAATTAATAAGAATTCTCCATGTCATTCTTTGTGGGCTGGTGGGTCAAGAAAGTCTGACTACAGTAGGCTCAAAGAGAGACTAGGCAAGAGAAGTCAGTAGGAGGCACCAAGAATTTTTTTTTTTTTTTTTTAGAAAATAACTCTTGAAACAGTCACTATAATTTGTAAGTGAGCTGTATACATCAGTGGTATGTGTTACTCTTCATCATCAGTTTCTCAATAGGAGGTGTTTATGGCACTTGTAATCATAGGTCAAGATGACAAATATGAACTTTCTCCAGTCTCTATATTCTAGAATTATCATTCAACAGAAAGGAAGGTTACAGGTAGCGTTATGCATTTTTTTTTCTGCAAAAAAAAAAAAAGATATCATTGTAAGGAACATTTTCTATGACAAAGACATATGTGGATGATAAGTGAGTTCAAAGGAACTCAACTTCTTTCTTTGGCTTCAATGATATTAAAGTGAGGAATGGCTGTGAGACCTGAGATGAGAGACCAATCTCTGTGACTCCTGGCACTTGAGCATCTTATCGAACTTTTTGTTGCTATAAAAGGGAGATCATGGCAGTAACTACCCCAAATACCCCCAAAAGACTGTGGAGAGATAAGACGTTTATAGGTTGAATGTATTATTCTCTTGTTTTACTTTTCCTTGTAGAGGCAAGTATCATCGAAACTGACGTCATAGTCCCCACACATTTCACATTTGTAGAGAAGGAAGAGCAGACAGCAAACTGTACCTATCTGGCCATACAATTTTTACTTCTACTAGAGGTTAAGAGTATTTATATCTGGTTATGGAATGTTGAAATCGCAGCAATTGGAAGATGACACCACTGTTTCTTTACATACACAGAAGAACAAAGCCGGTCCTCAGCAGGAAACGTTCACAGTCCATTTCCGTACTCAGCCATTTCCAAATAGTCTGTCTCCTTCCCAAAGAGAAAGCTAAATTCACAATCATGAATGAAAGCAAAAATCAATAATTTAATTACTCTCTAAACAGAGGAAAGCACACAAGGCCTTGCCTGAAATCCCCTTGCTGTTTTGAGAGTGAATGGACAAACCTCTAGAGTGTATGACTTCCTGTATCAGCTGTATTTATTTAAATTCTCTTGCTTATCACTCAGCATGTCCCAGCATAGTCCATAGACTTTACTAAATGAGGAGAAATGGAGATGAGATGAAAGCGTTTCATTTCGCATTAAAAACGGGAAAAAAATTCCTGGCCATAACAGCCTAGTTAACAATGATGTAGTCCTATTGCAGTCCCATACCTAGAAGTCACATCAGGAAAAGGCCGAGTTATAAGTAAAGATGGAGCCTGCTAACAGACATTGCTTTATGCCACAGTCCCCTGACAACAAAGACAAAGCAGGTTGTCTAAGGAAAACAGCATGGGAAGAATCAAGAATCATTAGGAAATCCATTCCAAACTCCTTCTCACACATACCATACTGCCTGGAAGACGCAAAGAGAAGTAGAAGGCACAAGGAGTCTGCTCTCCCAGCTCATCTTCTCCACCAAACTTGTGTTATATCTACCTCAGTCGAATGATTCGATGAAAATATTTAATCCTGTGTAACCCACAATGAAGAAAAGTTGAATGGCATAACTGACATAAGAACCAGGTCTGGTTGATACTGATGCTGTTTATCCACAGGCATTTTAACATAGGATCAAATCACAGGGTCGGGAATGTTTCTTATGTTGGTTCTCTTACCTCCTGGTGATTCTTGGCCAGCCATTCCTTAATTGTGTCTAGGGCAATGACTGCAGCAGGCTCATTTGGAAAACCTAAATAAAGAGCATAAGAAAGCAAATAAATAAATCAAGGAAGGGATACAGAAGTCAACCAAGGCTTAAGAATGTATTGATCTTATTTTACATAGTATTGCATTCAACAAGCAAGTAAAATAAGGCCCGTGGTGATAAATTTTACATGGATATAAAACATGGTATAAGACTAGCTCTGTTCCAGTTTCAAAAAAGAGAAGGATTTAATAAAGATATCAACAGCATTCACATATACTTAATAGCTTATAGTGTACTTTATTCTTCCCAGTAGTGCTCAGATCAAAGTTTACTCTTCGCCTCAGTTTTTTTTGTAATTGAAAATAGACTTTTTTCATACAATGTATTCTAATTACATTTCCCCCCTCCAAGATCCACTCCACCCACCCAACTCCACATTCTTTCTTTCTCTCTCTCTCTCTCTCTCTCTCTCTCTCTCTCTCTCTCTCTCTCTCTCTCTCCCATTAGAAAATAAAGAGGCATCTAAAAATAATAATAAAATAGGACAATATAAAAACAAACCTGAATTGGAAAAAACAAAAAGCCAAATAAAAAACGCAAGAAACACATATGGACAGAGAGACACACATTGGTAAGCAGAGAAATCCCACAAAAGTACAAAAATGGACACCATAATATATAAATGAACAACCTGTAATATAAAGGGGAAAAAAAGAAAATAATGCCCAGGTGAAGCATTATGAGACAAGAAAACAAACAAACAAACAAAAAAGCAACCTCCAAAGCATTGAGTTTGTTTTGTGTTTGCTATGCCTCTTCAGCTTTAAATCCCAGTAAATGTGGCCCAGAGAAAAAATGTGGTTGGTGTGGAATCATTAGTTCAATGTTCTATCAGGGAACTGCCACAAAGTAAGCAGATGACATCCCAAATAGCTATACACATGGCAGAAATCTATTATCAGTAGTCGAAGATGGTGATTTCAGCTCTACTTGGTGATTCCAGCACTACAGATAATGTCTGGGATGAAAATCACATCAACTAAACTGCCCTTCTAGTATGGTTTGATTTACCACAGTAGCAGAAGTCACAGAGTTGTGTGTCATCTCTGCATGAACACACACGTTTGGAATATCAAACGCACACCAGTATGATTGTTTAGCTAATGTGACCTGGGCATATCCCGAGACCACCAGAATCATTCCATTGTCCAACAGAAGTAGAAGGAGTAACCTGCAGACTCGAATTTCTCTGATGCTGTTGAGGAGGAGACAGGAGGGACTAAATATTGTAGAAATGCCTTTTAAGTTCTACACTGGTTCCTTAATCATCAAGTATCAATCTCGTTCCTATTAGCCCTAACTTTTTGGATTTCCATGGCCCTATATCTCTCATTTTTCTGTTTTTTACTGTTTAAAATTATCTGCAAGTACACAATTGAGTGGTTGTTACTGTTTATAATAAAGTTTCACAATCATCACTGTCTCCAGAGTACTTTAATGATACCTAAATATATTCTGTACCCATCAATGCTCCTCCCAAAGCTACTGTCTTTTCTGAATCCCACTACCATCAGATTCTCCTTCTGAATTTTCCAACACACCGTCTTGTAGCAAGAGGCCACTTGTTGGTTCCCAGCTGCTCAGACCCAAAATAACCACACAGAAAATATATTAATTAAATCACTTCTTGGCCCATTAGCTCTAGCTTCTTAATAACTAACACTTACATATTAACTTAACACATTTCTATTAATCTGTGTATCACCACCAGGCTGTGGTTTACTGGCTAAAGTTCCAGCATCTGTCTCCAGATGCTCCATGGCTTCTCTCTGACTCCACCTCATTTCTCCCAGGATTCAGTTTAGTTTTCCCTGCTTACCTCTATTCTTTTCCTCTATCAGGCCAAGCCAGTTTTCTTTATTAATTAACCAATCATATTCACAGCATACAAAGGGGAATCCCATACCACCTTCTTTAGTAGCCTCTTCTTTCTAACCAGTTCTTCCAAGGTTCCTTTTTTTCCCCTTATATATGTCAATAAAATGCTTGCTATTGCCAAGTTCTTACATCTAGCTTTCTTCCTACAGTCAATCTTAGCCAGTTTCAGCATTGACTGCTACATTGTCTGTGAGATGCCTTCTATTTCTACATTCTACCTTGGCCAGTTTCAGCATTAACTGCTAGAATGTGTGTTGGAAGCCTTCTATTCAGGGTCTCTTGTGCATTTGTCTGACTTGGCAAAGAAAGAGAGGTGTTGCTATGTGGAGAATTCCTCTGGTGGCAAATACACATGGCAGTGTTTAGGCTGACATCTTGATCTTGGTAGCCTTTGGTGGGAAAGATGAGCAACAACTGCAGTGCCCTCACTTGCAAGCATTTGAAAACTAATATTGCTTTTCTGATTGGTTTTCTGCAGGCTTTGCTAGAAATTACATTAGGAAGATGGGGGCCAAGGACACAGGACCAAGATCCATGTACTTTAATTTATAAAAGGTGGAAACCTCTGGAATATGAAAAGTGCCACCCTGCTTCAAGTACTTGTAAATCCCTATGTAACATTTAGAGTTTATTTTCTTTAAATGAATGCTTTGTAATATAAGACTTTTAAAATTAAAATCAAAGAAGTCGCTAATTTAAAAATAGTTAGTCTATTAAACAAACTCTCCTTGAACCAAAAATGAGTTGTTTTCTAGAAACTTTTTACAAGATCCTGTCCAAGAAAAGTCCAAAGTCTAGGGAAGGAAATAAATGAGTAAATATAGAGCCACAAAACAGCAAAATGAATAGAGTAGGGTGGGAAAACACAGATGAACGGACTAGGCAGGAAATGACAGACGTTTGGGGGATAGACACTCAAAGGAGCCATGGAAGAAACATTGTCCTTAGAAGTAAACAGCCAGTGTCAAGGGACTAATGAAATAGACAGGGAAAGTAAAGGAGATTAAAAAAAAGCAGGGTGAGTACATGGGGCTTCAAAAGGGAAGTAGGCTGTGGATTTGCCACTATGGAGTTACGCAGGGGTCTTGTTCAGTCCTCCTTTCCCTGAGTGGAACACTGGCATCTGTAGCCACACTTCCCTCAACACGCTCCAGCACAAAACCACAACCTGTCTTCCTCATGGCTTGCTGGCTATGGCAGTGCCTTTCTCTGAGTCTAAACAGCCAAACAATGGCATAAGCTCTTTGTCTGTGTTACCCTTCTAGTGGCCTCAGGTACCCCTTACAGACTTGTCTTATTTTTCTCTGCTTATTCTCTTCTCAAGAAATTCTTCTCCAACGTCAAGGTATATTTAGTAATTACTCAAAAGATAAAATTATAGGGGTAGAGATATCTAATAAATACTGTCATCACATTCAATTGCAATGGCCATCTGTATTAATGCTCACCTTTAGAAGACATAATTCCCCACAGATGAAATTAGACAAGTTCTTACAGAACCATAGCAACCATGGTAAGTTCTCAATTATCCCTGACCCCTTGGTCGCTCTCTCACATACATCAAAGCCTCTGGCATAGAGTTATGGTTTTCATCATGATCTCAGGGGTCTCTGCATCCCTGACTGATGTCAACACCCAAGACTGTGACCCACCAAATACCCAGTTGTCATGTACTTGACCTGTTCATCTTCAAAATCAACGTCCTCCATTCCAGATTGCCCCTTCTTAGGTCACACACTGGACCTCGATGTAACATTTTCAATCTAAGGTTATGGAGTGAAATGCCCAAAGCCTGTTTCCTATTTAGCTTTCTTGGCTGCTTTCTTAGCTATGCCTCTCTACAAGCATTTGATGTGTCCTCTCTACTCATGCTAGTCCCCATTAATCAGCGTCAACACTTCTGGATGCCCTGGCTCCTTTCTGCTTCTTAAGGCTCATCTCTCCTTATATTGCTACTTGCTTAAATAGAACCTTACTGGGTGCTTTTTACTGTGTTTTCTTACATGGTCGTGTAATTTGTGTAAAGATAAAAGATGATAAATTATTAACAAAATTCCCATACTATAACTAGTAGGCCAGACTATTTGGTGCTCAGACCATGGTGACTTAGGATATATTATGCATTCCTCTGTAGTGTGACTTCTAATGAGCTATAGCCCTTGTACAAATAGCCAGTCTCAAGAAAAACAACTTAGGCTATAAACTTTACTGCTCAAGGAAAAAGTAAGATGCCAAGCCATCTATTCAAATATTGACCCTGAGCAAATGGCCAACAAAGTAAGAAGTAAGTAACTTCCTATTCAACTACTGCAAAAGACTTCCAACACTTCTAAGTCATGATAGCCCCTCTAGGAACTTGCCTACTGCCTTTAGATAGTGTACTTCAATAATTTCCTTCTGTTTGTCTCTGTCCGTGTGTCTGTTTCTTTCTTTCTGTGTCTGGCTCCATCATGTGTGAGTGCACATGTATGTTACATGCACATATTTGTTACATGTCAGAGGACAAAAATTGCAGGAGTCACTTGTCTCCAGCATGTGGGTTTAGGAGATTGAACTTGAATTATCAGGCTTGGTCTCAAAGACCTGTACTCATCAAGTCATCGTAAAGGCCCAATGACGTTTCTCTGTGTCTATGTTTTCCTATATTCCTTTTTAGCTGGCTGCACTAGCCTCACCCATGCTGATAGGTTGCCCATCTAAGAAGGTTAAAGAAGCTTCTGTGGATGACAAAGGTGGACCACAATCAATAGTAGGGTAGGCTTTCACTTTCTTTGTCTGTTCTCTAACTGCTATTCTATTCCTGGCTTCTTTTTGTTTTGTTTTCCTTAAGTCTTTAACCCATAAATGTGCACCTCTACCCCCAAGTCTGTAAAAGCATTCATTTGCTTAAACTCCAGTGGCTACACTTGGGCTAAGATTTCTTTGGGTAAAATGAAGTCTCTGAGCTTTAACTCTCTGTCTTCTTCCTTGCTCCCTTTCTCTGTCTTCCTGAGGAAGCAAGAAGTCTCTATTCCTTTTGTGTTTTCATTCTCTCCCGGGTTTCCTCCCTCCAGGGAAAGGGGCAGGCTATGGTATGTCATGTAAACACCTTCTTTCTTGAGAGTTCTTAAGACAGTAACACTTCCTCTCCCCTCCACACAGTGCCTGGCTTCCTGTCATTCTCTCCATACCATTCTCAAGGAAGCCAGAAGAAAGCCTGATTCAAATGGAGCAGGGGGTGGGATGGGGTGGGTGTTGTGTGTGTGTGTGTGGGGGGTAAGGCAGGAGGAAAGGCAGATAAGTGCCAAGTTCCTGGAGGCTCTTCGGCCAAAATGGGTTGATGGGGAACTTTATTAGCCAATCATCTTTAAGAGGTGGGTCTTAGTTAAGGCGTGGCTTCACTAGGACCTCCAGGTGCTTGCTCTCTGTGCCCCCCCCCGTGTGATTTTGTGTATGTGTGTGTGTGTATGTGTGTTTGTGTGTGTGTAAATGTGTACATGTCATTTAACTGCCATTTAACAGATGTTCTGCTTTGACTAATATTGACCAGAACCGGTTTTAAAGATACTGAGTTTATGGTTTATTAAAGTATTTATATTTTTCGCTGAGTTTATCAAGCATTTAAATACCTAAAGCTGGAGTCTTCGCAAAGACCTACTTTAAAAATCCAATTGTTTTGTCCAAGTTTGTTGAAATGTTAAACAAAAGTTTAAACTGAAATATGATTACTTTCTCGTTCAGACTGCTGAAGTTGTCCTGGGTGCTTGACACCCAAAGACTAGAGGTCTAAACTCATGAGGACAAATGACTAGAAGGATCGCCAATACTTTGTCTCTGGCACTCCAAAGTTCATCAGGACCCAGAACATGATGGGATCATTCTAAATGGGACCTGTGGCTCCAGAACGTTGTCTGTCTTTTTTCGCAGAAGTTTGTGGGGATTGTGTTTGAGCTGATGGCATTTTCTATAAAGTGAGGAGATCAAGGAAAAACATCCCCCACGGAAGCTATATGGTCAGCAAGATGGGAATCATCCAAACAGGTGGAGTACCCAAAAGAGGACAGTTTAAAGGAGCCCAGGGATCCTAAACGTCCATGAGTCACCTAAACTCATCAGCAAAAAAGACAAAGGTTAATTTGGGTTTAGCTACATGGTCTTAACGACCAAGCAGAAAAGAATAGCCAACAATAAAACTTTTGGTACTACAAAACAAAAGTGTATTCACCCCACCAGGATTCTATCTGCACCTGCTTCATTCAGGAAGACTAGTCTTCCTACAGCCTTACAAAGATAGCCATTCAAGTGACCAGTTCTAGCTCTCTTAAAGCATCATTGCCAATTCTTCTTGAGGATGTCCACATTATTTTTCATTATTTCTTAGGGGAAACTGTCTGAAAGAATTGTTAAGAGTATGTAAAATCATTAGAGGATCTTTGTTTCATAGATGGGTAAGTGATGATGTTGAAACCTTAGAATTAATACAAAGAGTTAAAAACTATTGAGATGATTAGTATGGCATAACTTAACAGACTAAAAATAAGGTGACATGGTGATGTGATTGTGGCTACTATTCTGTGTGAGCAACAAATAGGTAGGCTGGAAATTTTATATTTGAGTTTGTACTTTTTTCAACTGCCAATCAGGATGGATGAAATTGAAGAGCTGAAAACTAGAGAACAGTCAGTACATAATGATATTGGGATAAAACAGTAGTAGGTATGGATTTTTGTCCTAATAAAAGCAATAATTTTTCCATTAAGGAAATACTTTCTACAGCTGTTGTTATTCAGAAGAGGAATGGAGGAGAAAGGCCTCCTCTTCATCAGAAAAATTAATGTCACAATATTAATAAACCCACAAATATTATTTTGAGTATTCATTGTTCTGAATGTAGGAACTAATTCTCTTGACTATTACACAAATATTAATACTGTTGTCTGGTTGCCTCTTCTGCTGAGTGTGGGCTAGGTTTATGAATAAGAATTGGGATGATTCCTAATACATTTATTTCTAATCTCATTCATGTTGGTTGTGAGAGCTGAATATGGTGGTCAAGGATCCTGAAAAAAAAAATGTGGCTGTTATGAAGGCACAAACCAGAGGTTATATTAGTATAGAAAAGATACAAACTGGTATTTTGGAGTATGTGAGTTTGATACCTTAACTAACTGACCTGATTGTAGGATGTGTCAGAAGAGACGTCTTTTAATTTCGAGTCAGGGCTCTAGTTACACTTTTATAAACAAGGGTGTTCAAACTGCAATTATTTACTGTATCAAACTAATTCTGTCAACAGTTGTTTGTTGTGGGAAAATTGTGATGGATGGAGAAATGTATCAAATACATAGTGCTAATGGCAATTTTTAAATAGTTGAAATAGTTTAAATAGTTAATAAGTTGATCCAATATAGGGAATGTTATTTTTCATATTAATAAGCATACTGTGACTAAAGAAAGGATGCTTTCACTACAAGATTTAAGGTGGCAATTTTTAGGGAGTGGGGCTTGTGAGCTGTTCTAGGATAATGATTGTTTCTATGGTATTTATTATAACAGTATATTCTGCTATGAGGAAAAAGACAATGCAAGAGACTGCAACATATTAAACATTGGGTCCCTAAACTCATTATAATTCTCCTTAAGTCAAAGGTATTCATGTTTCTACTAATGTGGAAATGAATTCTATTAGGGCTAAGAGTCATGTGGGTAAAATAGGTCATACATACATAAATTGGACATCAATTAGTGAGAAAAAAGTATATTATTAGTAGGTTAGATAAGAGGATAATGGCTAATGTAATTATATATATATATATATATATATATACATATATAATATGTATATATGTTTGAACTGCAGCCCAGTGAGCTCCAATTAATGCATCTTTTGAGTTTGATGATCTTTCTGATTATAGAAAAGAGTAAATTTAGAGGCTAAAATGAATAAAACTCCTAATCTTATATTAATATAGAAGAAGAGGTATTCTTAGGACACAAGGTAGAGTGAGAATTAGAGTTGGGGTTAATGGACATACAGTCTCTTTATGAAAAGATTTACAGCCCCAGGAAGTTGTTGAAGGAGACCATAGTGATCTACAATGTTTGGTCCTTCTTATAATCATATGTCACCTATTATTTTCCATTCGACAGAAGTTAGAAATGCTATAGTAATGAGAATGGGGACAATTAATAGGAGATTAATTAAATATAAAGTGTTAAACATAAAATCTGGACCTCTAAGAATAAGCTTTTAAGAATTCAGAATTTTCTAGGCTCTGTCTCCATAACAGGTTATATTTGGAGATAGTAGTCTGTATACAGTTACTGTATTTAGATGATTTCATTTACTGAATGAAGGGCACTGAAGTTTGTTGGCTCTTACACAGACATCTACAGACACCTAGATCTGAATCCCAGTTACCTATGGCACCCATTCAAGTGGTTAGTCTCCAGAAAACTAGATTAAATTGTCAGCAAGACAGTGAGATGCCCACTATCCACTGATATGAATCCCATGATTTACAAGATGAGACCAATTGACTTTCTTTACAACTATTGTAAGATGCCTAACCTCTTACAACATGGTTCCCTCTCTGGGTCCTCACCTTTATTCTATTGTCATTGTGGTAGGAAGGATGGCAGCATGCAGGTAAAAGCTGGGTAAATAGCTGAGAGCTATCTTCTGATACACCAGCAGAAGGCAGAAATAGATTCTGGCCTGGCATGGACTTTTGAAAACCTCAAGGCCCATCCCCAGTGATATGCTTCTTCCAATAAACTTACGCTTAGTAATCTTTCTAATCTTTTCAAAGGATTCAATTCCCTGATGACTGAAAATTCAAATGCATGTGCCTATGGAGGTGATTCTTATTAAAAGCATCATAGCCCCTTATTTAATGTTTTCATGGCACCACTTACCATCCTCTTAGAGCATTAGCCTATGCATTTCTACATCTGTTTCTGTAAAAACAAATGTGATGTATAATCCGCCCAGACAAAGCAGGTAGCACATCTGGCTTTTGTTTCATTGGATACCTGACTCCTTAGCGGTGCACATAAGATGGTCATTGAATAGATGATGGATGAATGGATGGATTGTAGACTTGCAGTCTTAGTATACGTGGCAGAAAAGGCTGAGCCTTTTGAGCACAGGGTGGGGGATGCTGAGAAGGTGCTCAAAGTAATTGTATTTACACATTTGTTTCATGCAGGAAAAAATAAAAATAACCCCGAGATGCTACATAGAAGGAAACACGGCTCCTAGCTGAAAGATGAATGAATATACAAGGTTTGTTTTAGCCTGGGAATAGGTTCCCAGAGACAGCAAGATTTGCAGCCTGAGGTCACAGTATGTCCTCATCAGGGGGGCTTTTGTTCACAGGCTCAGAATAAGGCAGCCCAGAGAGGAGGTTGCAACCAGGCTTCAGAATAGCCACTGAATGAGATGACAGAGAAAGTCTCTTCCAAGGAGGAGGGTCACTGAGGCTGAACAAGCTGTTAATAATTTAGGGCCAGTCATGCAGGGAGTTATGAGTGTGTGTGCCCAGGTGTGGAGAGAATCTGTGCCCCTGCTAACATTCTACAGTTTAGCTCTCTTCTCAAGAGGGCAGATGGTTAAAGTTAATGTGTGTTGTAAACACAGGAGCTGGCTGTAAGTGATTTTTTATTTTTACTTACTTTTGTGTTAAAAATACTTGCTGAATTTTTACATTTATTTACATATATATACACACACATTATTACTCAACTCAAGAGAAAAAAGTATTTCCAGCACTTTACAAAGTTGCCTTTTCTGAGTCCCTGTCTGTGTCTAGCTATTCTGACTTCTATCATTACAAATGAATATGTACCTGTGTCAAGTCTACATTTTGTTCATCATTGTTCCTGTGTGACTTCTCCCAGCTTCTGCATATAACAATACTAATATAATATATTGCATTGGCATATCCCATTTCATTATATGAGCATAGCACAATGTGTTAATCCATTATAGCACGGATGAACTTTTGGGCTGATCATTTGGGTTGGAGGTTGTGATAAATGATGCAATGTTTTGGTACACATCATTGCTTGATCCTATGAAGTGGAGCTGTTGTTTTGTCTGTTAGACTCTGATCAGTCTTGCTAAGGAGGTTTTTAAAATATCTTATAATTTACACTCCCATCAGAAAAAATATGAGCATTTAAAATAATAAACTCATGACCAGCCATGCTGGTAAATCAACTTTTGGGTGCCTGAGATCATGTGAATTATATTTAAGGCCAGTTTAAGCTACATAACAAGACACTGTCTCAAAAAGCCTAAAAACGTATTCATGTGTCATGATGCTCTTTGTAATTATATTTTGACTATAAGTAAAGATATTAAAGAAAGCTTTAGACCATCAGTATTTTCTATAACTTGAGAATAAGACAAGTCCCCTTTCTCAGTACAAAGCAGGTGGGTTGTTAAGTCAAGAGCACTTGAAACGAAAGAGAGAAGTGATAAGACAGTCTGTTGGGTTTGCAGTGTTTCCATCCACCACACATCACGTGGTCCATTTGATGGACATTTTCCTTCTGACTCGAGTGCTTAACTGATGTTATCGGCATCAAAATCCACTGGAGGAAGAAACCACAATGAGGACATGATTCTACTCTATCTCTGGACTACTTGCTAGTGCTGTCAAAAGCTTAAGATATTTTCAACATGAATACAGTGAATCTGATTTCAAGTTTTCTGTAGGAAATGTACTAACTAGTTTAATTTTTGTTTGCTCATATTGATCACTGTCTGATAGCTTTACCTTTTCTAGCAGAAACTAAAATTTGTCTCCTAAATGTATCCATGTTCCCTTAAACCTTGGTCATGTTCCTCTAATAGGATTTACTTAGGGTGACATAGGACTTACTTTGCCAGCTGTCATTTCTTGAGTTAAAAACAACAGATTAACTTTGAAAAGGACAGTCTGTCTTTCATTTCTGCTTACCATATTGCAGAAAGGAATATGGTAATATCTTAGATCAATATTTCAAACATGCCCTTTCTGTAAAACATAAATAAAAATGAAACATAGCATAATAGAAAGTCTAATTAAGCCGCTTTGTAAGTCCATTAACTCAATATACCATTCAGTCTACCCAAAGCCTCCTTTAGAGCATCACTCCAAACCCTCTATTGGGCCTAGGAACAGAAATTTTGGGTGGAATTTGCAAGAATAGAAATTGAAAAAACAAGCAAACAATAAATAAACAAATAAATAAATAAATAAAATCTGTCAGTCTTGCTATTGTGTCCATAACAGTGTAATCTAGTGGTTCTAGGAGACAATGTAGCAAGAGCACCACACTGTCCCATTGGAATCAGGACTTCCACTACTTAAACTGTGAATACCTTCCTTGTCTTGGTAAGAAGGCAATGAGTCAACCAATACAAGGATGTGTTCACAAACCTGAGCAATTGGTAAGGGTTTTCAAATTAAAAGGCTTAGTTAATTACCCTGATTCTATCTGATACAGAAGCACCCGATCCAAAGGAATGATGAAATATTATAAATTATTTGTATATGCTACACATAAAAAGTAGTTATCCCACTGACTATATACTTAGATTTTTTAAAAACCCTGGTTTACCAATTGTCCTTCAGGATGCCATAATGTCCCAGAAAAAATAGTCAACCAAGCCGGGCGGTAATGGCGCGCGCCTTTAATCCCAGCACTTGGGAGGCAGAGGCAGGCGGATCTCTGTGAGTTCGAGGCCAGCCTGGTCTACAAGAGCTAGTTCCAGGACAGGCTCTAAAAAAGCTGCAGAGAAACCCTGTCTCCAAAAAAAAAAAAAAAAGAAAGAAATGGTCAACCAAAAATCAAATTCCCTTCAGTTATAAGTTTTAAATTCACATAGAACCTCAGATCTCTTTTCCTGCCAAGTCACAAGTGGGGAAATCATGGTGATACTTATTATTGTTGTTGATGTTGTTGATATTAATATTTGCCACCCACAAACTCAAACATATTAAGTGTTGAATAAAGGACTTGGTGCATTAATGTAAACTCTTGACTATTCTAAATGAGAAGAAAGGCTGAATCCTGGTAGATGGAAATGCTGACAACTGAACACGGGTGTCTATGGGTGCAAAATTGTATTTCACATACGAGTTTAGAAATAACCACATTATTTTTCTACCTTAGTGTAAACACTAATGGTGGGTGTAATGGTTTGAGATACATACACTTTTGAGCTAAAATGAAAATAGATAATAGAGTAAGTCTTGTTTTCATCTTTCACTAATTTCTGCACACACACACTTGCACACTTTTCCTGGGTGGGATGGGGAGACTGGAGGAGGGATATGATGAAGGGTATGAAAACCATGTGGACGTAGAGGGCAATACATTTTGGGTTTCATCTTTGAGCTGCTTTTCTCAATCTCTCCCCGGGCCTCTTCCAGCCCACAGAAGCAATTCTGACAGCAGATGAAATCAAATTACTTGAGAGAAATGAGCTGAAGGAGCCTCACCGTTAAGCAATTGCTAGAGCGGCCACTCAGACAATTCTGGCTGAGGCTGAGTTTCACAAAAGATAAAACAGGTGAAGTAATAAGAGTGATACTGACCCCTGTGACTGAGGAGAGCACGGTAGCAGAATGCTAAAGAAGGTGTCATTGACTTTCCTTGGGCATGCAGAAGACTGTCACAGAGGCAAAAATGAGGTGTTACAACATGGTTTTAGCCACTGTTTAAAAGGAGAAGACAGAGTTTTTAAAAGTCTAAGTATATGGACAAAATAAAACTTGTTGATGAGTTGGAAAACCATGACAGGTATTAACAACGCTCTACATGTAGCCTCTTGGCTCAGACTCTCTTCTGGACACTAGCTTGATTTTGGGCTGCCAAATATACCTTGAGGGGTGATGTCTTCCTTCTGCCAGTGAGGGCTCAGTCTGCTATGTGAAGAGCAGACCTATTCTTTACCTCTTAGAATGGACAGTGTGTGTGTGTCTCTTGGTCTCCTAGAAGAGCTTGATTATACTTTCATGGGCAGAATAGCAAAACTGGTAGTTTTATTTATTTCTTTGTTTAGTTTTGTAAAACTGACATTCTTACAAATTTCATGTCTATATACAATGAAATAAGATCACATATGCCCTCTCTTTTACCCTAACTCTAGTGACCTCATAAAACATCATAAACTCAAAATTCCCTTGAAGATACATGTAGTCATTCTCATTTATAGAAGAGAATTCATGGGTCCATTCAAAAGACTGCTTTTCTCTTCTCTTCTCTTCTCTTCTCTTCTCTTCTCTTCTCTTCTCTTCTCTTCTCTTCTCTTCTCTTCTCTTCTCCTTTCTTTCTTTCTTTCTTTTTTTTCTTTTTTGGTTTTTCTAAACAGTATTTCTCTGCATAGCCCCAATTATCCTGGAACCTGCTCTGTAGATCAAGCTGGCCTCGAGATCACAGAGATTCACCTGCTTCTGCCTTCCAAGTGTCAGGATTAAAGGCATGTGTCACCACTGCCCGGTGGGCTTGCCTGACTTGATTCCACTTAAACACATGCTACTCATGTCTACCACTCCCTGGCGCTCTGTGAAAAGGATAGTGTATCCCATGAAGTCTCTGAGTTAGAGGCTCTAGTCCAGGTGCTCAGCACTTCCAATACCAAAGAAGACCATCAGATTTGGGGCTAGTATGTCAGGGTATTTGTTGCAGAGCATTAGGCCCAGGCTGTCGCACAGGTCAGAGTCAGAAGCCACATGCTACCTTCTTCTCCATGTAGTGGCCCCTGCGCAATCAGGTCAGGCTTCCTTGCAGAGTCCTCTCTCTCATACCTGCGCAAGTCAGAAAAGATGAGCATTCTGATGGAATGAGTCCCCCTTGCTGCTCAGGCAGCATTGCTCTAGTGACCGCTGGCTCTCGGTAGAATGCCTGGGGTTTATTATGGCCCCCTTCTCCGTGGTCCTCAACCACCTTGTACTTTGTTAAACGTAGTGCAGATTTCTCTATCAGGAGCTCTAAAATGAGTTGGAATATAAAGAGGAAGATGAGCGATTTTGTACTTCTTATCATCTTCATCACTTCTGACCCATTATTTCATTTCGTTTGACATCATGCGTGAGAAGGAAATGATACATTTTAACTCCTATAATATCCTGCCCCAGACATGGGTTACGTTCTCTTTCATCTATTTAAAAAGTGGTTAAACATCATGTCTTCCTTTCAAGTTGCCTTTTTTTCTTCTCTGCAAAAGGGGTAACAAGGAAGAGCATATTTTTTATGGGACACAAGGTTCCAATTTTGACAAGCTTCATCAACTTTTTAAACTTATGTACCCTGGTATCTATTTCTAAGGGTATTTTAAAAATCATCTTTTGCCTAAGGAATTATAATAATAAGAGAAATGGTTCGTGAAACAAATTCTATTCTCTGCAAGCTGTTTCTCCCACCCCTGGACAAGTCTCCTGAGTAAGGAGCTAAACGATCTCACAGATTCTCCTGGAATGGGATTTTCTAAAATGTCTCTTTTGTTAAAGCACATTTTTCTTACAAGGGTAATCAGGAACTCACTGAGAATATCACATCTGAGTAGAAAAGACTGATGGGAATCGACTAGGAGGTGAAGCTGTGTTTGATGCCATTTGAACCATGGAATTCAACAACACAAGGTCCTGGAAGCACCAGTTCTCTCGACTAAGTTTATCACATCAGGACCATGCTGGGGCTCTACATCAGCTTCCTCTGCACTCATGGATACAAATCCAAACTCCTCACCTTGTCCCTCAAAGTCATTTTATGGTCCTAAATGTCTGACCCGTTTGCTTTTTTTTTTTCCTTCTGTGGAGAAAGCAATCTTATGAGGCAGAAATCTTCCCCATCCTCCTTTCTCATTCCCTAACCTCTTGTTTATTTTCTACTTTGCTCAAAGCAAAATAAAGTACCATGTCACAACTGGAAACTTGAGGAAGATCTGCCTGCCCCAGCATGCTGTGAAGATATGTAGCACCCAGCATTGCTCTTGGAAATCAGTCTTACTAGAGGCAGGAAATGAGCTCTGTGCTCCCCTCTGGTACTTGTCAGCCTACATTCTTCACACAAGAGACCTTGGCAAGACCAACAAGTACCACCTGGGAAAATTGACTGCTTGGGGATATAACAGCTGACTCCTGGACTTGTATCTTGTTTTCCACTGACTCTTGGGCATGTAATCCACTTCTGTTGTAGTAAGCTCTTGTATTCTAACCTGCACAGACAATACCAAGGTTCCCCAGTGCAGTCTTGCTGAGTACTATCCTCAGTGATTTTGCTGTGACAACCGTGACTATTCCACTATGGGAGAAAGCCAGGCAGCATTCAGTCCCCTCCTGATTATTGGCTTTCGTTCTTCAGTGATTAATCAAGTTCCTTGAAGGTCTGAGTTTGTAAATTGAACTTAAAATTTCATGCGTATTCTGAAAGCTTCCCAGGCTCCAAGTTCCCCAAGGAGGATGCTGAAATAAAGAATCCATTTATTTTCTTCAGGTTTCAATCTTGAGATAGAGCATAGCTATATCAATCTCTGTCCTGAGGTCCTTCTGAGTAGCTTTTCTGATAGCTAAATAATACTTGCTTTTGGAGGTCTGGTCTAGTTGGCAAGCTTCTACTCTTGGTACAAGAGCAGACATCCTTTTGCTGAATGAGACAGAGACTAAGGTTGTTATGAAAATATGTTAGATGCTGTAATCAAAAGATGCTGGAGAACACCACCCTGATAATCAGTTTCAAAGAGATTCTGAAAGTAATCAAGTTTGGAGTCCCAAAGACTTCAGCATTGTATCTGAGGAAACAATGTTGAGTTTGACATATGAGTGACATCTACTTTGGGTAGATTGACTTCTGATGTTGCTGGGTGAACAACTCTCCTCAGTCATCAGGTCCCTTGGCTCTCTGACTTGGCAAAGCCTTCCCTTTTGATGGAGTCTATTTCTCTTTCTCTTTCTGCTGATGCTGAGTTGACCATGTGATAGCCTCTGGCCAGTAGTCTATGAATAGATATAAACCTGATATTCTTTCCTTTCTTTCTTTTTCTTTTTTTTTTTTTTTTTTTGAAACAGGGTTTCCTCTGTGTAACCACTCTGGCTATCCTAGAACTCACTCTGTAGACCAGGCTGGCCTCAAACACACAGCAATCCACCTACCTTTGCCTCCCAAGTGCTGGGATTGAAGGCATGCATCACCACTGCCCAGCCAGGCCTGACATTCTTTTTTTTTTTTTTTTTTTTTTTTGAGACAGGGTTTCTCTGCAGCTTTTTTAGAGCCTGGCCTGGAACTAGCTCTTGTAGACCAGGCTGGCCTCGAACTCACAGAGATCCGCCTGCCTCTGCCTCCCGAGTGCTGGGATTAAAGGCGTGCGCCACCACCGCCCGGCCAGGCCTGACATTCTTGCTGGCATATAAAGACTATAATTTTGGCAGTCACTGCCTTTCCAGACTGGTACTACAATGAGACAGGTGGAGCAGACCCATGCCATCACAGAAGTAGGAATCCAGTAAGGCCAGCTAAATCCAGCTCCAACCAATCAAAGAACAGCCAACTCACAGACTTCTGAACAAAATATATGTACTATTTGCTTTCAGACACCATGTTTGTGAAGTTGTTCACAGTGTAGAAAAGTCTTTATGAAAGTAATATAATGCAGGGAAACAGTTTCTGAATCTCCCCTTTGAGGATACACAGGACAAGCATAGTGCATATTTCTCTCTGCATCTTTGTCCATATTTGGAATATGTCTTTATCTAGTCTTTACCTACTGAATTCCTCAGATAAAAGTGTTAAGCAGATAATTAATTCTTCCTCTTGAATCAATGGATTGGAAAAGGATTGGGGAATGCCTTAATGGAAACTCTGGAATAAAAAGAGAAAGGTCTTCAGGTTCAGACCCACTAGACAATGAACCCCTCCCTGAAAACAGAAATCTTTGTGAGCCATATTGGTCTCTGTTTCCCTGTATCCTACTTATCTGATTCGATCAGGAAAAAGTCTGCCAGCTTGCTCTGAAAATTCAGCTCATATTTTCCTTCTCAGAACTGCTTTGTATAGTCCTCTCTCCTCATACTCATTTTCTTAATGGTGTTACAAATTTGAGAGGGATGGGAAGTCTCAAAGGTGCCAGAATGTTACTGAGCACATAAAACCTGGAGAACTGATGGGAAGCTATGTACTCAGTTAAAGAACATCTTAAGCATAGGTACACTGGAACTTTAGCCAAATATGGTTCTACAGCCACATATAAAGACTTCGAAGAAGACTTAGGTTTCTTACTTTTTTTTTCTAGATTACCTTCCTAATGTTAGAACATGCAATGTTATGTTTCATTTAAAAAATAAATGAAAGAGGATTTTAATGAGGCATTTTCATTTGTTCGATTTTGGTATAAAGGTTGTGTGTGTGTGTGTGTTTCTCTCTCTCTCTCTCTCTCTCTCTCTCTCTCTCTCTGTGTGTGTGTGTGTGTGTGTGTGTGTGTCTAAACCACCAATCCCCCAAACTTACTAATTAGACTTTAGACTTCATTGCTACACTCTGGGTTTCTCAATACCATATATTGAGACAACTCAATAATTTTTTGGTGTGTGTGTGTGTGTGTGTGTGTGTATACACATGTCTGTATATGTATATAATGTATTTATATATTATTATATACAGCAAGTACATATTTCATAGATAATTATAAAGAAATATAGCACATATTTCTTTAAATCATCTGAAATATACATAGAGTTCCTGAACAATCCCGTGAGATTTGTGGTATAAACCACACATGTGATCCTTTTCTATTCTACATAATGCATTCTTTCTGGCAGCTTTTTGAATTTCTGAGTTTTGCTTAAGCACAAGCCCCAGCTACTGGAAATGCCTAGAGAGATGTAATTGGAAGTGGTGCATGTCCTGGTCCCCTCAATCCGACATCCTGGATCCTTCCTCTGAACCACATTGAAACACTTGGGGGATACTCAGCTTTGGAGGAATGACAGAGAAATGAAGAGGCTGGATTTTAAAGGGGAAAACAGCATTTTAAAATGCAAATTTCTCACAGTTCTCACAGCCGTTGGTCTCAATAATGGATGGTAGCACTTCAAAAACCAGGAGCCATAGACGAGGTTTGTGGTAGAATAATGAAATCCTAGAAGAGCATATTCCTCATCAAAAATCGGTTTGTTCTCTGGCTTGAATTGTAGTAAGCAGACATAAGATAGCATGAGATTGTAATGTTCTATGAAAAGTTGCCTGGGGCAGGAAATCTTTGAACCATGCATGTAGCTGAATGAATATCCACTTCCACAGAAATGCTAAAGGTTTCCTTGGATGGATTGTCTCTGAGAAGTTGGAAGTTCTGTGCACTCCCAAGGTCTTTCTAAAACAGAAGTAAGGTAGTTGGATGTGTTTATTTCACTCATCAACTCCCGATTTTTTTTTCTTCTCAATAAGTCACCCTACGTCATTTTCGTTGGTCGCTCACTGAAAGGAAGGGTCAGGAGGAGACCAGGAAGATGATGGCCAGTGTGTCACTTTTACATTTTCCTTCTTGATGAGAATGGTGAAGAGGGCAGAATTCCCGGGGCCAGTGCACACATAAAGGCAGTTCACACACTGTCCTGAGAAGTAATGAACTGAGCAGGTCTCACAAGATGTACCAGAGAAGTGAGACCCAAAACAAACCGCTGTGCTCGGAGATACACAGGTAGATAAGGGCAGTCTCAATCTCTGTGAGCAGAAGCCCTGGCAGGAATCCGGCCTGGAGTAGGAAAGCCTGACAGACAACTGATAGATTACTGAACGTGCAGTGTAGACACCTCAAAATTAGCTAAGAACACTAGGCCGTCACGTGGACCGAACTTTCATGAGGTTTGCTTCCAAAACATTTACCAGGTTTCCATGATTGAAAAAGAAGAAAATCCTTCAATGAAACAGTATTTTCCACACATGGCAGTAGCTTTGCACACTTGAGGTCCCAGTGGCTGGTACTCTATGAATAATATTTGCGCAAGACTGAGCCAACCCAAATACCAGTATGGATGAAGAGGCGATCACCAAGTTCTATGTGAGAAGCTATTGAGAATGTGGCTCCTGGGGTGGGGGCACGCAATTTTCTTGAGGAATGCAGCCCTTGAGAAACAACTATCCACAAGTCCTGTGCCCGTGCACGTAAGGCAATACTAAGTGGACTTTGTCAGTTTAAAAATAAGAGTACATGAAATTAGAAAGGGAAAATGGTGGGGAGGATAGGGGAGAATTGGACCCCCAAATACACATGCAAGTAACATTATACAGATTAAGAAAGTTGTATTTAGGAATATATATGCATATACATAAAAATACATGCATTAACATCCATCAGTGAATAAGAGGACAAAAATTTGAAAGAGAGAAAGGAGGGGGTATACTGGAAGGTTTGAAGGGCAGGAAGGGAAAAGGAAAATGATGTAAGTATATTATAATATCAAAAATAAGAGAACAAATAATTTTTTTAAAATCCATCAAATACTTGACCCTAAGAGAGACATACATAGACCTAATCTACTGGGAAGTAGAAAAAGACAAGATCTCCTGAGTAAATTAGGTTGAAGGGAGGGGGAGAGGCAGGAAGGGTAGCAGAGAAAAATGTAGAGCTTAAAAACCATCAATTAATAAAAGAAACTATATTTAAATAAGCCATCTACTACAGTATTTTTTTTTACATCAATGGCAATTTTCAGGAGAAACTATTTTACCAGAGGGCAAAATATTGGGATTTTTTTTTCAGTTACTAGCCCAAAAAAATTTACGCAATAAGTCCTGAGTCTTAGTGTAGCAGTAGGTCAGGTCTAGGTCACTGTGAGCACTGTCTCCAGTTAGAAATGAGACATGGAGATAGTCCAATGACCCCTAAGGAGGATCTTAAACTCGGTCACACCAGGGTCTCAGTCTCTGACAGCTTGAAGAGCCTTAGGAAGAGTACTCCAGGCACTTTGAAAGCTGGAAGGAATGTGCACCTAATCTAGAGTTTGTCCTATACATGCAAAGGGGTCATAGGAGACGCAAATACATCTGAAGCTGGCTTATTTATTGGAGGTATAAATTATCTTGTGGTATTCAGATTAATGCTTCAAAATACACTTCAGTTATCGAAGGAATCACCTCTACACAAAGAGACTTCTATGAAAAAAAAGTGAGGAGAAAGAAAGAAAGGAAGGAAAGAATAAAAGGGAAAAGATAAATCAAGTATCATAGTGCTTTAGTGGTCACAGTACTATCAGCAAAGCAATTTACTTTTCCTCCAGGGCAGAAGCTAGCCTGGACTTAAAATGTATTTCTGTCTGGCCACTCCCTGAAATCCAGTCAATTCCTCTAGCAACCGTGTATCTTATGTCCAATCTATGTGGCACTTATTTGTAGGTTGCCTTATAAATATTAGGTTTCTGTGTTGGTGCTTCCTTTTGTTCTAAGAACAGCTTTACAATAGAAGTCCAATATTGGCTCATCTCTGTCTTCTTTCTCTTTGTCACAATGTAATATTAGTGAAGAGTACAGTAATCGTAGGCACTGCTCTAAATGTAGGGAGGCACACAGAGATGACCAAGTACCCTGGGTTATATCAGGGAAGTATCCAGACTTGCTTAAATGTGATGCTAATTGCAATCCAAAGCCCCAAAACTGGTGTGAGCAGGTGATAATTAGCAGAAGCAGGCAGGAACTGGCTGGCATATTCCATTTCACTCCAACACTTGCTGGAGTTTACAGGGGCTTACTATACCAACTTAATGGCAACCTGGTTCTTAATACATTAATACAAAAGTCCTGCTCTTGGACTTTCATGATCTCACAAGTTTGTAATTCTTTAGGATGGTCACACTGAACTTATATAGCACCATTTATAGCTTACATATCTCCTATTTTCTCTATTATGAAAGTGTGTTTATACTAGAAATATTCATATCTAGCCTGCATAGAGGCACCCTAGAGACAATTAACAGAGGAGAACAGTTAATATCCTAAGGGCAGAAGAAAATTTACAGATGTTGTATTATATTATGTATCTGGATATACACACCTGTAGTGCGATTAATAAAAACCCAGAGACAAAAATTGGCATATAACATGAAGGCCAGAAATGCTAAGCATCCAGCCACTGGCTCTTACTACCTAAGTCTGAAATGGCAGTCCTGCCTCCAGGAATCTCAGAATGAGACTGTGACTGAGAGCCGTCTCCTCCTGTCTTTTATTCCTCTCTAGTGCTGGAATTAAAGGCACGCACCACCATTGCTTGGTTTCTATGACAAACTAGTGTGGCTACTGGGACTAAAGACATGTATCACCACTGCCTGGTGGTGTAAGGCTGACCAGTGAGGGAGGCTGTTTTACTCTCTGATCTTCAGGCAAGCTTTATTTAATAAAATACAAATGAAATATCACTACAAACACTGTGTGGCATTTACTTGGCAATTGCATTTTTTCCAACTGAAAGGAACTTTGTTGGTCTTAACTTGACGTTTAAAGAACCCATCAGTCACTTGGTCATTTCAGAAGACAGAATCGGAGTGAGGTATTCAGGAGTCCCCTTGGCAGGCTATTGCAGATACAGCTTCCATGTACACAGATAATAGACTGATAAACAGGAGGAGTGTGAGCCACACGTCTAGCTTATACACCACCTGAGAGATTTGTTTCTCTTACTAATAAAATTTTAATCAGTCTGCTAGTAAGATGGCAGTGATAGCATCCCGAGGTGTCTACTTAAGCACTATTGGTTAAATATGAATGCCTCTCCTCCTTCCCATTCCATGAGTGCTATGGTTAGGGGAAACAAAGTATCGCTCTTAAGGTACAGGTAGGAAAGAAGCTGTACTTGGATGTTCTCGTTGTAGATATCTGATAAAGGGACCACCTGCAGTGATGAGGACAGGATTAAGGGAATAATGTACTGTGAGGCATCAGAGATTAGGAGCGCTGCAAAACCGTTATCACCTAGGAGCAAGGGAAAAATGCTATTACCAAAGCCCAGGGAGAAAGAGAGGAGAGATGGGGGAGAAATGGAGAGCAATGCAGCAGAAATAGAAGGGAGTTATTCCACGGACTGGGGCCATCGGGAAAACAAAGCCCCTTTGTCGGAAACTGGGACTGGAGTATGGGAGAGGGTGGAGAACAGGCAAGGAAGGGAAGAAAGAAATATCTAGTTAATTGTTCCCACTTTTGCAGCCTTCCCAAAGACTACATTCTTGGATCCTATAGCCAGTGGAAGGTCCCTACAGGCAGGGCAGTGGAGAAAGAACAAATGACAGAGGGGTGATCAATCTGGCACAACTATGTCATAACAAAATGTAACCCCCATACAACTGCTAGTGACCATACTTTTGACACTGATCCAAAGATACAGGAGCACTCTGAGATAGCTAAGAATCTCAGATTCTATCAGGGAAGAAGTCAGACCTGGTTAAATGTGACAAGGACTATGAGCCAAAGCCTAGGAATCAGTGTGAGCAGGCGGGAACCAGCATATTCCAGTTCATTACAATATTTGTGCGGGTTTACAAAGCCTTAGAATATCAACAGAATGGCAAGTTTTCTCTTAATACAATGAACATAAAGTTCTCCCTGAGATCCTCAGTGATCTGAAGCTTATCATTCTCCAGGGATAGCATTTACTACACAGAGATTTCCTTAAGGCAGGAACAATGAGGATGTACCTAATTAGAAAAAAACCTCTCGATTCACTGGGGGCTTCATCACTATGTCTTACACTGTCCTTTTGGTCCTAAAAGCTTTCCCCTTCAGCTCCCTTCAATGTCATATGGTACAAGTACGGCTTGTGCTTTTCCAATATTCTAGCAATGATATAGTCCTTAAAATACATCTCTATGTGGTTTGGTATGCACCTGTCTATACATGTATACAAACAAAGGAATGTTTCTGATACTCTAGGGCCATTTTGACAGTCAGGGAGTGTCTGTGTATTTACTCAAATACCATCCAAGGGCACCAAACATTTGTCTGGCATGTTCAAATCATCAAGAGCAACTGATGTGGAAAATAAAGACTGGAGTTTCCCCTGAAAAAGAGTCACTCATCCTTCATTGTAAATATGTTCTGAAGGCTAATGTACCTGGGAGAGCTGGCAGTACAGTTAGAATACACAATGTACCTTCAAACAGCAGCTTTGCACAGGCCTAAGCTCATTTTGAAAATCATATAAATTTGTGTATATGTATGTATGCCATTTTTCCAAGGGATAATAAAAACAGAGTCAGGTGCCAGAAGACCTGGGTCAAGTCAGATACCAAAACACGGGAGACCTCTGGTGCTGTGGATTACACTTCACTTCTTCTATCTAAACCCTTGTCAAGAGAAAACCGACTCAGTTGTCAAGAGGGATTTGAGCATTGATCTGATTTCCATGCAGAAGCAGGGCACCTGGCCCTTTCTTGAAAGAAGTCTTTAGTACATTACCAATATGCTCAATTTTCTGTCAGACACATGAAATGACCGTCTGACATCAGCACCGCCTGCAATGCTCACCCCTTTTTGTATTGATTTATCTGCTAACCTTGATGAGGGAGTCTTAGATTGCAGATCGGTCATGTAGCAGGCACGGGCCATTTCATGGAGTGACAACTTGCACTTGTGATTGACAGTCACCTTGCACCCAAACTGCCTGGAATCTGCAAAGTATCTTGAATCTGTTTCCAAGAAACAGCACTTTTCCTCCTCTGCACAGCCTTCATTTAGGAATTAGAGAGAGCATCACTGTAAAATAGTCAGCTTCCTTGTTTACTATGACATCCACAAGCTGTCATATTCTGTCACCCAATCAGTCAGGAAGGATTTTGTTTTTTTCCATAGATGCTAGCCTCTGTGTTGGGGCCTCTGAGGAAGGGGAAGAAATCTCAAGCTCAAAGAATTTGATAAGAAATTTGATAGAGGGAACACACACACACACACACACACACACACACACACACCTTGAGAGAGTTGAGAAATAATGACAGTATATAATTAATATTTTAATGGTCTATCTTCACTGCCACCTGCTTCATCAGTGGGGCTGTTAGACAGGCCTAGGTACGCTATTCTATGCATCTACATCTGACTAAAGGCTGTCTCTGGACCCTGGAGGTGATAGATGCTTAGCTGGAATATAAAAGAGTTGATGGAAAGTTAACATTCCACCCAGCGGGTGACGGGAAATAATAGACAAACACTTCCAATTTTCCTGATGTATTGTGGCATAATTGTGCTACAAGATACACGTGGATTGTTTGTTTTTAGAGGATCCCTGTGTTGGATTATCACTGCTGCTGGGACAAACTGATAAACTTGGAGACTGAACACCAATATGTGGCTTTACTGTTCTGGAATCCAAAACTCTGAAATTAATTTTTGCTCAATCAGATCTGAGATGTACTTTTTTTTAGGGAAACTCCATTTCTTTCCCATCTCTGCAGAGACCTCCTTCGTCACTTAGCTCTTCGCCCTTTCCTCCCATGTCACTGTGACCTCTGAGCTTATGGTTGTGTCTCCTTCCCTCTTGTTGTTCCTTCTGTCATGTTCCCTTCTCTGGTACCAACCCTTCCATCTTTTCCTGAGAAGGTGGACTGATTAGGTTGAGTCTACCTGCAAACTTTAAAATCCCCTCCTTTCAATGTCTTTGACCTAATCAGTGCTTCCAAAGTATCTCTTGCTGTGCAACACTGCATATGTATAGATTTAGTAAGTTGGGATATGGGGCCATCAATTAGCTTACCACAGTCTCTAATAAGATGACCCACAGCTGCCTACAATAGTAGTTAATCTTTTTATTCTTTCTATGTTTTCTCTTTTCCATCCCCTTTTCTTTCTCTCTTCTTCTTCTCTCTCGGTCTCTTTCTTTCACTTATTGCTCCCTCCCTCCATCTCTTATTTTCTACACTTTCCTCCTTCTTCTTCCTCAACCCATCTAAATGATCACATCTCAAACTTATGACAAATTAAAATGCCCACTGTCAATCACATTATTCAGTAAAAGTCATCCAAAGACGAATCTGACAAGGAAATAGAAAAAACCAAAAATCTATAGAAATTAAGCTAATGGGGAATATCAATCCTAAACTCTAGAAGATGCCATAGTGAAGGAAGAAGTTGAAATAGATTTAAGGAATGAGCATATTGTTAATATAATAGTCCATATATAATATGGGGATTTGCCTACCATTCTAAGACTATAGCTGTTAGAACCCACTTAATGTGGAACCAAGAGAAGGATCACAATGTTGAAATCAAACATTTATTAAAACCCTTCCCATTCCTAACTACAGCTTGTGACCCAGAATTTTCTAATGCCTAAAGGTACACATCTTTTTCCCATAGGACTCCAAAGTCAGAGTGATACTTTAATGGAGGATATTGCCTGTTCTCATTTATGCTGTTGAAGTGGCATCCAATTGAATCAGTACATACTGAGAACAAAATGTGGTGAGATACAAGACTGCCAGTTGTCATAATCAGGGCTGTATGTGGCTATGTTTAATCTGCTAGTTGAGAGAGGCATCATAATCAGGGCTGTATGTGGCTATGTTTAAGAAATTGATAGCCCTACTGGGAAGGCAAAATAAAAGTGCTGATTTAAAAAAGGAAAAATACATAAACCTTGTTTTATTTTTAAGATAGGTTTGTGAAGCATTCAGACCTCTCAAGGTTTAGGGATACCTAACTCATCGCTTAATTTGCATCTTCTGCTTGTGTGTGTTCAAGACTTCTACAGCAGAAAATCTACATCTGAGATGAATCCCCAAAGTGCTCGTTTATAGAGTGCTGCAGTTGAAAGAAAAAAGATTCCTACAAGATTAGTGATGACCTTGCTCAGTCACCCTAGAAAGGGATGTCTGTTGGGACATCCTGCCTTCCCCTAGGTGAACAGGGAAGGAAGAAGAAATGGCAGGAAGGAAACATGAACTATGTGCTGTAACACTTTCTTATCCCTAACCACTCCCAGCCTACTCATCCCAATAAAGGGTCAAAGGCAGCCCGTTCCCCTGACAGACCAGTTTATTGTGGGAGAGAGGAGGTCCCTGCTGTGAGCACTAACACAGTTCCATTTTCTGGGGGTGAGACTTCTGTCTTTCTACTTTGCCCCCCAAACCTCACAGTTGTTATTTTTTCCAGTTAAATACAAACTACAAGTTTTAAGGGATGATAAGGCATCAGATCATATGTGAATATATTCTAAAACTATGGAATGTTAGAAGGTCATATTACAATCACACAATCTGAGAGTCAACTAAACCTGCCACTTTAAAGTGTCAAATGAGTCAAAATCTAATTATTTTCACAATTATATTACAAGTATGTTGTAATGATTTTATTTATGATAAAACAGGGTAGTATAATAACTTCCTGCTATTTTATTGTAATTATATAAAAATTATATATGGCCTCAGATATTTGGCTTGTTTCCAGGCTGCATGGCATGAAAACAGTGGGAGAGAACAGATGCCCCTTTCTCGCCCTCTCCTGGTCTTTGTTCTCCTGCACTGCCTGTCCTGTATCTTACCTTCCTCATCATGGGGAGTACTAGCCATTTACTTTTGTCCTATGTGGATGTTGGAGGGACTATGGAAACTGAAACTACAGAAGTAGACACCTAGGCTAATGAAGAACGGCAACTTGGAAGATTTTTCTACCTACACAAATTGTTCCTCAAATGTTTGGAAGTGAATTTTCCTAGCAGTTCTTCAACATCAGAGAAAGATCCTAGTGAGCTCATTGACAAGGTTTGCTCTCCTATCTGGACAAGGACATATCCCATTCTTTTTACAAGTCACAGCACTTGCTGGTACATACAGGAAACTTAACCTCGACACACAGCTAGCAGTTTGGAGTCTCTCTTGCAAGGATGATATATACTGTTCGAGTTCTATGGTGCAGTATCCTGAAAGGCTAAGCCGAGACAATATCTGGGGTGTATGACAAAGCCATATGGAATCTCACTCTTTTGTAAGCTTATTAAAAAGTGTAACAGAAAAGATTTTGAACAGAGGATGCATGGGTGGATAATGCTATTCCCAGACCCACACTCTGTTAAACAAAAATTTTATTGCCAGATGTTAGCTACTTCCTTATGAGTTGTTGGCTTGGGAGGCCCTAGTGCTTCCTTCAAATAATATAGGATGTTGTCATTGTTCTTGGTTGTCCACCACACTTAAATGATACGATCAGATTCTTGAAGATACCACACAGTTTGGAGGACATACAGCAAGCAAGCTGGAGTTGAGTAGGGCACTTTCTCTCTCCTAGCCTGCTCCCGTAGCGCCAGAAACTGTTCTATGTAGGCTTCTGAAGAAGAAAAGTCCTCAGCACTCATACCCAGCTGTGGGCCCTGGAAGTTGCAATATCTACCTGCCAGGAAAGATATGTCCACTGGCGCAATAATGGCATGACCATAATGGGGATATTCAATTCTTTCTGATTGGACTTTATTCCTGCTCTAGTGGAGGAATTCATGACTGGTATTACAAAGCTTTTCAAAAATGACTGAGGAGGTCCTAGTCCCATATGGATACACCTATTGCTGTTGTTTTACTATATAGATATGATTCCAAACTGCATTCTAAATATTTATGTTTGTTTACATATTAGTAGTGCTTCTCTATTGATAAGAGAAACTTCTGTTTACAATGGGGAATGGTAAACACAGAGAAATCTAACTGGCAAAAGTGCCAAGAATATGGCGCTGTTGAGTGTTCTGTACTATACGGGACATGGATAGTACTTTCACCAGAGCTCAGGATATGTCAAAGAAGAGGGCATAAAAAATGTAAGACCCAAGATCCAGGAATAGAAAAAAAAGACCTGAAACACTTTCTGGACATAACATTACTTTTACACACAAGAGTTCATAGCTCCAAGGACCACTTGCACAAGACTGGGCTTATCAGTATTTCATTATGACTAAAAGAGGAACTCATAAGGCCCTACCTCTCCTCCAAAGAACTATAAAAAGCTAGTGGTTACCAGGTTAGGAAGAGTCATAGTCATCCATGACAGCTGCTTGTCAATTGCTCTTTCATAAGCAAGTAACTTACCACCCATGCTCATGTAGGTAATCCTAAAAAAATACAGCAAGCCACAAACAAACAAAAAGCATGAAACTCAGAGGAGGATTTTTTGGGAAAGAGTTTGGAGGGAGGAAAATGGGATATGAATGGAAAATGGGGAAGAATATGATCTATCTATCTATCTATCTATCTATCTATCTATCTATCTATAATGAAACTGTGAAAGAACTTTTAAAAACATAAAAAACATACTAAAAATAAAAGTACAGTCTGGAAAGGCTGAAGCATTAATCAACCATGAAGATAGTAGACATAATACTCCTGATAAATAGTTAAAATCCACAGCTAATGTATATTACTATGTGCTTACCACTGTTCTAAGAGTTTTTAATTGCTGAAATGACTTCAGTTCTCCTGACACAATAAGATAAAAGAGAATGGTTAAGACCGTCTTCTAGTGCAGCAAACTGAGCTACACAAGGACATAGATTTGCCTGAACTAACAATGCTAGTTAATAGGTGGTTGAATCCAGATTTGACATGGTCAGGCAGAATTACAAAGTCATGCTCTGTGAAACACAGACATATTTCTATTCTTACAAAAAAGAAAGAAAAAGAGAAAATCCATAAGATAATTGTTCTTCCTTTCAGTGATATAATAGTGACATCTACCCTTTGAGGAATATCTTATTGAAAGAGACGCAGATCTGATCAATGAGTCCAAGTGGATAACAAGAACAAACTCAAAGCTAAGGAAGAAAGCGAGTGGGGGAACCTGTAAAAAGATGTGGATGCTTTTCTGTTCATTTAGCTTGAAGGCTAAGGGAGTAAATCAAGTCATTATAGCACAGCCATCAGCTACAATTTTGAAAACACATTCAAAAGCAGAATATTCTCAAGCTTGGGAAACAGTAAAAGCAAGTTTTACTCCAGAAAACAGTACCAAGGATAGCTATGGCCACTATAAACAGGTGAAATGCAATGTCTGTCTATTGGCTTCTATTGTTTTTGATGTGTCTTCAACAAGCCCCTCCCTGATGAATGATAAATGAGACAGAGTATCATTCAATCTAATTTTCTTCTTCTCCAGCTCCTAGTGGATGTATTTTAAAACCAATAGAGGACATTGATGGTCAGTTTTTGCTTCTATAATTCTAGTTATATCCTCTTGCTGAATAAATATTTCTCAAAAAAGATTCTGTGATAAACTTTGTATTCTCCATAATTCCATTGGCTTTACAGAATTCCTTTTTACATTCAACAAATACCTCTTGTGTAGTGATCAAATATACTATTAAGTTCTTTGTTATGTATTACTTAAGGACTTGTTGGAAGGATATAAAAAAGAAAATACAACTCAACACTAGGCCTTACTGTTACAGTTCCAAACACGAGTGAGATGGAACCCAGAGATGCCATATAACTAGCCTAGGACCACACAACAGGCAATATACGGAGCTGAATTGGCCTATGTAGATGTGAGTTAATGGAAGTTTACATTCTTTATGTTCTTTTCCGTTATGGTAAGCCAATAAACTAGATGCATGAAAGACATTCTAGGAACTCAGGGGAAAAAAGATCCTTAGCAAACTGGGGGTGGAGAATAGAGACTATGGAATCAATGAAACTTTCTAGGAGAAACATTTATGATGAAATTCAAAGAGTAGCAAGGTTTCAATAAGAAATAGGGAGTGAGATTCCATAGAGATGCTAGGAGCCAAAGCACAAAGGCCCACATGCCTAAGGCATGAACCTTGCTATAGAAAGTATAGTCATGGGAACGAACATTGAGATGTATGAGAAAATAATAAAAGCAGGTACCAAAGTAATAAGAAACAGAATAAACTTTCATGGTAGCAGGAAAGGGAGAAGCAGAGAATCCCTAGCAGATGTGGTTTGAAATAAAGATGTGAAGATAGTTTGCAATTATTCACATGTGGGGATTGGAGGAAGGATCTGATTATGAGTAACCAGGGGTTCAAGTTTTCAACAATGATTTTGCTATTAACAGAGGTGGGATTACAGGAAATAGAAGTAAAACAAGATCAAACAAATTTGAGACAAAAAGAACATATATAAAGTGAATACATCCAAAAGGCCAAAGCTAGAGGAGGGCAGAACTCATGAAACTTAGCTAAGAGGAAGTTCTGTGAAAGAAGTAAGGGGAGTGGCAAATAAAGAACCAGGGAAACATAGCACAATGGAGTCTGAGAAAAACCATACTTCAAGAAGAAAAGGACAGGGTCAAAGCACCAAGAGCTGCAGAAAGTTTTTTTGGTTTTTGCTTTGTTTAGTTTTTTTAAAAAGAGGATTAAGAATGTCTGCCTAGGAAAGAGAAAAAGACAAGATCTCCTGAGTAAATTGGGGCATTGGGAGTGGGGAGATGGAAGGGGAAAGGGGAGCAAAGAAGGGAAGTGCAGAAAATGTACAGTTCAGTTGAAAACAATAGTGAGTGTATTAAAAAAGAATATAAGGAGTATATAACCAGGCCCAATTACTTAGTTCTTGATACATGTATTGAGAGAACCTTTTCAGGAATGGAACAGAGATAAGAAAGAGTCCATGGACGTAGCATGAGGTGAACTGGTGGGCAAGTCCTGTAACCCCCTGCTCTCTAAAGTCCAATTGTGTGGGGAAGGCAAAGAGAAAAAAGTTCATCAGGATACAGAGCAAAGTAAAGGTCTTGTGTGGCTTTTAAATGAAGAGATCTCATGTAGAGTAGAACACTTAGCTTGGAAAGGATTCAGAGATAGACCCTGGAAAGAGCAACAGTGCATCCGTATGAAGAGAGGGGCAGGCAACCTGAACCCAGTGCAAAAGCAAAGTTATTGGCTGTGAGGCAAAGATGGGGATACTTATTCTTTTAGACAGAAAGCAAAGGGGGGTGCATAAAAATACAGGATAAAATGTGAAGGAGCATAGGAAGAAAGCCAAAAGTCCCACGACAAAGTCTCATTTATCTCATTTTAGAGAGAAATTAAGTAATCTACAAAGTATACCCGACAAGAAGTAAGATTAGTTTGAAGGTTTTACTAGAGGCAAAAAACCCACAGGTTTTTGTAGGTCTGTGTAGGAGTCAAGTAGACATGAAATATTAGCTCTTTCTGGTCCTGTATTAGCTAACTCTGTCAGCTTTGGACTTAATGGGAAAATGGGGACACCATAACTGTCTTAGTTAGAGTTTCTATTACTGTGAAGAGACAGCATGACCATGGCAACTTTTATAAAGGAAAACATTTAATTCAAGCTGGCTTACAGTTTTGAAGGTTGACTCCATTATCTATTTTCATCGCAGCGTGCAGGCAGACATGGCGCTAGAGAAGCTCAAAATTCTACATCTTGATGCACGGGCAGTAAGAAACAGGAAGTGGACTGTCACATTGGGTGTGGCTTGAGCATATATGAGAATTCAAAGCCTCCCTCCACAGTGACACATTTCCTCCAACAACATCACACCTATTCTAATAAGGCCAGACCTCCTAATAGCATCACTCCTTATGAGCCTATGGGATGCAATTACACTTAAATTACCACTACTGCCTACAAAACTGAAGCTCAGATGGATGAAAGTATACAAAAGACTGAATACACTGGCAGATGTATTGAGGACTTTCCCCCCACCTAGCCTTGTTTGAATTAATAAGGACTAATTGGATTATAGGCACAACAGGTTGCAGTAACTAATTAGATGTGAATAAGACCAATGGTTGTTGCCAATGTCATCTAAAGAAATAAAAAGTGGATGTCCAGGGAGCCAAACATGGCTGTTCTGTTATCCTTATATTTTCCTGGGATAATATCAAAATGTGGCTAGTGGTGTTTCTTTGTGGTCAGGGATTTAAGTGACCAACAAAGAAAGAAAAGAAATTAGTCACAAATTTGAAAGAAGGCATACATTTTAACTTTGTTAATACAACCAGCCATGAATTTCGAGATGGGTGAAGAAACAAAAAAATAAATCATGAACAACTGAGACACTATGGATAAGTGGAAAAAGGAAGCATGAAAATAACAAAACAAAACAAGGTATGAGATACCAAGATCTAAGAAGAGGCAGGTAAGACCCATGGTAGTGAGAAAGCCTGGTCTGAGAAATAGAGTAAGCACCCAGAATTTGCTGTGCAGAAGTTGCAGATGGTGGTACCATGTTGGATGATTATAGGTGACATAGAGGGAGGGAGCAAAAGTGTCACTGTGTGATGAAACATGTCCAATAGTGACTGTAGGAGAAAGGCCTGGACTACGGGTATATGGCACAGATGTCAACGGAGAGAGGTCATGCCGGACATGGGGGAGGAAGACTGTGTCATCTCTACAGTACAATGCAGAGGGAGGCCTCATGAATTAGATACCCTGCATCTTCCTCCACACTACACTGGAGAGGATCAATCATTAACCCCTTTTGAAAGCTCAGAGGTTTCTGATTCATAATGAGGTAAAAGAAGATAAAATGAGATGTGGAAAAGAAGGAAATTCACCCAGTTTTTTTTCTAGAGATTTATTTCTGAAGAATGTGAAGAATTGTGGGGAACCGAGGAAGTCCTGAGTAAGAGACATTTTTGAGTCAATGTACATTGTTGACATGGACACAACCATGTCAAGGTACATAACTTCAGACACACCGGGAAATGGCAGAGCCCCCACCTCTTTAGGGGAAGGTAGAGGGATGCCAAAGTCCTCCTCTGGTCTATGTGGCAATGGCGATGTTGTGTACAGAAAGTACCCAGTACAGACTTTTTTCTTACAAATATTTATAACATAAAGTCTGCTCCCCTACAGAGGATGCTCATTATTCAGGGTCATATAATAACCCTACTTCCCCATTTACTTGTATGTAATAACCCTGACTCCCTGTAAAAAGCACAGTAAGCTTCAGGGATGCTGAGATTTCTCCAGAAGAGAGCCCAGTCCACCCGACCCCAATGTTTCTGTTTATCTTTTCCTCATTTCCTTTCTACCCTAGTCAGGTCTGTCCCCGGAACTGTGCTTACCTGGCAAAGCACTGGAGATTCTCAGTCTGACAACTGAGTCTCCCGTAAAGGCTTTCCTGTAAATACTAGGGCAAGCTGCTTGGTGTATCTGTGCTTCTGGTGAATAGGAAAAACAAACCTGCTTCGTCTTATTTTGCACAAAAAATAAAATTGTAATGCAAAGCTTTTAGGGAGGGGCCTCATATGGAGGGAGATCTTGCCATATCACTATTATGAGTAACACCCTAATGAGTTATCTAGGGCCATTTGCATAAAAAAACATCTCTCCTTTATACGTCCTTATCCCTCTGAAAATACTGCTTGGCTTGCTTTCACAGCCACGCTGGCATCATTCCCAACCCCTCATTTTCTTATGGCCTGCATCCTGCAGCGATTACCAAGCAATCGCTGTCTATCTCCATCCTTGTCTCCCACCTGTGCCACCAGGCATCCCTTCCTGGGAGCACACACTGGAGATCCCAAGCTGAAGCTGCCGCTGAGTGTCTCTCGTTTCACATGCAGGTTTCATTTTTTTCAGAGCCTAAATGTTCCCTACATAATGCCACCTGTCTTAGTTAGGATTTCTTTTGCTGCAATGAAATGCCATGACCAAAAAGCAGGTTGGAGAGGAAAGGGTTTATTTGGCTTTTCCTTCCTTATCGTTGTCCTTCATTGTGGGAAATCAGGACAGGAACTCAAACAGGGCAGGAACCTGGAAGAAGGAGGTGAAGCAGAAGCCATGGATGAGTGCTGCTTACTGGCTTACTCAACATGGCTTGCTCAGCCTGCTTCCTTATAGAACCCGTAACCACCATCCTAGGGTTGGCTCCACCCACAATGGGCTGGACCTTCCTTCATCAATTAAGAAAATGCCCTGCAGGTTTGTGTAAAGCTTGATCTCATGGAGGCATTTTCTTAATTGAGGTTTCCTCCTCTCAGATGACTTTAACTTGTGTCAAGTTGACATAAAAATAGCCAGGACGCCACCATAGATCCCAAATAATTTGAAGCAAGGTGTAAATCACTAGTCTACCATGACATTTTCAGAGCCCCGCAATGGGAACAATATCAGGGAGACTGCTTCACATGTATGTAAGATGCCAACAAGGCTAAACACCACATTTCATTGATTTAAATCCACTGCCCCTCCCTCTTTCTTTGTAATTGAGTACAAGTATGGGAGAAATATCCACTTAACACGTTCAGTATTTCTTAAGCACAAGGGCCTTCTAAAGGGACACTGCACTTAATTTTGTAGGCTGATGTGGATCCTAAGTTTAATTACACTTGCAGACTGGTCATTTGTCCTCACTCAAATTCAGTTCATGTACAGATCCATTCACTGCCTACAAACACTGCAGTCAGAGGAATACAGAATTATCCCATTTAAAGATCAAAGGTCTATTCAAGGGCACACAACCGCCTGACTGGCATCAAAATAGATGCTTAGAAATCAAGATACATTTCTGGAACATACTTGAATAATTACACGTAGCACACCAACATCCCAAAAGCTTGTACAGCCTCAGTAAGAGCTTTCCACATATTAGCATGTACTCTGCCTCCCGTAGAGGATAGCTTCTCGCTTGATACCTCACGCACAGAACTGAGCAGAGCCTGGACACTTGGTAAGAGAAAATAAATATTTATATGAAGAATGAGCAAATCTGTACCTCTTGCATTTCTTACTACGTCTGCACCAGTCGGAATCAATAACCATTTGATTTATTCTTCTGCTGCAAAATTCATTAAACATGTGGCAGCGCATTCCTGAAAGATCACACTTTGACAAGTCCCTTCATGATAAAGTCAAAAGCAGAGAGTTGGATGAAACAGAAGATAAATTAATCCCTCTGCACTCCAGTTTCCTTATGTAGAGAGCTGTGATGACAGTGCTTCTGTTGCAGAGGCAGTGAAGGGTAAACTGAGGCAAGCTGCTGTGTTCTAGTCTGGTTTGAACTCTTCCAGGCACTGACATTAAAACTGTGATTTGAGTGTAGAAGACAAATCCAAATGAAGTTGTTTGGAGGACGAAACCAGTTACTGCTCTGAACATTTGAGACCAAATCCCAATAGAGAGTTTTAGGTAATAGTTTGGAGCACACATTTAGGAATTATCTTGCCTTAGCAAAAGAGAAAGATATTTCTCAAATCTGAGAATTCATGGATCCAGTGTGACTGATATGCGTTCATAAGGGGACAAAACAGACTCTAAGCATTGTAGATAGGTGGTGTCTTCAACAGAGTCAATTCCAAAAGCCAACAATGGCTTCAAGGAAGGATGAAGGTTCTGGATGACTTTAGGGGCATGGTAAATGTAAAGACGAGGGTTGCCTTGACAGAGCTTGCCATGGATTTTGGCTGTACATTTGGCACTTAGTACACACATTCAGCAAGGAGCTGTAAATTAGCACTACATCTATAAAGCCTTGTTGGCCCTTTAAGAAACACTCTTCTTTAATAGCCAAAGTTTAATTTCAATTTTCGTAGGCTCCAGGGATGCCCTAGAGGATCTCCAAGGGCTTCTGTATTCTAACTTTGAAATGTTCTTAAGGCTAAATAATTTGGGAGGTTTGTCTACACAGTGCGTTTAAATAAATTAAAATGCACACTTTGTATTTATAGCCCATTCTCTTTGTTCTCCTCCAAGCCTTTTTGTTTCAAAGCTTTTCACAGTAAGTCTGTCAGGAGGAGGGAAAAAAAAAGCAAAAACATGTAGAAATTTGTATGACCTAGAAGTGACACAGAAGGTAGGGATAGAGGAGAAGAAGAACACGTGAGCACCAATGACATGCCCAGGGGCTGTGTCACACTATAAGAAGTTTAACAGTTTTGCGTATTTGTTATCTACTGATCCAGCTCATAAATATGTTGGCACCAACCTACTATAATACTCTAGGAGAGTCATTTCAACCTGTGCTACCCTACCCTCCACTTCTTCATGCCAGTGTCTGTTTTTAGGGAGAATTCTCAACACAGCACTTGAATCATTTAATGAATCCCTAGCTGATTTGACTAATTTCATATATCACTATCCTTAGGACAATTTGGAATACTGGCCCATAACTGACTTATAATACTGCCAGTAAATAAGCTACATAGATTAAAGCATTCATAGTGAATGAATGAGTTAAAGAATGTGAGAATAAATATCCAAAGACAAATACCTGTGCAAAATGCCCAGAACTTTATCTGTTCCCATCAATAGCTTGAAGAAATCTTTAGAATAACAATATGGGAAGTCCTTCCTGTCTATGTGTTGCTTTTATTGGTTAATGAATAAATCTTTTTTTTTTTTTTTTTTTTTTTTTTTTTTTTTTTTTTTTTTTTTTTTTTTTTTTTTGGCCAGTGGCTTAGCAGAATAGAGCAAGGCGGGAGTTCCAAGCAGATAGAGGAGGAGAGAGTAAGCAGAGTCAGGGAGAAGCCATGGAGCTGCCAGAGGAGAAAGATGTGAGCTGCTAGCTGGAACGTTGCTGGGAGGCCATGAGCCTCATGGTAAAATATAAAATAATAGAAATGAGTTAATTTAAGATATAAGAGTAAGCCAGAAATACACTTAAGCTCTTGGCCAAACAGTATTGCAAACAATATAGTTTCTGAGTGGTTATTTCATGGTCTGGGCAGCCAGGAACAAACAAGCAGCCTCTGCCTACAGAAAAACACTTCTCTATAATCCTCATCCCTTAAATGTATTCTCTATCGTGCTACTCAGTTTAACTTTACCTGGAGCATACACAGTCTAAATAAACTCTGTCATCATATACCTGTTTCCTTTCTGTCCTTCCTCGATGTAGTGAAGACTCCATGAGAGTAAGAGCTATGGCACTTGTTTCCCGCTACATCCATGGCATCTAGGACTGGTGTGTGGGTTGAGTAAATATCCTACATTCTAGTGGTTCTCAGCCTGTAGGCTGCGACTCCTTTGTGGGTCAAACCACCGTTTCACAGGGATTGCCTAAGACCTATATTATGACTCATAACAGTAGTAAACAGAGTAATAAAGTGGAAATGAGATAATTTTATGGCCGGGGGTCAGCACGACATGAAGAACTGTATTAAAGGGTTGCAGTGTTTGGAAGGTTGAGAATTCCTGCTACATACTATGGAATAAAGGAGTGACTGTCAAAGGCACCTTCATACTATGGCCTTATTCAAACCACCACATTCACCCTGGTCCTCATGAGCTCATATGTCTGAATATTTGGTCTTCAGTGAAACTGTAAAGGGAGGGTCAGGAGGTATGGCCTTGTTGGAGGAGATATGTCACCTGGAACAAGTTTAAGGTTTCGAAACCCATTCCATTCCTAGTTCTCTCTCTCTTACGGTTTTGTCTCCGGGTGTGAGCTCTCAGCGGCTGCTACAGCACCATGCCTGCCTGCCTGCTGCCGTGTTCCCCATTCTGAGGGCCATAGACTCTAACTCTCTGAAACTGTAAGGCTCAAATGAACTTTCTTCTGTAAGTTTCCTTGGTCTTGGTGTCATATCACTGCAATAGAAAAGTGACTAAGAACCAGAAAAAGTAACTAAGGCAGCTGGAAAAGGAGAAAAGCCGCTGAACTTAACATGGGAATATGAAAGCGATGGGCACGGTCACAACAGATAAATCCTGTGAGGTCCTTATAAGCAGGTGAGAAGGCCATTTATCTTTCTCCTCAGCCCATTGTTATCTGATCTTCTTAACCTGAAGGTGAGTCTCCTTTACCCACCAGCTGAGAGGCCTGTCTGGCTGCGTATGACAGAGGCCCTAAGTAGGCTCTCTCCTCTAGGAGGCCAGAAAAATACACATTCATTTTATAAAAATTGTACAGAGTGCCTCATTGCCTGTGAAATCTACCCTAAGTTTTACAAACCCTGTTTCAGGGCTTGGGCACCTAAATCTCTCAACACAGATAGAAAAATACAGACACAATCCCACTCCTGGCCTTACCCAACTCCCTCTGGGGAACGTTTTGAGTGGGTGCCAATGATAATTCTTCTTTTTCACATAAAACATTCTAAGGTATGATTGAATTGGCAATAAAATAATAATGACAAATTAACACATAATGGAATTTACAGTTGAAGTAATCCGTAGAGGAAGAGTGAGCCGGGCACGACAGCATGTGACCATAATCACAGAACTTCAGAGGTCGAGGCAGAACAATAGTGAGTACCAAGCCAGCCTGTGTTGACATACACAGCAAACTTAGGTGGGAGGAGTACAGAAAGACACATAGACAGAGAGAGAGAGAGAGAGAGAGAGAGAGAGAGAGAGAGAGAGAGAGAGAGGAATAGAAAAGTAATCTCATGATTGATCTACTATGTCTTCATTCTAAGATATAAATAGCTTATTACAAGAATCATCATATGTTAAAGTACAGACACATATCTCTATTCATCCCACTCCTCTCCCTGCGACCCTGGACATCTATGTAGGTATTGCACATCTCATTTACTTTAGCAATCCATATTTATGAATACCACTACACAGAATACAAAACTGATGCAATTTCCAGACCAAAAAAAAAAAAATGAAAAGGATATCAAGACAAGGGAAAAGTACAGTCCAGCTGCCAGTAGAGAATGTACTGAAGCTTGAAAGAGAGTTAAAAGATCAGACTGTCCATGGTGGCTAGATGGTGGTTAGTGCCTCACGGGGGTAGGGGGAGCAAGGCAGGATAGCTTCTCACCAGGGTTCATGACCATTTACCGTGCACTGTCTACAATTCTACATTCTGAAAGTTAGAGGGTGACTAAGTATTCTAGTCTCAAGGAGCCCAGGTGAAAAGTAGACTCATTAAAAGGAGCAATAATGAAAGCAGAAAGCAAGCAGACCTGGGGGCAGAACAATTAGTCATATGAGATGGCAGAGGGGATATCTAGATAAGGGTTAGAAAGATAGTTACCAATGAACAGAATTCAGAAGAAAGAGAAAGAGAGAGAGAGAGAGAGAGAGAGAGAGAGAGAGAGAGAGAGAGAGAGAGAGAGAGAGAGAGAGAGAGAGAGGGAAAGAACATTTTTCAGAAAAACAAGGCAGTTTTGATTGAGAGTACTGGGTTGGGAGAGAAATATGATAAAACATTTTTTTTTAAAAAAATTACAAGTGAACTGATCGTGTTTAGTAGAATGAGCTCTGTCTGGGACAACACTGAGGGAATTTGTATCACCAGGACCTGTGAGATCTCACCTAAATATTTTAATGATTAAAATATGAAATAGTTTTAATTTTTTCTAAATTTATTTAAAGATGAGTAGTAAAGAGGGTTAGATATTTCATGTAGCTAGCGAATTATTCATTCACATGGAAGCTCTGGGTGGTTGGTGCAATCACCCACCATGTGCTTCTCTTCAGTGCCCACTTACATGTCTGAGTTTCAGGGAATGGAAATAGGCAGAGTAAACTCCACACACACAGGCTATGCTAAAGGGTGGCAACATGAGTAAGCATCAGCTGGGATATAGCAACAATGTTAGCGAAGGAATTAGAACATATCAGAGTAAAGCATATCCCGAGGAAACAGACAGTTGACTGAGGCCAGAAGCATCAGAACAAGTTGCTTAATCCTAGAAAACTTACGCAGCTCTTGTTCTTAAATTTATTTATTTCTGAGTAGAATTTAGCAGCTTTCCATGTGTTTTAATTCATTTCTTAGCTTAAACCGTTATTGTGTCTATAAATTACTAAAGCTATAGACTTTAATGTGAGCTTCTTATCTTCTACATCTTAGTAGATAATTTGGTAGATATTATAAATTTACATGGATAAAGTGACCACAGAGAATCACCCAGGTGGTTCTTTGTCTTTTTATACTCTCAGTCGCTCCTCTAGCAGATTTTACTAATTGATATCAACATTGGTTTTTCCAAACCCAAGCAAGGGGGTTTACAAACCTTTTTAAGCCAGCCCTTGTGTGGCCTTTCCTCTCAATCGATACTGACACATGAGCTATTAACCACCCATTGTTGTGACAAGGCTTCCGGTACATTTTCCATGACCTCTTAGTAGCCTTACTTAGGATTGGCTCAAGAGTTTTCTGAATGCATAGATGTGTATCAGGACTATTCTTTAGCAAAAACCTGTATACATGCATTTAACTCTCACTACTCTATAAACGTGTTGCCTTGTTGCAGTTAATACATGAAGTACTGTTTTAAAGCATTGCAGACTTCAAAGTAGCCTCATTACCATTATAGAGCAGAGACTCTCAATTTGATTTTGACATTACAAGAAATCCTTTCGTGGGGAGGGCTACTGTAGTAGCCACCATTTGTTTTTTCTCTTTGCCATACTTACTTTGGCTTATTGATGTTGACCTATGGAAGTTTCCTGTAGTGTTATAGCATCCTCATGGCAAACATCAGTCTCTTTTTAACGTAAAGATGTTACAAAGAGAAACTTTTGTCAATTAATAAATACTGTTGTCCTTTTTAACTAAAGTTGAGCCTAAAGGGTGCATGCCGTTTTACCCCCGCCCAAAAAAGGTCAAAGCATCAACTGCAGAAAAACATCCCCTTGTGAATCCAACATGGCAAAACCGAAATGCCCCTCTGCCTATGCATCCACATATAGGAAAGAAAACATTTGCCTTCCCTATATTACAGGGGAAATCCAATATTTTTGAGGGTTTTAAAAGAAAGAGCTTGTGACACGGTTTGAAGAATGAGCACGCGATACCGATATCAGAAGCTCTCGTCGCTTTTGATTGCATGTTGTTATTTGCAACCACTTTACAGTAAAACCTTCACTTTGAAATATGTTCCAAATCTAGAATTAATTTCTTGGGGGGTCTCTCCTTTCCAGGAAGGAACCGATACATGGAGGACTCACATTACTATTAGATATCCAGAGGCAATGGTTAAATGCCTGTGAATGCGCATATTGCTCCCCCCTCCCCCATACCACACCTGTACATCTCACAAACAGTCTCTTCTGTCTTTTTCCAAGACTAATCTCCATTTCACTTTGGGGCTTTCTGCCGGAAACTTTTATCACAGTGGCCCAAATTGGCAAGTAGGTTCTGGCCTCTGGAAACCAGGTGGCCCTCTGACTGACATTTCATTTTCAACTAAAATTCATTTTTCCAATACCACTTGGGTAGAGTCTGTTATTTTTATTTGCTCACATAATATAAGAAAGAAAAACTTACTGGGGAGTACTTCAATAAAAGACATAAATGAGGCTAATCAATCTAATTGCAGTACTGGAAAAGAACTATTTCTGCATAGCAAGTTTACCCAACGAGGCCTATGCTTTCCTTAGCTTTATATAGAAAAGGTTGCATTTGAACTGTAAAGACATAAATAAGATGCAAAGCAATTTAGGAAAAAAAAAATCCTCAGGTTGCTACTTAAGGCCCCACATTTCTGGGGGGTTATCCATTTAGCAATAGTAACCAAAACACCTAAGTCAATTAACCAGACATTGACTGAAGGCCAAGGGGGTGAAGGTACTGAGATACACAAAATTGGAACTTTCACAAAACAGCTCATAAGAAAAAGATTAAGGATTCTGCTTAAATGTCAAATTCTCATGCATCTTATATAAGATAGGTATTACTGTCCTAGTACTGAAATACAATGGGCTAAAGGAAGGGTAAGTAGTTTGTACACATTAATTTGGTAAAAGAATTAAGCAGCCATCCTGAGGACTTCTATTCAATAGTACAGAAATATGTCTTTTTACCTTTCTGGATAAGACAGTGTTATAGAGAAGACAGTGTTATATGGATGAAATACGTAACACGAGCCCTAATGTTATACATTATAACATATAATGTTATAATATATGAAATACATGACACGAATTCATAATGGAACACAATGAACATGTTAAGAAAAATACAAATAAAATAGATCAATATTTCTAACATGGAGAATGTATTCTTGGTGCAGAATAAAACAAAACCTTTGATCAAAAAGATATACTGCCTTATTATAGCCCTCAACAGCAAATCAACAGGCTAAGGATACCAGCCTTTTGGCACAAAGTACAATGCAAACGCACAATAGAAAAACTAAGGAGCTTCTATCTGAAGTGAAGAAAAGTATGTTTTCTTTTCTTCCTCAGCTCTTGCATATACACATTTACTGATCGTTCTAGAACAGGCAGAGCTAGCTTGTTTTGAAAACTGTTGACTTAGTAGAAAAAGAAATCAACAGTTATACACGAAGTCCAGGTACCCCATGGCAACGAAGGAAATACCTAACCCCTTATTTTTAGTGCTATGTCAATCAGGACGAAGCAAGGCAAACAAAAATTCTCAGTTATCCTCAAGCATAATGCAATCAAAAGGGTTAGAGAGGTTTTGAAGGACTGAGGCACAAAGGGCACCTTGAAGTACAGACATCCAAGCAGGAAGTAGCTACCACCCCAAGGGCTGGTGAACAAAGTAAAGACGTTTTGAGATTAGACACTTGGAGGGTGTCCCTCATGAAGTGGAACTGCAGGCCTTTGAGAGAGATACATTGTTGAGTTTGTGTGGGAGTTGCTGGAGGCTGATGCAAATCCCTATAGAATCGCAGTCTGGACATCCTGGGAAGGAATGGGCCTTCTGTTGCTATTCTTATGAAAATGGGTGAGCTGAGTCCTAAGGTTCATAAGAATAAGGGGATGGAAGCTCAAACTAGGTACCACTACTTCTATGAAGGATGCTTCTGGATGAAGCTGGCAAAAGCCAGGAACAAACAGTAAATATCACAAGTATGAAGAAGAGATTTGTCATCTGCAGCCCCTTCCTGCCTTGCCTCAATATCATATTCTTGCTTAATTAACTACAAAAACTGAGGAGACATCCATTCAGAGCCACCAGCCCACAGGAGGAACACAGCTGTCAAGAGCTCATCTGGTCAGACGCAGCTCTCTGTTCTCCAATGCCCACTCAAATGAGCAGTTCTGTAAGCTGCCTTTTCCATCTGAACTGCTCTCTAAAAACCACATTGCATCTTTGTGTATCGGGAAACTGCGCATTTCCATTCCAGAATGGTCCCCCCTTCCTGTAATCAAAGTCGGCATTTACATTGCATGTTTAACGAGAACTCTGCCACACTGTACCCTGGCTACTACAAAAATCGGATGCCACTAAAAGCTACCGCTCTGGGTGGGACAGCACACATCAGAGAAAAGAGTGTCAGAAGGTGAAGACGTATGCACTGTTTTCCAAAGGCAGCCCTGCTTGAGGGAAGAGTTGTGTCTTTTTAAAATCTGATTACTTTTCTTTTTGAGCTTGGTTTCACCACACATTGATTCAAAACCATTTTTTTTAAATCAAATTAAATTGAGTTTGATGTGATGTCAGTAAAGGAAAGCTAAAAATCCAACCTAGCAAATCATCCAGAACAAGGCCATGAATGCCATGGCTACTATTCAAGGTGTTTTCCACTCCTCTTTTCAGCTCTTCCGGTCCTGAGGTAAGCAGTGCACATTGTCGATTTTACTTTCCAGGTGAGGAAACAGGAGCTCAGAGACACTGAAATGGTGCCCCCCAGAACACATGGTTGGGAAATTCATTCAGTGCTGCAGGGTGGTTCAATGAGTGGTACAGCTGCCAGTGTGCCAGAACCTAACAACACAGGATGGCCAAACCAGGAACAAGAAAATTAATCAAAGCCAAGAAACAGCCCTCTCTGGGGCGGTAAAAACATCGTGTACTATTAAGAATGTGAATGCTTTTGCAAAGAGGAAAATGAAAACGCCTAAAGTGGTTAAGATTGATAGCAGGGGTATTGTTTTGTTCTGCTGTTTTGGTTTACAGAAATAAAGAACAAAGTATTCAGAAAGATGTGCTGGTTTTCTGTTTCTGGGCTTGAATGGAACTTCCATGACCAATCTGTGCAATGGCTTTGAGGAAGAGAAAATGCAGAGACAGGAAGGAAACTTTCTTAAAGCTCATTCTCACAGAATGTGCCTGCCTGCTTGTATCACAATTACATATCAAATAATTCTGAGATCAGCAAGGGCAACATACCCACCAAATACTTTACCTTCACTTCCTTTATGTAATCAATGACTGTACCTTTGTCTCACAACCTTCTCTATGCTTCTGTGTTTGCTTTTCAAGTTGAAACTATACCGGGGATGTCTTTCCAAACTCAACAAACATAGAGACTTGTCCCTAACTCTTATTCTATGTCCTAAAATTTCTACAGTTATTTTGCCCTCCATATGAACTTATTCAATGATCATTTCCTATATGTTTGCCATTAACATTAAAGCTGTAATATAAGTACTAGTATATATCTTGTTAGATATTTGTGGTGGTTAATATTATCAATTTTATATGCTCTTGAATCATTGAGAAGAAAAGCCTCCAGGTATACATATGAGGGATTCTATAGATTGTTAGCTTCTAGACATGCCTGCAAGAGATTATTTTGACTAGGTTAACTGAGGGGTGAAAACAGAAGGGTGGGACCATGTTCTGTGTTGCATCCTGGACTGCTTAAAATAGGGAGCACTAAGGATGGGCATTCACTGTTCTTGGCTTCCTAAGTGCAAAGGAAACTTGAGGAGCTATCTCAAGGTCCAGGTGCCAGGACTTGTCCACTAAAAAGGACCATGCCCTTCAACTATGAGCCGATAGAACCACCTTGTCTTTGAGTTACTTATGTCTGGGGTCACTTTATCACAGTCACAGGGAAGGTCACTAAGATAGTATTAACATGCCCATTTCAAAAAAAAAAAAGATTTCCCAAAGTAAGATTTCTGACTTGAAGGGTATTTAAATTTTAAACCTCAAAAACTAATATAAAATTTCCAAAACTGGGCAATCAAAATGTACATTGCAGTCTGCATTATCTCAGGGTATAGTTGGTTATTTTTTTATTCTTTTGCAAATTTTCCCCAACATTAGTTGCTACCACTCTTTTAGTTGTTATTTTAATGGCCAGTATAGTGCATGTAAAATACAATCCTATTTTGTTTTAGTTTTTTGTTTTCCTGAAAATCAGAGATCCTTTCATGTGCTTACTGGTCATTCATATGCCTTCTGTTATGACTACTCCATTTATATTTGTCCATTGTTCTAGTGAGATCCCTCTCTTTTCCTTAAGTCAACTTTACAGGTTAAAATTCTAATATTCTGTCGATTGTTTTCCCCCAATCTTTTGCACATGATAGCCAAACCTAAAACACTCTGATAAATCTCCCTCTTCACAAAACATTATCAGCATTGTCCCAAATATGTATTAATAATTTTATTTATTAAAATGTATATAATTGGTGCCAGCAAGTTGGTTGTGGGTAAAGACAGCTACTGCCAAGTCTGACCACCTGAATGTGTACCCAGAGAGAAGTAAAGAACTGACTCGAAGTTGTCCTCTAGCCTCCACATACATACTGTGGCATGAGTGTACACACACACACACACACACACACACACACACACACACACCACAGATATAATAAACTTTATATTAATAATCCAGGCATAGCTATAACTCTTCAGTTTTGTTGCTTCTCATGATGCATTATGTGTATGTCAACACAATTCATTAAATGAATAAGTAGTTGTTTTGGCCAATCTTGGTTGTCAACTTTACTATATCTGGAATCAATGAAAAGTCAAGAAACTGGGCACACCTGTGAGGACCTTTCTTGACTGGATCATTTGATATACATAGGTCTTCCCTAAACCTGGATCATTTGAGGTGGGAAGACCCGCCCTAAATCTAGTCCACACATTCTGCACAAAGGCTCTGCACAAAGTCCACAAAGACAGTTAAAAAAGAAGCTTTTGCTCTTGGCCTGCTTATCCTTGTTCTTGTTGGTAACTTCATCTACTCTGCTTCAGAGGCAACCATGCACTGGCATTTGGATATACTTCTTCAATATTCTAATGTAGATCGAAGAGCAGATGAGGCATCCAGCCTTGGACTAAGCAGCTATCAGATCCTTTACCATTCTGTTCTGTGACAGTTGTTGGTGGACTAGCCAGACTACAGCAGCCTGTAAGCTAGTCTAATAAATTCCATATGTGTGTGTGTGTGTGTGTGTGTGTGTGTGTGTGTATGTTCATTCTGTCAATTATGTTATTCTAGAGAACCCTGACTAACACAGTTATTCTCCACTTGAGTCCAAATGCTGGCTTTGCCTCACAGTGAGTGTCTAACACCATGCAGATGCATCTGTGAACTCCTTGTCAGAAAATCCTATCAATAGGTTGAGAGCACCCCCATAAAACTGTGTGAAGGAAACCAAAGAAATAGAAAAGATGTTGTTTCCATTCTGATAAATGGTTCTCAAAAATCGTGAAATTGTTTCAGAAAGCACATTAAAATCAAGGAGCCAGAACCTTTTATTTTGGAAATATAAAACACAGAGTAGCTGTTCAAAAATGAATCAAGTAAAATAGGCAAATTAAGGCAACAGAGACTCCTCGGGAAAACATAATGGATCATTGTAAAAGAAACAGTTAAACAATCAGGACTTAGTGAAAAAATGAATTTTGCTATTTTTTTTACAGCAGAAAGTTATCCTTACACCTAGAAAATATAACATATACATAGATAATGTTCAGATGAGGACTTTGCATCATTAGAAGTAGTAAGGCAGTAGACAACAAATGAACCAACTCAAACTGGCTTGAGCAAGTCACAAGATATACTGACTCACATAATTTAAATGTTCAAGAGCTGATGACTTCAGGTCTTGAATAATCCAGATGACATCATAACTGGCTTCTTCTTAAACCTTTTTTAACATCTCTCTTGGGTTAGAGTGGTAGCCAGACAGGTTTAAGAAACTACCAAACAAATGCAGGATCTCTGAGGGTCCACTATAGCATTAATACTATGTCTACACCAAAGCTTCCCAAACCTATTACTTGATGGGAACCAATATTTTTGTGTTCAATCTTAAATCAGTCTAAAAAGCTAGAAGAGTAAGTATAGAGCCAGTTTGGTTTCCTGACTCATCCTATGCTTTCCTAAATAAATTATTATGGAAGAATCCTAGATCACACATAAGACTTTTCAGGCTAGAGATGGATCCCTATTAGAATGAGTAAAATAGTAGCTAGGAAGTTTTGTATGATGAAAATGTTGAGAAACTGAAACACAAGTTTGTCATATGAATAAATGTAGTGTTCCCAATCTAAGGATCCCCATTGTCAATAGGCTGCCAAGAGAAGGAACCTGCCTCAAAGAAGATGAAGTCTCTCTGTCTCTTAGCCACTATTAGACCCTCACTAACTTCATGCTCTATCTCCTATACCCTCACCTAACTTCAGATTCGTTCTCAAAACCTTGGCAGGCCACTGGAAGTCTTCAGAGATTTTAGAATATCCAAATGGCGTTCTCTTGACTAATTATTAGTTTATAATGGAGAACATTTAGTTTCCTTGAAAGACCAAGGAAAGCAAGGAAAACATGCTGCAATGTTAAGCAGCTATTTCGTAAGTGGGCTTTGCAGCTGAAATTCTAGCCTCTTCTCAGGGTCCACATCCCTTCTTCTCTTTAAATCATCACATGCTTATTGCCCATAGCCATCCACTCACCTCAGCACACCAAAACAGCATGAGGAGACTGTAGGCATGAGAAGCTTTAGAAGACTTCAAGGAGAGTATATGGAAAGCAATGCAGAAAAGGTGACAGGTAAGAGGGATTCTATTCTCACTATAAAGTTTCATCATTACAAAAAGAGCCAGTGTTTGTGCTCTGAATACTATGGAAGCGTCTCAGATACTGTGCTCTTAAGAAATGAAGAGAAGTTGGTGATCTCCCATTAGTTCTGTCCCACCGTCTCCATGAGTGAACGCACCCCTCTCGTTCCTGACTTTCTCCCTCATGTTCTCGCTCCTTCTGCTCCTCATCGGGACCTTGGGAGCTCAGTCCAGTGCTCCAATGTGGGGCTCAGTCACCTTCCCCATCTGTCGCCAGCTGGAGGTTCCCTCACGGTCCTGACTTTCTTTCTCATGTTCTCTCTCCTTCTGCTCCTCATCAGGACCTTGGGAGCTCAGTCCGGTGCTCCAAGGTGGGGCTCTGTCATTTTCTTCATCTATCGTCAGGTGGAGGTTCTATGGTGATATGCAAGAAATTCATCAGTATGGCTATAGGAACTAATGGGACTAATGGGAGATCACCAACTCCAGTTGGAATGGGACTGATGGATCATGCGACCAAACCCGTCTCTCTGAGTGTGGCCAACAGCGGGGGCTGACTGAGAAGCAAAGGACAATGGCTCTGGGCTCTGATTGTTCTTCATGGACGGGCTCTGTGGGAGCCTTCTCAGCTTGGTCGATCACCTTCCTGGACCTGGGGGGAGTTGGGAGGACCTTGGTCTTAGCATAGAGTGGGGAACCCTGATGGCTCCTTGGCCTTGAGAGGGAGGGAGGGGAGGTATGGGTGGAGGGGAGGGGAGGGAAGGGGGAGAAGGAGGGGAGAGAAAGGGGAGAAGGAGGGGAGGGAGGGGGGAGGAGGAGGGAAGGAGATGGAAATTTTTAAATATAAAAAAAAATAAACCATGAGAAAAAAAAAAAAAAAGAAAGAAATGAAGAGAAGCATCAGTTCTGAGGAGTGCTTGCTACTCTTCCAGAGGACCCACGTTTGGGTTGCGGCATTCATGCTGGGAAGCTCACAAATGCTAGCAACTCCAGTTCTGGTGGATTGTGCATGCCCTAATATAGAGAGGTACACATTCATCTACATAAATAAAAGTCAAAAGTAATCTTGACAATAACAAGAGCTTCTTTTCATTGTTTTGGCTTCCTCTTACCTACAGATTTCCTTAAGGTACTATTCTTGTCCTCTTTCTTCCTACCAGATATTTTCTGGACTGTATGCACTGACTATAATTCTTCTTATTTTTTCAAGGTTTTAGGTATTAGCTTTAGGTGTGAAGGTTCACCAATGCCACACATCATAGACTACTGAGGGGCTGAAGATGGCCAGGCACAGCCTGGAACCCGTCCCCACACTATCCCAAAGCTACCATCTTTCTTACTGGTCTAAACTGTTAAACTAGAAGAGGTTCTATATACGATGAGGTAGGAACTCTAAAAATATATGTGGAACTTTGAAAGATCTTTAATCTCATGTAACAGATAGTGAGTACCTACTGAATAGATGGCAGATTTTTACAACTGCCTATTACCTTTATCGGTTTAAAGGAACCTGATAATCTTTATAGGCATAGTGTCGTCAGATTCTGTGCAGTTAGCCAAGAAGAGAGCTGGTATTTAAAAGGAACATTATATGTATGTCTTCATGGCTGTATTAGTTAGGGTTTCTATTGCTGTGAAGAGACCCATGACAACAGCACTTCTGATAAAGGAAAGTGTTTAATTGTGGTGGGTGGCTTACAGTTCAGAAGTTCAGTTCATTATCATCACGGTAGAACATGGCAGTGTGCAGGCAGACATGGTGCTGGAGAAGAATCTGCGACTTCTATGTCTTGCAGGCAACAGGGACTAACGAGCATAGGAGATCTCAAAGCCCACTTCCACAGTGACACGCCAACAAGACCATACCTCCTTCAACAGGGTCATAGTTCCTAATAGTGCCATTTCCTTTGTGGGCCATTTTCTTTCAAATCACTGCTATGTCCTTGCCTTTACCACTGATGATGTCTTTCCACATATATTTAAACAGTTTTACAAAACTGAAGTTTACTTCCCTGGAGGAATCCAAATGTCAGCCTGAGTTTGTCAGAGAAAAGGGGCCATGGTCTCATTAGGAGAGGAAACTTCCCTCATAAAAGACATTTCCTTTTAATGATTAGTGCCTATGTGATCTGTCTGAGTGGACTGCCATCCTTGATATACAAGAGTGAGGTATCTGAAAATGTGTGGAATTGCTATGGTAGGGTTTTCTAGATGTCAGCTGTGGACTTAGGCAATTTGACATTTTTTCCCATTTATTGTGCAGACCGAGCTGTTCTGTTTGGTTCTCTTATCTCATTTTACAGAAGAGGAGAGCCATAGCTAATATATATAAAATAATTATAGCAAGAGAAGTGGCTCCATTCCTTGTCTATGCAAATTTAGAGGCACAAATCTTTACAGGATACCAGACAGTCCTAGGGACCTGAGACTTACTAACCTACAACCAAAGCATAGTTTCCAGTGGCTGAGTATCTCAGTGCAACAGCTGCAACACAGAGTAAAGATCCAAGGTGGGGGGCATTCCAGCAAGAGGCAGAGAACTCTACTAATAATTTTCATCATCCTTGTAAGGTGATGTTGTATTCTGGCTTGTGATCATAGTATTGTGGATAGCATTGGAGTAACACTTAGGTATCCTTCACTTCCAAGTTCATAGGTCTTCTCATTCTCCATGTAAGGAGTCCAGTGGCTTCATCTTCCCTCTGAGGTACTTCAACTGTTCAGCATCCATAGGGTCTAATTACACGACACCAATGTAAAGTCTTGTGAGGTTATGGCTGATTACACAAGGAGCCATCAGAAAGAATAAGGAGATGATGATCAATTCAGTTTGGCTGATTCGAGCAACAAAAGGTGTTATGAACTTGAATCTCTATCCTTACACAGTTTTAGCTTCTCAGAATGGCAGCATCTTAAATATAAAATAACCAAGGTTTAGAATCTCTATGGAACCCTAATTCCACATAAAACATCAAAAGAAACAGAAAATAACTTCAGCACTAGAATCTTGGGAAATATACGGCAAATGCTAGAGAACCATAATCATTCTTACTAATTCTTATATCCAGTACAAGCGGCATTTCAAATCAGATACTTCCTTAAAATGAAAAAGAAAAAGAAGAAAATTAATTTTATTTCCCCTTACAGCTTCATTCTTAGCGAGTACTCGCTGTCAGCTGAGGATCAGACAAGATGAAGTATTGTAAGATCAAGTGTTCACTGTGCAAAGTGAGATCTGAAGATGAACCTAGGACCCCTACAGAAGGAAAGCCAAATTTCACATCCACCAGCTCAGTCTAGTCTACCCCAGCTCTGCATCAGAATCCCCAGAAAAACCCTCCCATAAACCCTGATGTGCAGGTCACGCCCAAGTTCAGTTACACGAAGATGCCTTCAAAGAACTGCGTCTACTTGTTCATGTCATGTGCAACCGCAGATAACTGACTTTGACTCAGGGGAATAAGAATAACCAAACTCATGTTCCCAAATAGTCAAGCACAATGGGAATACACTGAAATTCTAATCTTTGAGCAGATGGTCATCCACAGGGAGATATAATAGATCTAAACTATTTTGATGAGAGAGCTGTCCTATATGAAAATGTTATTTGAGGAAGAAAGTAGACACAAAGATCTGGAGGCTGAGAAGCAATGGATGCCGGAGGCTGAGAAACAGTGGATGCATGTTCAGAAGAATTGGTGGCCTAAGAAGCCAGAGAATGACGCCTATCAAAATAGTGCAAGAAGATCTTCCTGTTTTCGAAGCTCAAATAGTTCTTTCAGGCCTAGTATTTGTTTTTGGAATTCCAGTTGTCCCAGCAACTACTGTCAGCCTTCACAATTATCATAAAACATGCACAGTAACCTGGAAGGGAATGGCCAAAAGCTCACTTTTCCAGAGACATCCTGTTGCAAACACGTGATGAGGTCAACAAAGCTACTCCTCGGGCCTCTCTGGGTTTCTATTAAGCTCATAAAAGAGATATTTCACACTGTAGAAAGCTCATTTTTCCTTTACAGATTTATGAGGGGAGCCAGTCTGACCAATGAAAATGTCAATCAATTCCTATTTTAAAAAATGAGTTAAAATGAGAGGTCAGCCAGCACGGAGAAGGTTACAATCCTTATAGGAAAACTGAGCGCAAAGGTTACAAAAGAGGGAAAGATGTAATGAGGGTGATTCTACCATAAAAATCCAAGTAATTAATTTCCCTCCAAAACATGCATCAAATTTCACAACTATAAGAGTCACACGCTGGCCCTCATGAAAACATGTGATAGTTATTAGCTTAAAGCCGTATAGTCTCTCACCAGCAGAATTCTTACACATAAAACCCAAATTTCAGTTTTTTGAGGAAAGCTACATTGTGAGTTTTATAGTAAGTGTGGTAACCCAAGGGCATGTATATATATCACACATCTAAATGGGTTCCGTGGTTTCATTTATCATGAGTTGGATTTTCTGAGATGCTTAGATACTAGAGACACGTATCCCTGCTTCTAATTACCTGTATCCAATAAAACCGTGGCATCTCATTTATCATACCCACAAATTACTAGACTGGATGTTACTAACTAGAATTTTCATTACATCAGATGACAGAGAAGTGGGATCGATATGTTCACAGCTAACATTGTTGATTAGAAACTGGAATGCTGGGTATTACCCTTTTTTTTCTGTTAAATGGGCTCATTGGCAGTTGACAAATTATTTCTTTACAGGCAACAAGCCTGATGACTCAGAAAGCATGTGATTATCAGGCCTGGTTGTCTCTTCCCATGTCATGTCATTCTTGCTTTTCTCTAAAAGGACAAACTATAAGTCCGGATGTTATTGTACCTTTCCAGTACTTGTAGCCTCTGCATGGCCTGGCACCGACTCGTAGTCACTCTGGGTCTCCTCATCAGGAAGAACAGCAGCACTCACAGTAAATATAGGTGATATGTACATATAACTGTGTATGTGAAAACAGAAGCATACTAGCCCAAATTTTCAGAACTTGGAAACAGCTCAAGAATGTTTACAGTTACATAACAACTCTCCTCTCTCTCTCTCTCTCTCTCTCTCTCTCTCTCTCTCTCTCTCTCTCTCTCTCTCTCCTTCTCTCTCTCTCCTTCTCTCTCTCTCTGTGTCTCTCTCTCTGTCTCTATCTCTCTCTGTCTCTCTCTCTGTCTGTCTCTCTCTGTCTCTGTCTCTGTGTGTGTGTGTGTGTGTGTGCGTGTGTGTTAGGAGAGAGGGAAACACATCTGTTGGTGAGACTACTGAGGGGAGGAGACAACCATGTAGGGACAGGAATGGGGTGTAGGGAGAGAGACACATGGGTTTAAAACTGCTATGCAATACTAACAATCCATAAGGAGAAAGGAGCAAAAATGTGGATCTAGTACCAAGTTGTTCCCATTAAAGACAAAGGTATACAAACATGATAATTAAAACTAAAATGACTCCAAGACCCTGCCTCCGTCATAAATATGTGTCAGCTGAAAGCCCATTACAGTGAATGCATGCATAGCTCACAGCCACTACTGGTAACTGACTATAGACGGTATCTTTTCTCCATAAACCCAGCATTCCTTTTCCAAGCACTGTTGTGATATGGTGCCCGAAGCTTGGATGGTGACAAAAAATTAAGTCAATGTTAGAACACATCATAGTTTCTGATCTCATTCAAGCTCCAGGAGAAAAGTCACAACTGTCTGTGTGTCTTGGATTCTGGAAGCATAAAGCCCTCATCACCCTATAAGAGACTGTTACCCACTCCAGGGAAGAAGAATTTCAAGTCTTCGATCCAGGCTGCTTGCTGGGTAAACTTCAATGAACTTACAATAAAGCGATGACTAGAGATTATAGCCTAAGGTGTGACCCTGTCTAAGATCCGAAACTATGTGCCAATGTCATATACTCATCCATGAGACTCTTCAGTATACGTCAGGGAAAGAAGGTAAACAGGTCCTAGCCCATCACTCCTCTTTCTAACTTAGCTACATAACCTCCCAGACTCTTCTGTTTCTCTCTAAGGGGAGGGGGTGTACTAATCCATCAAGATATCTTTATACTTATAAAGATTAGAAATAATATACAATGTGTCTAATGTGATCAGTTACTTATAGCCATAACAGTTTCAACTGGAACGCATGTAAATAACATTCTAAAAAATACGCCATACTCTGATGTTATGACTCATTAGTTAGTTATGTCTTTTAGTCAAATCTGACTTGAGCAGTGAGTTGTGGGGGTCAGGGGGGGAGAAGTTAAAGCAGGGAGTCCGTGGTGCAATGAGAACTGGAGTATCCACATTTCAGGAAAATCCTTAGAGAACTTTCACATACGAGGAGGGAGGGAGAGATGGGGAGGGAGAAAGAGAGACTCGGGAATGGGCATTCAGTTTACTTTGCCATGCAAAACACGCAACAGTCCTTAGGAGCCCTGATGCTCAATGAGCCCTGAGTGGTGTGTTCAAGGTGGCTTTGACAAGTCACTGTCATATCCATCTTAGTGTTTGGAAATATGCCGCTATACTCAGGGACTCAAGCCCTAGCCTGCAGAGAGGAAAGTGGATTTGCAAGTTAGTTTCAGACACGAGAAAAGTTTTAAATACAGTTTTAAAAATTCATGAAAGCCAGTGCTTTAATTATACTTTATTATACTTAGTTATCTGCGAGAGGTGAAATGGAAAATTCAGAGAAAACGAAGCTGTTCAGTTCTCCAGTTTGATCCCTGACAGCTTTTCCAGGAATTAGAACACTCCACCACCTACTCACAAGACCCTGGCTCTGAGTTCTGTGAAAGCCAGATGGCAGAGCTGTGAATGCTATTGCCCACGGTTACAACCAGCGAAGGTAAACTTGATTAGAGGAGAAGCGGCGCTATTGTTCTTGTCTGATGCAGTTCAGCTAATCAGCATGTCCTGAACGCTAAGGAGGGACAGAGGAGGATGGGCTCTGCCACTTGCCGTCTAGCATCATGGCATTTTGTTAAAGAGCTCAGTAGACTTCTGAAAACGAAAAGCATTTCAAAATAGGTTTCCTTCTTCCTTTTCTGCTGTATGGCTCTCTTCCCTCACCATCTTTTACTATGGGTCATTACAAATCCTAAGCTCTTATCTCAGGGTTTACCATCTTCTTGCTAGACAGAAGCAAGAAAACATTTGTTAAAATTATACATGCCCTACATAGAGGTGGGAGAGGACGGGGGGGATTATGCTTTCCCCAGGGGGCCATAGGTAATCAAACAAACAAACAACAACAAAAATTCATTCAGCAAATGAGGGATGTTCCCTTTCAGTAACCATCCAGAAGGGTCCCAGAGAGTCTCCAAAACTGCATAGGGTAAATTTGTCATAGCAACTGAACAAAGTTTTTCCACCAGAACTTGATGATACAAACCGATTACTGAAGACACCACACACTTGGATGGTAGGGCATGGAGAAATTGAGTACAACCAGAAGGCTTCCTCCCTGCTGGCTAGCTTTCAGAGTACTGGAAGGCGCCATGTAGGTTGTTGGGAAGAAAAATGCCATCACCAATCACTATCATAACCCAACTGTTTTATCTGCCAGCTACAGCAATTATCAGCCTGGGAGTGCATGCCTATTCATTCAAGAGTGCCATAAAGAGCCGGGCGGTGGTGGCACATGCCTTTAATCCCAGCACTCGGGAGGCAGAGGCAGGCGGATCTCTGTGAGTTCGAGACCAGCCTGGTCTACAAGAGCTAGTTCCAGGACAGGCTCCAAAGCCACAGAGAAACCCTGTCTCGAAAAACCAAAAAAAAAAAAAAAAAAAAAAAAAAAAAAAAAAAAAAAAAAAAAGAATGCCATAAATACTGTGTGGTCACTAACAGACTTTTAAATGTATCTGAGGTCCACTTCCCATGGAAAGGAAATTATGCCTGGTATGGCCCAGGGACTGAGTCTGGAGAGGTTCTAGGCTCTTGGAGAAAACAACTGCTATCACTCTCTAAACGGACATAGTAACAAACTGCCTTCAAAATGCCTATCCTTCTTTTTGAGACATGGTTTCTCTGTGTAACTTTGGAATTTGTCCTGGAACGACTTGCTCTGTCTGCATGCCTGCCACAAACTCACAGAGATCCACCTGTCTCTGCCTCCCCATGCTGGGATTAAAGGCATGCGCCACTACTGCCTGGTCTAAATGCCTATTCTTATACTAAGTTAATACAGCTCGAACATCTCCAATATCCTATCAGAGAAACTTCTTTTTTCCTAATATAGAGGTTCACAACTAATCAGAGTGTAAAGTATAAGGGCTGTGGGTAATCACTCCTAAATAGAACATCTGCGTCATATTCCCTTACCTCTAAAACTCAGAGACCCCACTAAGTCAGGGGGAGGAACTCTGTGAGGCAGTGTCTCCTGGACACGTCAGACTCATAGTGGCTCTAAATTCACGAACTCACAGTGGGCATGGATTGTCTGCATGGGAGTTGTACAAGGTACAGGTGGCCAACATTTCGCATGCATAAGGAACAGGCTCGTCCCTAGCTGAGGCAACACTCACAGTTCACAACTGCTTGGGGAGGGGAAATGAGTAGTTTTCCAGGATATGTGCTCGACCATTTTCATAGCAGCTTTGTTTGTCATAGCCAGAACCTGGAAACAACCTAAAAGCCCTTCGACTGAAGAATGGATAAGGAAAATGCGGTACATTTACACAATGGAGTACTACACAGCGGAAAAAAAATAACGACATCTTGAATTTTGCAGGCAAATGAATGGAGCTAGAAAACATCATGTTGAGTGAGGTAACCCAGACCCAGAAAGACAATTATCACATGTACCCATAAGTGGTTTTTAAACATAAGGCAAGGAAAACCAGCCCAAAAATCACAATCCCAGAGAACCTAGACAACAATGAGGACCCTAAAAGAGACAGACATACATGGATCTAATCTACATGGGTAGTAGAAAAAAACAAGATCTCCTGAGTAAATAAGGAGCATGAGGACCTGGTGGGAGGGTTGAAGGGGAGGGGAGAGGCAAGGAGGGTTGCAGAGAAAAATGTATAGCTCAATAAAAATCATTAATACCAAAAAGAAGTGTGGTCCATGGTAGATTGTCCATGTTCCAGCAGAATGTCCTACACACGTGTGTACAAGGACACTACTAATTGTACTCATCTGGTTTTTTTTCCCAAGGAGGGCACTGAAGTGGGGAGGGGGCCCTGGAAAGAGTGGGAAGTGTAGCTATGCTCTAATTACATCGTATATGTGTCTGAAACTATCAAAGAATATTAATTTCTTAAGATTATGCCAAAAACACGTGGGAGAGATGAAGAGTCTTTCCTATGAGTGAAGCTTATAAACTTTATGAGGGATTGAACGAAGTCATGAAGGCCATCTAAAAGACAGTTTCAGCATCTTAGTTAGGTGCTGAGTGGGGAAAGTTGTTCCAAACTTTATCTTTGGGTAGAAATGTCTAAGGTCACCTTGACAAAGACAAACAGAGACTGAACTCAAGCCCAGAGGAAGTTCACCCATGCTTCCCCCCCCCCCATGAGCATGAATCCCTTCCCCTTTCTCTACAGAACTGACGGACCATATTCTGGGTGGGCACCAGGCAAGGCTTTAATGGATCAGGCAAGTCCACAGATGCCGAACTTGCTCTGTTTATGGGTGATGGTAGTGACAGGCAAGCCACAGTGTGCCCATGTTCGGTCTAACGGGCGAGTTGAAAGATTCGGCTGTCAGACCAGCGTGAGGCCTCATTTTTCTTCCCTGCCGCATAGGGTGCCCCTTGCTTCAGCCAGCATTTGATTGTGATTAATTTGTCAGGGATGGCTTTACAATGTACAATGGAAATGGAGAAATGGATTGCCAATTACAGCTAGCCACTCACACTGCCTAGCCAACAAGTCCCTTTCTGCAGATCTGACAGCCTTGGGCTCACTGGATTCAGCCTAGTGGAGAAAGAATCTGTTCTCCAGAGTGTCTTAAAGATGAAGAAAGGATTGAAGGTGACTTGAGGATTTTTTTGTTTGTCCCCCTTCAGGAAATGTGCTAATGTGCCAAGTTTCACATGGGGTGGAGGGGGCACTCTGTGATTTGCTTTGAATTCTGTCCATTTAAAATGCCCTGTACTTTTAGGTTAAGTCTGAGCAGTATTAATGAAAGGTGTGGAAGATTTCTTTCTACAGTTTTTGCCAAAAAGGGCCAAAGGAAAATATACCTTTGACTCCTTCTGGAAAGTTTAGCACATGGTAATCATGGGCTTATAGAAAAAGGACAGTAGCTATACCGTCTTTGTCCCTCAGATGATCATTAGCAAACTGATAGTGGTCAGTCTAATTCTAAGAAATTTCATTATGTTACGGATACTTCAGCTACTGCTGTCAAAGGGCTCCGGTGCTAATTTAGTCTTACATTAGATGACTTGCTTATTTGTGTGGCAAGGGTGCTGAAGCACGTCACCTTTCCTGCAGTAAAATGAACTTATTCTCATTATCTTGTAAAGAACAGAAAGTGAGCAGACTCATTCAATGGCAACATGAAAAGGGAAAAATCTGATCTTGAAATTTTCCTACTAACTAAATTTTCCGTATTACTTTACAATTATCAGTACTAAAGAAATAAAACCTCGGTTTTATTTCGGAAAGGAATAGAGAATGATTAATTAGCTGTCTGAATTTATATATAAATGCTAATTACATATGTACACATATGTATTTGAGCACATACAGTAAATATATAACACAGTGTTTGTGATGTATAAATGAATTTCTGTGAACTTATGATATATGTATATGTGCACATATGTATATACTCATATGGTTTAACATAAATATACATGTGTTGCATATTTTAAATATAACTAGGTCACTTGAAGATAATGAATGAATTTTATAAATAATCTTGAAATGGGAAGGGTTTGTTTTCTATATTATAAAACCTACAAAAAGAATTGATAATTTTATAATATTTATAGACTTATAAATAAAATTAATTTTAACACACAAGAAACTCAGGAGTAGCTGCTTCTTGGAGACATATTGACAGCTTACAATGGGGAGAGATGTTCTGTTGCAGTGTCTGTAATTGTTTATATGGCTTTCTGACTTCTGAGATGTGTATATACAGCTTTTATGATAAATATTCTCCTGTTAAACCCTTACCCCATCTCACACTGTCTTTGATAACATTGTGACACAGATGTGTTCATATGTTCCCAATAGACATGTGTCTTCTGCTAATTTTTTTAACTAAAGAACTCTCAAGACTGAATAGTTAACATGAACTCATCAGTCAATAATTAGCCAACGTTGAGTGGAAGGTGTGAGATGACCCACTTTAGTGCCATTGGGAGCTTATTCAGTGTGTGCCACATATCAGGTATCATACTAGATAGTGAGAGGACAGGGATAATACATGGTCCCAGCTTACCGCAACTTCATAGCCTAGAGACTCATTGCCACGTTTAAGGGTGGGAGAGAAAACAGTGAGCACATTTAACAGGTTAATTTGGATGGACAGTCTCTGAAGTACATTAGATTTGGCCAATCACTTCGCAGCTTGATGATCTGTTTGGAGCCTCTTAAGAGTCTTACAGGTGTAGTAGGGAGGACCATGGACCTTCCGCAAAGCAATGTGCCTTACCCTCTCTGAGGAGTGGATCTGGAGTGGAGTGGGAAGGTATGTGGAGGGAATGAGAGGAGGGGAGGGAGTGGAAACTTAGATTGGTATGTAAAATGAGAAAAGATAGTTTGTTTTCTTTTTAAAATAATAATAAATTCTTTAAAGAAAAAAAGAGAGAACAAATAACAGCAAATGATGGGAAACGTGGACAAAACGTAGATCTTATATATTGCTGGTGGGAATGTCAATTTTTTTTGTCAATATGTGAATCAATACAGAGGGTCCTCAAAAATCTGGAACTATATTCATTACATGTCCTAAGTATGATGTTTGTATGACCTGAAGGGCTTCAGGCCATCTGACCATAGAGAAACTTGTATGTCACTTGCAGCACTATTTGCAATAATTAGGCTATAGGAACAGCCCTTATGTTCAACAACAAAGGACTAGATGCAAGAAAGTGGGGTACATGTACACAGCGGAATTTTACTCAGTCATAACAAGAATAAAGTTATATCATTTGCTGAAGAAAAAGAGTCTTTCAGATGATCCCTTTCAAAGATCATCACTTGTAGAGACGTTACTGCAGGATGGCTGCAAGGAAGATCAATACAAATATCAAAGTATTAGGTCTTTGTGGAAAGAAAACGCCTGCTTCTTTGGTTGGGTGTGCTGTAAGGAAAGGAAACAAGAAGACAGGTTCATATAGGACAGCTCTAACTCACATACTGTCGTCTCCCAACATGTTTCCCCCTTGGTTACTGGAAACAGAATCCACAGTCTCACAAGATAATACTATTCCTTGTAATTTTGTTGTCAGAACAAGCTCAAAAGTGATTTGAATTACAAGAAAGAATATAGTGGAAGGCTCTTTTTTTTACAGGAAAATTTATGCACTCATTTAACAACAATATACTGACTATCATCTATCAAATACTGGGGACTGGAGTAAGCAACTCCAGATGCTAACAGCTGTTAAACAGGCACCCCAATCCACCTAAATTGCCAAGTGTAACAACGACTGAGAAGGGGAGCCATGGAGCTCAGTAGGGGTGGGCAGTATAGCAGGCTCTGCTGGGAATATCTAGGGAACTCATTCTTCTCAGGGTCATGCTTGTGCTGCTCCCCACATAGATGGGACAGTGAGAACTCTCTAGGACATAGAGGCACTCAACAGGACCAAGGCTCACTAGGAGGATGCCAGCCTCTGTGTGCAGTGTTGAAGAACTCAGGAACAAGATGGAACCACCATGGGAGGGTTCAAAGACCTTACTGATGGTTATGTAGCATCAGGAGAAACTTCCTCAGGGCTTCAAATGGCCTGATAAAAGTACACCTCTTCTACTGGGCCTGTATCTTCCAAGACACCTGCCTGTATCTTCCATGAAGCAAGATTGAAAGTTTGGTAAGTCTGCATTGCTAATGGTGAGTTCAATAGCCCATGACAGGGTTCTGTTAGAAAAGGGGGGGGGGGTCTAAGGAACAGAACAGAACTAAATTAATTATAAGATTGGAGGATGGAGAACGAATGTCCTACCACCTCATTAGGAAACATACAAAGGTTTTGCATAGACCTGGGCCAGCCTCCATTTACCTTTTTGTATTTCTTCATGGCGTAAGGGGAAAAAAATCTGACAGTCATTACACCTGGCCCTTTCTCTGTTCACTCTCACCTCACCCCATAGCATAGGAAGCAACCAAACAAAAAAACAAAAACAGCATCACTGAGAATATCCAATTTGTTGTTTTTTTTTTAATTTCTTAAGTAATTACCCCATTTCTGGTAACTTCCTAAAAATGATGCTTCTCCAGACAAGACACTGAGATAGAAAAGGCCCAAAGCAGTTTATCCAGGAGGGGCATAACTCTGAAGCACTAGATTTAATGCCTGGAAAGGAAGCTGTGTGATGCTGTGGGAAAAAATAAGTGAAGAAGTGGGCAAAACAGCTTTATAAGGAAATGATTAGAATCACCTTCACCTTCTCATATGCCTAATTGTTTTAGATGGACCCCGTGGCTTCAGCTCAGGTGCTGTCTCTGGTGGGATGGAGCTGGGATGTGGAAGGATAGGACAAAGAATGCCAAATAGAAAGACCAGCGAAGCAACTAGAAGATACCTTGGTGCAGATAAGCCCGTGAGTCTCAGTGCATCCTCTAGGCCCGCATGTCTCTGTGCATCCTCTAGGCCCGCATGTCTCTGTGCATCCTCTAGGCCCGCATGTCTCTGTGCATCCTCTAGGCCTGCATGTCTCTGTGCATTCTCGAGGCCCGCATGTCTCTGTGCATCCTCTAGGCCCGCATGTCTCTGTGCATCCTCTAGGCCTGCATGTCTCTGTGCATCCTCTAGGCCCGCATGTCTTGTGCATCCTCTAGTCAGTCTGCATCTCTTTCAGAATGCCTACCCTGCCATCAGCTTGCAGCCCACTTGTTCAGCTCCAAGACATTTCCACCGCCTGCTGTTCTTCATTTCTGCCATCTTCCCATACCACCTTTCCTGCATCATCTTACCTTTCCTGGGGACGAGCAGAGTCTTAGAGTGAAGTCTAATGGCAGAGGGGTTGCACTGGCATACTTCCTATGTAAGCCACGTAGGCTTCCTTTGCTTTATCCCCTCACCCCTGAAAAACACACGACTTATTCCCTATGTCTGTCTTCGGAATATGCAGAGAAATCTAAGAAAAGCATTGCAAGATGCCTATTTTTGCAATTCTTGAATCCCCCTGGATGCATATCACCATTTGATCCTGGCAGTGAGGCATATTTTCATTGTTTTATGAGGGATGGAAAAGCTGATGAGTTCTCATTTCTGTCTATACATAACATGTGAAAACAGCAATGCTGTGCATTTCTTTCTTTACTGTGGATGAGAAGACAAGATATTTGTAAAGTTGAAGAAAGAATTGAGAAGCTATAATTTAGGAAGCTAACCTTTCCCTAGGGCAGTGCTAGCAGATCTCACTGGCTTGCTAAGGGATTCAGAATTTGCAGAAGCCTGGAGCCCTTCTGCTGCTGGGGATCAGGCTTCCAGGTTCCTGTAATTATATTCAAGGACTGGCATTTACAAGGTTGGTCGAATGCCTGCCTGACTTTTCAAACTGGGGCCTTGGCAGTGATCCAGCAGCACCATAAACCACAGGATGAGCATCTTCCTGAGGGTTAATCATACGAGATGATTTATTGGAGGAGGGCTGAAACACAGGCTAAACAGTAAGTAATATGAAGCATTTTAAGAAGAAGATTACAATATACTCAGGCTTCAGAATAAAGAAGCAATTTCAACAACAACAACAACAAAACTCCCTTACATAGTTTATGCCCTGGTACCTGAAGATACACATGTCAGCTTTTCCTTTAGCGGGCACTTTGATGATGAAGGAGAAGTGCTGAGATGATGCAAAGAAAGATGGATGGTCAGGTACCTTCTATGTTAATTTAGCTGTCATAAGTTACAAATAGTGAATCCAGTGGTCCGACACGGGGTGATTTTTATAAACATGATTTGGCTAGAAGCAGCAGTTTGGGAAAAAGAGGCAACGGTGAGAGCAGGGACTAAAGAAGGTGAGTGTTCAACTCTTACTGGTCATCAATCTTTGGGACTACATGCAGATCAGGAAGAGCTTCACTTCGACTCCTTTCTCTTCTTCTACAAGAGGAAGCCTAATTTCACAAAGTCCCATGTCTAGATTAACAGCTATAGGGAGTCAGTAGCTGCTTCAGATGGGAATACGTTTTCTCTAGGGACAAAACCCCAGCAGGTTATCCAATCCCAAGATGTCATCTGTAAACACACAAATATGAGCAACATTAACACAAGCGAGGGTGGACATGGGAAGAAATCAGAGGAGGACGAAGGAAAAATATTAATGCTGCAAATACAATATAATCCTATATAAAATCACTCCCCAAATACAAATAATTCAAATTGAAATATATGAAGAGCCTCGAAACTGAAGTTTGAAAATGGGATTAGTGTCTATATCATTCTAGACTGAGATCTCAGATCCCCTGGATTCCTTATTCTCTATACTTGCCTCTCTGATCTGTTGTCTGGATTGGCAATGATCTTAGTTCTTGGATGCATTAGGCTGGATGTTGCTAGGCAAGACTCTGGATCTCTGGGTATCATTTTTCCAAGCCAGGAAAGTAAGGGTCCAGTATGATTTCTCAAGTGACTTAGAATACCAATTGTCTGTGCTCATAGGAAGAAAAAAATGTATTCTGGGTATTTGGGAAAATCAAAACAAATAGTGGATTTCTTATCTCTTTAAGGAAAGCATTGGAATAGCAACCCTTGATGTTGCCTAGAAAGGAATATTTAAAACTGCTCTAGAGAAATATGATTTACTTTTACCCCAAGGATCAGCTACCTTATAAGACTGAGCTTCACTTTAAAGACCATATATAACTACAACTGCTTTGTCTCTCTTAGTAAATTCTTAATTCACTTACAAAAAAGATAAAATGTCTTTGCAACATTTCTCAGACTTAGATAAACTGTATGGAGCCTGGAGGGGCTTCAGCAAGTTGTCTCTATTAGGGAACGATTTGAGTACCATGCTATTTGCTATGTAGGATGTAGAATGCATGGCATGGTGAGATCACTGGTCTCTTTCCAGGCAGGAGGACTCATAAGCCTCTGAGTAAAACCAAAAGGTGGTTAAATGAGGACAATGGTCTATTAAAGCAACCATAGGCAAAATAATACAGCTCACAGGCTCTTGTGATAGGGGATATCTAGAGTGCAGGGCTCCTTTAAATGGTGGATAATTGAGAACGAGTGCTGTTACTCCTTCAGACTCTAAGCTATGGAACTGAACAAGACTTAAGCTCTGTGAATCAAGGAGTTCTGAATCCAGAGGGAGAACAATAATGATAAGTGAAGGAATAAAAATAACGTGAACACCGGCACCGCCAGCAATCAAAATTGCCCAAATGTGCATCTGTATATCTGACTTTAGGGCAAATGCCGCTTTCATCATTTCTAGAATTTAATCTTTACAGCAAATCCATGTTACAGGCATTACTAACTCTATTTAACAGCTGAGGTTACTGAGGCATAGAGAGATGAATTAACCTCCTAAGGCCACACAGCTAATAATAAAAGGTGTTAGAATTTAAATGCAGATCAATGGGACCCTGAATCTTATATCCAAGGCGACTTTGATTTAGGGCTTCTTTTTCCTTAGATCCCCGAGAAAACATTACTGTAAGGGTACAGATCATTGGATTACACACAGTGACACAACCCACATAGGCCAGTGAACTTCAGAGCCTTCAAGAAAAGGATGATTTTAGAGAGACACAAGAAAGGTCAAGCAACCCAAAACTGTAAGTATGGATTATCTCAGGGAATATTTTCCCAAAAGAAGTTTTCTCTTCCATTCATGGATACACCACTAAACAAAATGAAATGTGGCATATATGTACAACAGAATATTCATAAAAACTAAAGAATAACTGGCATTTCACAATGCGGATGGGTCCTGAAAATACGCTGGTAAGTGAAAAATAAATCAGTTATAAGTGCCACTTATGTTCTGATTCCCTTTATCTTGGATATCTCAGGAGGAGAATCTATGATTAGACGAGTAGTTGCCTAAGGCATGGGGAGAAAAAACCAGATGGATTTGATGCCTAAATGGGGCATTCTGGGGGGTCTGATGAATATTTTCTAAAATTAGCTTATGATAATGACTTTGTAACACACTGAATAAACTAACAGCCTTTTAAAAGGGAAGCTTCTGTGTTGATAGATTATATTTTAACAAAATTGTTTTGAAAATTATTAACTGACTTTTTAGCTTTCCCTGTCAAATCAAAATGAAATAATTCCTTAAGCAGAAATCAAAGTGTGATAGATACCAATGGTTCCTGAATGCTGATTTATATCTCTGGAGTGGAAAGGACGTGTCAATAGCCTCCCTTACTATTTTATAGATTCCTATTTAGGTTTTGGTTGTTGAAATAAAATATTAAGACTTCCCGTGCATTTAGCAGTGTTCTGGGTGATGGGTTATAACAAGACAGAACCCAGAGCTCACTTTCATGATCTAAGTTTTGATGAAAAGAATGGGGATCTTCAATAAAGGGAAGGGGGCTTTACTGAAAATGTAGTTAATTAAAAGGGAAACCTAGGAATGCTATGTAAAATCAGATTTATTAATAACATTTAGAAATGGACTCAGATGAACACATCATGGAGTTGAGGTGATTTCATATTGATTTTGTTGATTTTAGTTCAATTTGTAGTCGCTTGCAGGGAACTCTTTTACTAATCATAGCTGAAAGGGGACACAAGTATAAGACGCTTCATTTAGCTGCGAACATTTTAAGAATTGACTTGCAGCGAAATATTTGTAGTCACTTAACAGTTGACTATTGTAGCAATGCATCCTCTATAATCAGATTCTGCCTCTCAACTCTGATTTCCTAGAGTTTCTCAATTCATGGGAGGTTGCTTCAGCTTCTCACAACCCCTGTAGGAAGACTTATACTTTATGTAGCCTCAGGGAATAGGGTGTGATAGAAAAAAATTACGAAACCTTCAGTCAAGGACTTCTGGGGAGATGGTCTGGAATTAAAACATAGAAAAATGCATTGTTACTTGTGTATCCTCATCATGTTGATTTCAAAGTCTACTGATACGCTTGGACCTTTTCCAAGGAATATGGGAAGCAAAGAGTGTAAGTGCAGTTCAGTTTAAATGTTTAAATGTGCTGGCTAGCCATCAAAATATAGGTCAGTGTTCAGATGCCTTAAAAATGCTCTTCTTTTGGAAATCTAATCGTTAAAAGTAATAAGGACAATTTAATAGAGTTTGTACTATTAAAATTATCAAAGATTCTTATAAAAATAAGCAGCAACTCTGGGTGACACTGCTCCTAAATTAACCAGAGGTGTCCAGTGTGGTTCATTAACTTATCATGCCCCTGTGAGTAGTGAAATCTAGAAATTGAACACAATGCATTTCTCCTTTTTTCCCCATTAGAGCTGTAGCTAAGCAAGTGAATTCCAAGCTAGCTGAAACTCCTCATCCCCTGTCTAATGTTGGTCACAAGAAAAACCTCTTGGTTTTCAAAGTGATGAGTCTGTATTCAAAGACACTACCATAGATGGTCTCCTCTCTCTCTCTCTCTCTCTCTCTCTCTCTCTCTCTCTCTCTCTCTCTCTCTCTCTCTCTCTCTCTCTCTCTCTCTCGATAATAGAGATATTTGATATCAGTGTAGATAATAAGAGCAATGCTATCTTAGTAATTACTTGACCACAGCATATTCCCAGATCCTTAAATTACAGAGGAGGACAAATCCTCTTGAAAGCAGAATGCTTAATTTGGCTCTGTTACCAAAGAAGTGCAAAGCAAAAGCATCTACATTCACTAAGCCACTGCATCCTTTCCCTCCCTCCTTCCCTCCCTCCCTCCCTCCCTCCCTCCCTCCCTCCCTCCCTTCCTCCTTCCCTTTCTCCCTCCCTCCCTTCTTCTCTCCCTCCCTCCTTCTCGCCCTTCTGCCTTCCCTCCTTTCCCCTGCTGCCTCTCTCTGTCTCTGTCTCTGTCTCATCTCTGTCTCTGTCTCTGTCCCTCTCCCTCTCCCTCCCTTCCCCCCCTTCTCTCTCTCTCTGTTTCCAGCTCAATTTTACCCTAACTAATAAGCCAGATTTTAAAAGGATTCCAAGATAAGTTTTAAAAATAGAACCATTGACTAAAAACAGATTTGACATGAAAATCACTGTCCTGGGGAAATAAACATAGTTGACTTCTCTAAGAACTGTCAAAATTATTTGTGAAATCTCATCTCAAGAGAGTTCAGCTATGTTTATTGAAACTTGCCCTTTAGATATAAGCATGCCCAAGAAACAAGGTGAATGAGTGCCATTCAAAACATGCTAAGAAAATGTGTAGCTTTACAGAAACTTGAAATAAATTTGTTTGATTATTTGAAATATGCAACCCATATTCTCACAAGATAAAACCATGCCTTATAGCTTTGTGAATGGTGTTCCTCCATTCCTCCTCTTCTTCAGTTGGGACATGACACTCTGGCCAGTGGTGTAGACATTCAGGGTGGTTAGACCTCTATGGACACCCTTATAGACATACCTAGGGATGATTTACAATCTACGCAAGTTGACAGGGAAGACTGATCATTATCACTGCTAGCCCAGGGAGGTAGCCATTTTCCAACTGCTACATCAAAGAGCAAGTTTAGTGAAGAGTGGCCAGGACTTAAATTCTCCCGAGAAGATCTCTATGGTGTTGATTTTTGGTAATGCTCTAGTTTTCAATGTGTCTGAAAGATATCCCCGGATTTACTGTGAAATGTGCAGACTTTGTAGTTTGCTAGTATAGTTTTCCTGCATCCTTAAAAGTCTTAATAATTTAATATTTTTCTAGAAGTAGTCCTTTTTCAAACATAATAATAAGTAGCAGCATCTAAGAAAGGGTTGGTTTGGAACTCATGGTTTCCTTTTAAGTCCTGGTCAGATTTTTTACCTTGGCAAAATTACAATGGAACACATGCCTAAACTTTAGAAAGAATGTAAATGAGTAGATAAATAAATAAATAAATAGGATGCAACTCTAATCACCTTTGAGTTATTGATCATTAAGTTCTGTTGAAACTGCACACCCCTGAGATGAGTCACCTTCCCACTGTGTCTCCAATACCCATGGAACCAAGCTTCCCAAGGCTTTCACGTTGTTCAGTGGAGCTACCGAGGGAGCTCTGCTCATGCATACTTACTGCCTTTTTGTATAGGGTGAACTAGCAAATACCTTTGTCAGATACTTGAGAATTTTTCTGACACAAGGCTAGTGTTTTGCTTTTGATTTCTTCGGTGTCTTTTAACTTTTGAGACCCACGTTCCTTAGAGAACACAAAGAAAAAGCTTTAGCGTTTAATATGTACGTAAACATGAGTGTGTCTGAGTATATTGGCTGAAATGGTCTGTTCAAATCCAAAGGCTTCAGAGGGTTTGAAGCAAATTTCCTACCTGGAATTTTGCTGTCTCAAGCTAATTCTCTCTGCTGCCTCGTGATGGTCAACTCACAGAATAACATTCAAATGTAATATAATTGAGCTGGGTTTGGTAGCACCAACAGGTTTTCTCATGAGAAGTAAGTTACACTAACTCTAATGTCACGTGCTTTGTGGAGCAGTGGTTAACTCAAGGATTGCCAAGAGTGATAATGCTGTCTGTAGTGGATATACCTTGACAAGGATAAAAATCCAGGCATGCCAGAAGGCAGATTTTTATGAAAGGGAAACAAATCATTATTAGACCACCTGAAAGTTTTCAAAGCAAATGGAAATATCAAAGGGAAGAGGGAATAAAAAAAAAAAAAGGAAGGTTGCAGAGATGAAAGCAAGAGCACATATTTTTGTCATTTCTTTCCTCTGCTTCCCAAATGCATTACCAGAGAGGGCTATTCTTTCCAGCAAGCTCAGAACTATACAGCAATAGTAGTCACACCTCCTCCCACCTGCCAGCCTTGAAAGGGCAAAGAGGCAGGCATGCCCCCCGCCCCCCGCATGGGCACTGTGGAGTAGCCTCATCTCCTGCAGATGCATGCCTGTCAATCTGACAGCTGTACAGAATTTATATATATATATATATATATATATATATATATATATATATATATATATATATATACCATACACAGAAAGCTAACAACATACCGCATCACTTTCCTTTGGCTTATTGGGAGCAGAAGAATGAACCTAAATGTCAATGATGGGCTCTGTTAGAAAGTTTCGACCAGCAACATTTAGCAAGGGGTTTTGAAAAGAAATAGACATTTGTACCACACTCTGAGCAGGTACAATGAGTAGAGCTGCTTCAGCTAAGCTGTGTTGTATCGCCAGTGCTCTCAGTTTCCAGCCAGAAACTCATTGTTTAAAGTTTCTCTCTAAAAATACCCCATCGTATACAAGAACACTTCAGATGTTTTCCTTTTCCTCTGGAGAGACTATTTACTCAATTTCCAAGTACTCAATGGACATTTCTGCCTGGATTTTGTATCAGTTAACTCTAGCAACTATCATAAAGCGGACTGAACCGTTTTTGCCATTTGCTTCTAGTAAAAATTCCTTTGCTCTGTATCATGTCTGGTCTTTTTTTTTTTTTTTTTTTTTTTTCGTTTTTATAATACTTATTAGCACCAGAGTGTCCGAATGGGACTTAGAGGTCAGAATGCACGCATCTGGTCTGAAAAGTCCATCAGAGAAGTTCAGAATTGTCCCTCTGAGACTAATGTGGAGGTCAGTTCAAATGTTTAACAGGGATGAGGAGGGTTAGCCTCACCTGGATCTATTTTTCTAAAAGTAGCACTGGCTTTTCCTTGGTACTCTCCTAAAGGAGGCTTTTCCCTGAGAGGAAGCGGGATGTCTCGGGCCCTGGACAACTGTGCTGAAAATCTTATGCAGGGGCGATCAGTAAGGCAGTGCGGACAGGCCCTGTGGTAAAGCCCAGTTTCTCCTCTCAGGAAACTTCAAAGGAGGCAGGGTCTGCTCCAACTATGTCTCTTCCTTCAATCAGGTTGACTTTATAGGGTGGGCTGTTGTCCTCAGCTGATTCTGGGGTATTCCAGAGTTTTCCTCCCCAACGCAAAGAAGAAGGGAAAAAGGATGGGAGTAGGGTGGCTTATGTTGGGGCCACTTGGCCCTGAGTGCTGGGTTATTCATGTCCTGCTGGCACCCTTGGGATATGGTCATCGTTTTGAGTCTCTGTCCGATGAGAATGCTGGATATGTTACATGGGCACTAGGGTGTCTTGGGCCTTAACTAAACATTTACCAAACCTGCATCGCCGATATTCGAAACTGAGAAAGTAGGATGGCAGCTCCTTCTCAGACCATGGTTCTATAGAGTGGTGCTGCAGTCAAAGCAAGTGAGCGACTGATAAGTGACAGCTTCCGGAGAAGCCCCGGGGGTGAGGTGTGTCAGAAGACACAATAGGCCAGCTCCCTGGCCACTATGTGCCCCACCAATCACAGTCCTAGAAGCTGTAACAGACCACAGAGGGTTTCTGCTTAAGTGAAATGCCTTGTTCAGTGGGGCACTCGAATGAGCAAGCTCTGTGGCATCATTTGATCTGCCATGCCCACAAATTCCAGTTCCAGTTCGAGAATGCTTTTTGCAAATGTTTCTTTGCTCTAAACTAGCATTGTTTACCCTCTAAGATAGTACTGCTTGGGCAGGTGAACGATAGATAATCACAGATTATTAAATATTTCAAAAAAGTGATGAGAAATGATTTTGAAGATTTTGGCCATTAATATGCTTGAGGTCATAAATATATACAGCCTGATTTGAGCATTGTACAATGTGTCCATATACCAACAAAACCAAGCATTCCATGAAATCAGGTGAATATGTATAATGTTTATGTCTTACAAATTAGGGGAAAATTTAAAAAGAAAATGACAACTGATTAGCTTTCTCTGCCTGTTCCTTTGTCAATCAAAATTTTACTTTTCTATATCTGCAGTAAGGCAACAATTTGTGTGACATTGTTACCCTCAACAATAAATACTTGCTAATCAGTGAACACGGGGATCCTCCTCTGGGGATGGGGTATGCACAGTTATGCTTCAGAATACTGTGGTTCTTAAAGAAGCCTGCGTGTTAAGAGGTCCAGATGATTATTAGTACAGCACCTGCCTAGCAAGTGCAAGACGTCCTGGCTTTGACATTGCACAACACGAAATAATAATGATGGCAATGATAGTAATAACCCAAACCTCTGTGAGTGCAAAGCTTATTCAGAACACTGTGTGGAGTAACACAAAGACGTATCTATCAGTCAAGGTCAAATGCTCAAGGGTTTCAGGAGGTGCAATGATCTCTGAGAGATGGACTCTCAAGGCTTCCTGGCCATAGAAGTGCAACCTGCTCAGAGATGCAGAGTATGGTTCCTTTTGAATTGCTTAGAAAGCAAAGATGGAGATATGCAGATAACTTAAAACTTTGTCATGTGTGTGTGTGTGTGTGTATGTGTGTGTGATGAAGAAGTGTATTGTAGGAAAGATGGATGGATAATTGACCCTTGTTATTCATATGTTCTCAGATTTGTGTTACAGAGGATGTGTCAGGATAGATGAATGCCAAATGATGGTCTTAAAAAAAAAAAAAACAGTTGGTCCTGAGAAGTGTTATATCAAAAATAACTTTCCTGGAAAAAATAAATTAATTAATTACTTAAATAAAGACTGTTCAAGTTGGGCATGCTGCTGTATACCTGTTACCCCAGTACTCAGGAGGCTGGGACAGCAAGATCACAAGTTCAAGGACACTGCTTCAAACAATGAAAAGCAAAACAAAGCTGCTGCAAGCTCAATTCTTCTTTTAAGCATGTGAAGTCATACAAATCTGAGTACACTACTCCACACCCTCTCAAACAGGGTTTGGGTTTTTTCCCTCTCTTTTCGAAAGTGTGGTAGCTTCAGGGAATATAAATAGAAAGTGCCCATTGTTCCAAGGCGAGAGAGTGAAGATGAACTCGTAAGTAATGGAATGCCATCCAAGGCTCCTGAGCAGATGGGAAGCACGCAGCAAGTGGCCACACAGAAAAATTAATCTAGCGTGGCTTGCAGTGTGGAGTAAGAAAGGCAGGAAATAGAACCTAAGATTATTCTCATAATTTGCTCAAGATCAACCTCACCAGGAACTGCAATTTTCAGTCTTTGTTTGTTTTTAATTGATTTTTCCTTTCCAGCCAAAGACTACATTCTTTAAATGTATTAGTAAATCAACCTCCCAGAAACCAAGGTAAAAGCAAAACTAATGCGGCTAATTAAGGAAGAGGTGCTACCAGACTCTGAATAAGAATAAGAAAACAACCACTCAACAATATATGTGTCAAAGAATCAGGGGCTAATCTGAGAGCTTTGGCTTCATATGGGAACTGGGAACTGGGTGTCACCTTCAAATTGCCCAGTATAGAATGGGCAATGAAATACAGCATCTTAGAGTTTTCTACCAGTTAGTGAAATAGATGCCATGGATTAAAACTGAACATGGTCCCTGACTGTCATGGGTTTCATCCTCTTTCGTAAATTTCCCCAAACTAAGAGACTCAAGGAGCCAGGCACTATGTGAGTAATGTATTCTTTGACCTAGCGTTTTGGAAATGGATATTCTTTCCTGGCAGCAATGGCAACGACTAGGTCTCATTATCAGCTTGACTGGGTTTCAGTCACCTAGGAGATCTTCCTCTCTATGTGTCTGTAAGGTATTTCATAGATGCTAAATTAAGATGGAAAGTCCCACCCTGAATGTACACAGCACTGCCCCATGGGCTGGGGTCCTAGACTGGAGAAGAGGAGGATGCCAGCTAAGAGGTTTCCACCTTTCGCCTTCTCTTCATGACTGTGCAGACAATCTGGCCAGCTCATTTATGTTTCACTACCAAGTCTTTCCTGCATGAGGAACTGTACTCTCAAACCAAGAGCCAAAACAACCCCACAACCCCCTTTCTTCCGTAAGCTGCTTTTTCAGGTATTTCCTCACAGTAATTAGAAAAGTAAATACGCCCAGGCCTTCAGTGAGTTAGTGTGAGCCACTCTGCTGCAGTCCTGTCTTCACTAGTACCTTCTCCTCCCAAGGGAAGACTGAGGCAGCTCTTAGATTTTCCTCCATATTCCCTCCCCAAGAGGGATTCTTATTCTTCTGGAAAGAACAGTGACTGGAATCTACTTTAGGTGAGATTTTGTATTCCCTGTCTATTTTGGGGTCTATTTTAATACTCTCTCCTCATTGTCCTTTACTTTTCTATTTTTCCTTCGAGTTACTTCCCTTTATACAGCATATCCTAAGATAATTCTTTGCACATTACTATAATATTTTCAGGAAACAAAATCTATCCATGGCTTGACATGGTACTAGACAAAAAGTCCAATGTGGTGGTTTAGGCAGTCTTTTTTTTTTTTTGCTCTTTGTTGAGGAAAATCAGGATCGTGAAGAAGGAACACTCTTACAAGGAGAACCGTGTCTGCAGTGTTAGTTGGTTAGACTCCTCACACACTGAAGGTTAGAATCCGGCATGTTACCACCTGCACACAATGTTTCACTTATACAAATAGTTAAGATTTTTAACAGGACCTTTGTGAGGAAGGAGCAGCATAAAGGATATAGACCAATGTCTTAGGAGAGTCCAGTCCTCACCTGATGATTCCTACAGCATGGACTCATTGTAAAGAGCAATCTGAAGAGGAGGAAGTGCTACCTTAAATGTCTAGATGTATGACCAAGTCTTTGGCCTCTTCATTTTATTTGGTGGGACATTTTTCATTTTATTCTCATCAAGGCTTTTAAAGGAATACTAGGTTAAGAAAAAGTCCATCTTTCACTACTTAAAACAATTCATCTATATCAGGAAAAATTTCAGGTTATTAAAATAATTTTTGTTTTTATTAATGGTTACTTCTTTGTACATCTTAAAAGTTTAATATATATGTATATGTTTGTGCATTTTAATTTTTTGTAAGCCACAATAAAACAAAGATGCTAGACTTTATGTACACAATGCATTTTATGAGAGGAAAAATTTGACTATAATAGAGAAAACAATTTTAGAAGTCAACCTTGCTAGTACAATGTTTTTTTGTGTGTGTATGTAACAAAAGACGTGGAGACACCATGTGTCAAATCATTTCATCTGGATGTTCAATGCAACCAAATTCAAGACCACAAACCAATCTGAACAACCCTCTGGGGCTCCTTAGTGGGACTTGACCTACATTTCAGCCTCTCTAAGTCACAGAAAAATATATTCATAGCATTTTGTAGTTTTCCAGTTAACCATTCCCTACCCCTGCCCACCAACTTAACAACCAAAACAAACGATCACGAACACCATCAAATGCTAAACAACTCACCATAGATGCCTGTTGAGATGCAGGGAAATGCCTGTGAATAAACCAGACAATAGCAGTTAGTATTCAGAGAGTGGCTTTGCTCAGCATAATCTCTCTAGACATCTGTTTTGCTTGACAATTGGATTGTTTCCAGTTATGAAGTTGCACTCAGAGCTGTGAGTTCAACCACTTAGATGAACTCACAAGACCCAGCTGTTAAATTTTCGGAAATCTCCTAAGACCATTGTTCAGCCATTATTATAAAGAAATTACAAAAATCAGCTTGGCAGTGGTGCCCTCCCAGCATTTGGGGGGCAGAAGCAGAGGCAGGAGGGTCTCTGTGAGTTTGAGGCCAGCCTGGGTCTACAAAAGCTAGTTTCGGGACAGTCTCCAAAGCAACACAGAGAAACCCTGTCCTGAAAAACAAAAACACAAAAAGAAAAACAAAAAAATTACAAAAATCTTGTGGTACATGACTGTAAACCCTGCCCTCAGAGGGTAGGAACTGCTAAATCTTTGTGAGTTTGAGGCTAGGCACAGCTACATAGTTCTAAACTAGCCAAGACTACATTGTGAATCCCTGTCTTAAACAAAGAAGCAAAATGTAATCAATAATGAAATAGATAACACCCAAGCAAAGACAACCTAATGCCCAAAACCGATCCTTTGCAATCACTTTGTCCCATTTCTCTATTGTGTTTTTCTTGATTCTTTACATCTTTCATGTATTGTATGATGGAGTCATCACATGGCAGTAGCTGCCCAGCAGGCAGCTTCTCTTGCCTCTGTGCTATGATCCTCCATCAGTGTTATGAAATTTGGATATCCCAGGAAGCAATCGTCAACCATGTCATGGTATAACTGTAACCACAGTCCTGGCACAAGCACATATTTTTGGTAAAATTCACAAAAATTCATTTAGTGAAAATCAAGTAGCTACTTCAATTTTATAAGAATGTTACATATTTTGTTCTCATATGCAAATTACACATCAGGAAAATTTACTATAAACTTATAAAGTGCATATACTTTTGCTGGGGGAGAGAACAGTACTCATCTCTTACTGACATGTAACAGCTCATACCATATTGTGCTGATGAACTGTAAAGATTCTCACTTTAAAAATGAATGCACAAATGCAGGTGTACATATTCCTTTTGAGGAGGTTTTCTAGCTGTGGAATGTGACCCAGGTGTGGATATACTTCTGCGCAAGTTATTCAAGTCTTTCTGATCTTTGTGATTTTCCACCATAAAAGACTATGACTTAGCCAACTAACTAGAACCAGTAAGGTCGTGAAACTTCAAGGAGAACCGACCCCTTCCACTTTACTAGACCAGCATAATCTTAACTGCATTGGAAACTTAACTTTTACACACGGATAAGTGTGGCTCTCACCCTCATGAAAGAGACTTCTCTTTGCAGCAAACAGAGACTACCACAGCTGGGCAGTAGGGGCACATGCCTTTAATCCTAGAGCTCTGGAGGCAGAGGCAGGTGGATCTCTATGAGTTCAAGGCCATTTTGGTCTAAAGAGGGAGATTCAAGAAAGTCAAGGCTACATAGAGAAATCCTGTCTCAAAAAGACAAAACTTTGGGGGTGAGCTTTGAGCTTTTATAAGCTATGAGAGATGAAGAACTTTCAGCTCCTTCTCCAGCAACATGTCTGCCTGCATGCTGCCACGCTTCTTACCATGACTATAATGGACTAGCCCTCTGAAACTGTAACCCAGCCTGAGTTAAATGCTTTCCTTTCTAAGAGTTGCTGTGGTCATGGTGTCTCTTCACAGCAATACAAATCTCTTGCAACACTAAGACAGATCCCATGAACGGTAGTAAATGGACAACATCAAATTTACTCAATAATATTTTTGGAGGTTTCTTGTTTCATAATGCTTTACTGAGCATTATTTTTTTCTTTTTTTCTTTATAGGTCCTTTGAGTATATATTATGGTTTCTGGCATTTTTTTACTTAATTTCGCTGTGTATGAATATGCATGTCTTTAGTCTATATATTTCTTACATTTTTTTCTTTGACTATTTTTTTCTGGTAGTTTGCTTGCTTTGTCTTATTCCTATTTATTTGTTTTTTATGTTATCTCAATTAATTTTATATTATTTTACTAAAAGTACTAGCTCTCGTACTCTCTCTTTTCTTGTGTCTCCTCCAACTTGGAAGAGTCAATACGCTAGGGGGGTGTGTTTTGAACATGCAGGGGAAATGGAGGCACAACAATTATTTCCACACACAGGTGCTTTCTACTCCACACTTGGTCCTTGTACTTCATGCCTGGAGCAGTTCACTTAAGCTTTCTGAGGGTCAGTTTCCTCAGGAGCCAAAGGAAACCTTGATGCTAGCATCCAAACGTTTGCTGGAATAATAAGAGGAAAAAGAAAAGAAACACTGTCTAAGAAGCTACATCTCTATTAACAATGACTCCAAGAGAGGACACAGTGATGTCTAGCAGGTTGTTTCAAAAGACTTACTAGCCTGGAGCAGACTGTTCTTACTGCAACACTATTGATGCTTTGGATCATACGCTGATTTTTTTTTTTCTTGGAGGCTGTCCTGTGCATACTTGGAGTATCCCTGGACACATCCCACTAGATGCCAGGGGCCCTTTTCTAGTCATGACAGTAAATGCTTACATGGTTAAATGTTCCTTAAGGGATAAATCAGCCATCTCTGAGGACTACTGCTTTCAGAAGACAGCTTTCCATGAACAGACTTTTCAGGGACTGTCTCAGCTACAGAACGACATCTCACTCAGAACCTTGACCCTCCTGGGGCAGCCCATACCAGTAACAGATCGATGACTTGTACAAAGGCCTGGTCATCTTGGCTTCCTCAATGTCATAACAAAGGGCTCTTTTTGCATCAAGCTCTGCAAGAGGTCAGCAGGGCCTGGCACTGGGCCTGATTCCCACTTCATCATCTCTTCTACTCTACTGCAGCTTCTTTCCTCTCTCTTGCCCAGATGCCAATCCTAAAATATTTGTTAACAGACATCTGGCACACTCAGCGCGTCTCAGGGTCTGCTTCCTGGGGAACTCATCTGAACTCACTGCCCTCCACTTCACTCTGGAGTCCAGTTACCTGAATTGTTTCCCCAGATCTAGCAGAAGAAAGAATGCACTGAGCAGAGGGGGGCAACTGTTATTTGCCAGAACTCCAGTCTTCTCTTGGAATCAATCATGCAACTGCACAGCTGGGTATAAATGTATGAAATGCTTTGTCTGTTTTAACAAGGAAGAATAACTTCATCTGAAAATGACATTGCTGCCTTAAATGTGAAGGGAAATGGTGATGTCATGGGGGATGACTTTGGTGATATTATTGTGTTAGCTCAAGAGTCAATAATGAAGCAGAAATGGAAATACAATGTCATGCAAATTTTATTTTACAGAAAATAACTTTGAATATAATTCATTAAACCAAATTCCCACCATTAATCACTCTTTATTGAGAGGGATGAGAAAGAAGGGGGAACGGAAGAAGGAGAAAGAGAGGGGGAGGGAGGGAGGGAGAGAGGGAGAGAAAAAGAGAGAGAGAGAGAGAGAGAGAGAGAGAGAGAGAGAGAGAGAGAGAACAGCAAAAAATATTGTAGCACACATAGGGTCTGTGTTCTTTGCATAATAAATTTTCAAAGTGGACATCCGACCTGAGAAGTTTAAGGTGTCTTTATTTCAAAGTTGCATTTAATATAATACCTCCCTCAGAACTCTTCTCTCAGAGAGAGATGCGAGATTGTATCTAGACCCAAGTCAATTATTTCAGTTTGTTTGAAGCACATTTAACACAGCGGTCACTTACAGAATTTGAGAAATGACATCAGCAGCCCAATTTGTAAGTCTCTAGAATCTCCTACCAGGAAACTGAGAGATAAAGGTCTCTGTGCTAATAGAGTCTGATCACAGAGCGTTCAGAAACCTGATTCATACTCTCCTCCTCACTCCACTTGTACCTGATCCCTTATGTTCCCTGTAGTGTGGAGCAGATGGGCTGCGTTCCTGCTGCCCTGGCTCCTGCACGGCTACCTTTACACGCGAAATATCAACACACAAACTGTATTCTTTTAAACACTGCCTGGCCCATTATTTTCAGCCTCTTACTCACATCTTGATTAACCCATATCTAATAATCTGTGTAGCACCACGAAGTGGTGTCTTACCGGGAAGTTTCTAGCTTACGTCCATCTTGGGCTGGAGCTTCATCGCGTCTGGCATCTCTCTGAGGAGAGGCACGGCAGTCTGACTAACTTAAGAGAGGCATGGCATCTGACTGATCCTTCTACCTCACTTCCTCTTCCTGTTCTGTCTACTCCACCCACCTAAGGGGCGGTCTATCAAATGGGCCAGGCAGTTTCTTTATTAGCCAATGAAATCAACTCAAACAGAAGACTCTCCCACATCATTTCCCCTTTTTCTGTTTAAACAATAAAAAGAAGGCTTTAACTTTAACATAGTAAAATTACATATAACAAAACAGTTATCAAGTAAGAATTATAATATTTATATCTACTTTATATTTTATCATAACTAAGGAAAACTATAACTATCTATCTATTCTTCAACTCCATCAAAGACTCCAAAAGGATATAATATTACCTAAGTAAACAAGAAATAAGCAACTTCCAAACTCTAGAAATCACAGAGACATTGTGCTACCTGGACAGTCACCCAAAGTTCTTTTGTACTGTCGGGGCATCCATCTTCGGCCTACAGGCCCATAAATATCCAGCAGACATTTCTATGCAGCAGGAAATTTCGAAGGCAGTTCAGTCACTATCTGCTGTGTCCTTCAGAATGTCTCGCAGACTCTTTCTTGAATCAGGAACCCAAAAAGATCATCTCACATTTAGTCCTCTCTCTGTGGGTTCTTCGTGTCCAGTTTATGCCAACAGTCCAGGCAAGAGCAGTTTCTTGCCCAAGTGGCTATTAAACTCCATAAGGATCCTTTTCGATGCCCATCTTCCTCTTGAAGTAGATTGGTGCTGCCAGGAGCTGACGTGTCTCATTGTCATGAAAAGCCTTAAGTTTTAAAACATCTAAAATGCGATATTCTGTAGTCTTTGAAAGATATGAAGAATGCCTATGTAACTTAAATATATCTCTATATAGTTAGAAAATCTAACTAACATAACTACAAGTTTTACTATTATTGATAACTATCCATTAACAACCTATATACATTACATTTTTAAATGAACTACACAATCACAATACATTAATCAGTATCAGAAATACACATACATATAACAAAATTTACCTTAAATTTAAATCACTAAAGCAAAATCCATATCACTGCAAATTATTCATCTCCATATCATATCCCCCTTTAAATGTAAAAGAACACTTATAAACAATATTTGGGAATATGGGCGCAGTTATTTCTCTCCAAACTGCTTCATGCTGAATGGGGGCGCTGTTAATCAGATCTTTCATGGTGTAACCTGTGTGCCAGGTTCATCTCAGTCATCAGTTGGGTAAAGTAATTTTCTGAAGGTGTTCCCAGCAACCTTTCAGGAGGGCGTGGTCTATCATACCATATTGGGATAGAAGCAATCCACAGAGTCTCTTTTTCTGTAAAAACAAAAGAAGAATCTCTTTTCCAAAGTATCATATCCTTAGATCCAAATTCTGAAGTCAAGGTATTTTCAAGATATCTTTCTTGGATTAGTTCAGCAGCATTTACAAACAAATATCTTTTAGCAGCTGTTTCTCCTTCCTCAGCATTCAAACAATTCAAAGAGAGCATAATAGTATACAGTATCAAGATTCTCTGTATATTTTCCATCTTTGTACGGCTTTATTTTAACCTCTATTTCGTTTATTTTTACTTTTATTTTTTGAGACAGGTTCTCTGTATATCTTTGTCCTGGAATAACTCTGTAGACCAGGCTGTCCTTGAACTCTCAGAAATCCGTCTGTCTCTGCCTCCCCAGTGCTGGGATTAAAGGTGTGTGCTACAACACCTTGAACTCACAGAGATCTTTCCGTCTCTGCCTCCCAGGCATTCGGATTAAAGGTGTGTCCTGCCACACCTTGAAGTCACAGAGGTCAATCTACCTCTGCCTCCCAAGTGTTGGGATTAAAGGTGTATACCACCACAACAAACTACTTCCTTTTTCTTTCTTTCTTTCTTTCTTTCTTTCTTTCTTTCTTTCTTTCTCTTTTTTTTAACTGTAAGAACTTTAACTTTTAGCCTGCATGTATTTTTAACTCACTGCAAACCATTTAGAGGTTTTCTTTGTCTTTGAATCTCTCTTTACTGTATATCTCTCTTTTTCTGACCACACGGGTCTTTAATTTATCAAGCAATATAAGTAGGATTAAAGACGTGGCTTTGACAGCTAGATCCAGCCCATTCCTTAGCTTTCCAGCCTCATGGCAGAGGTACTTGCTAGAGCCATTTTTATTACCACAACTCTGTGGCGTTTCAAGGTCCCTGCCAGTAAGCAAGTTGCAACAGTGTTAAACAACAATCAAAATCTCCATAGTCAGGACTGCCTGCTTGAAAGAGTCAGAGTTTTCCCAGGCAGGATGGCCCAGAAAGACAGCATTTTTAAATGGTACAATTAGCATTTTTTTTTTTTTTTTTTTTTTTGGTTTTTCGAGACAGGGTTTCCCTGTAGTTTCTAGAGCCTGTCCTGGGACTAGCTCTTGTAGACCAGGCTGGCCTCGAACTCAAGAGATCCACCTGCCTCTGCCTCCCGAGTGCTGGGATTAAAGGCGTGTGCCACCACCGCCCGGCCTACAGTTAGCATTTTTAAATGGTCCATTTTTTTTTTTTTTTTGCGACAGCTGAAAACTGAAAAGCATGCAGTCAGTTTTTCATCAACACCACTTAAGTGTTTCGTAGCAGGACCTCTTAAAAGAGCTGCAAGGTTTTGCAGCTAAAGCTGAGTCAGGAAGCCTCTCTTAGATGAGAGCCCTTGCCTCTAGCGAGCAGAGCCAGACCCGAGAAATTGCTGCTACCAAGAAAACATGCTTTAGTCTATTCTTTCCCAAGCTTTCTCAGGCTTTCTGTGGATTCAGTTATCCACGTTGGGTGCCATTCTGTAGTGTGGAGCAGATGGGCTGCGTTCCTGCTGCCCTGGCTCCTGCACGGCTACCTTTACACGCGAAATATCAACACACAAACTGTATTCTTTTAAACACTGCCTGGCCCATTATTTTCAGCCTCTTACTCACATCTTGATTAACCCATATCTAATAATCTGTGTAGCACCACGAAGTGGTGTCTTACCGGGAAGTTTCTAGCTTACGTCCATCTTGGGCTGGAGCTTCATCGCGTCTGGCATCTCTCTGAGGAGAGGCACGGCAGTCTGACTAACTTAAGAGAGGCATGGCATCTGACTGATCCTTCTACCTCACTTCCTCTTCCTGTTCTGTCTACTCCACCCACCTAAGGGGCGGTCTATCAAATGGGCCAGGCAGTTTCTTTATTAGCCAATGAAATCAACTCAAACAGAAGACTCTCCCACATCAGTTCCCATTCCCACCAGTCCTCAAGTCCACTCACAAAAATCAGCCATATAACCTTTGACCTACAGTCTGTCTGGTTTATGGTATGTGCTAGCATAAGGGTGACACAGAGACTGTGACAATGGCCAATCAATGACTGGCCCAACCTGAGACCTATGCCATTAGAGTGAGCCCACCCCTGACACTGCCTGGAACACCAGGACCCAGAGGCTGGATGGCCCAGAGACCTAGGATAGAATCGAACACAACTGTAGGAAAAAGAAATGTCAAGGTAATGATATCTAAGGATATTCTGCTATATTCATAGATTGGTGCCTTGACCTAATTGTCATCAGAAAGGCTCCAACAAGCAGCTGGTGGAAACAGATGCAGAGACCCACAACCAAATATTAGGCTGATCTTGGGGAATCCTGCTAGATAGAGGGAGGAAGGATTGTAGGACCCAGAAGGGTCAAGGACATCACAAGAAAACCCATAGAATCAACTAACCTGGGCTCATAGGGGGGTTGACAGAGACTAAACCAACAGCCAGAAACCTACATGGGACTGATCTAGGCCCTATGCATGTATTTGACAGTTATGTAGCTTGGTCTTCTTGCGATACTTCAAACAATGGGAGCAGAGACTGTCTCTGATTCTTGCTAACTTTTGGGTCCTTACTTCTCTTTCTGGGTCCCCTTACCCAACCATTTGATTTTCAGCTAAGCTTTCCCAAGCCAGAATATGTTCGCTCCCTTGGGAGAAAAACAATCAACTGCTGACTTGGCAAGGAGACAGGACCCTTCCTTTGTGAAGCTGTGGAATTGGAACAACTGAAACCACTTCCGTAATCAACAGATTGGTTTGACACACAAAAGCACCAGAACCGGTAAGTCTATAGATGGTGGCTCCCATGCTCTACTGCATCTGCCTCCAATTTGTCACCTTCTATCTCACTAGCTGGAGTGATGTGGGATTCCCCTCTGTAAGCTATGAATATGTTTTATTACCATTGGTTATTAAAGAAGCTGTTTTGGCCAATGGCTGAGCAGAGTAAAGTCAGGCGGGAAACCTGAACAAAGACAGAGAGAGAAATTAGGCAGAGTCAGAGAGCACCATAGCTGCTGAAGTAGAAAGACACTAGCCGCCAGCCACAACCTTACTGGTAGGCCACAGCTTACTGGTAGGACACAGAGAGTAATAAAAATGGGTTAATTTAAGATGTAAAAGCTAGCTAAAGATAAGTCTAAGCTATTGGCCAAATAACATTATAATGAATACAGTGTCTGTGTTATTATTCAGGTCTGGGAGGCCAGGAAATGAATGCGCTGTCTCTACCTACATTGGAGGGTAAAAACAGGAGCCCTCAGTCTACTCACTTGACCCTGACATGACTTCTGCTTGCTGCCCGAGAACCCTTGTACTCAGTACTTGATTTTCTTGAATTGATTTTCCAGTACTGATCCTTGAAAATAATGGAAAGAATTTTTCAGTCATACGTATTCATGGTTGAACTCACTCTTGGATGGCTGGTTTGCATTTTGACAGTCCTGACCCAGTCTCATTTCCAAGGGAGGGTGTCTACTGGCTTAAGGAAGTAGCACAGGGCACTGTTCAGCCACGAGGATGAACATATGGGGCAGTTCTCGTATCAGTGACCGGTTGGTATAAATTAGCTACAAAATGTTCCCAACCTTGGAGATCTTTCAATTTCTGAGCCAACACACATATTTTATAGTTCATTCAAGTTTGGGTAGATTTCTCATTATTTGCAAACAAATAACACTACGTGACACACCTTCTGTTTAACTGTTTTTAATTATGGATTACATGGGGCTGAATTGAGGAAGCTGTCACTTGCGAAAAACATTGTTTTGCTTCTCTCTGTACTACTAAGAAAAAATGCTCTGTAGGTTAAAATATAGTGCTTGCTTATCGTTTAGAATTTTGCCAAAATTGTTAAGTTTAATTTGGATAATTCTCAACAGCAGATCTCTATAGTGGACACGAATAACCCTTTGATATCAGCCTCATACTGTCATCTACAAAGTTCATGTTTGAGAATTTTAAAACATGTGACCCTGGGACCACATGCTGGGCACACCTGCTAAACATGATTTTAAAAAAAAGAGAAAATGATCATTTCATAAATATTTTTTCATATTTAGAGAGTAATAATTCTGAACTGCTACTTTTCTCTGTCATATGTTGTAGCAGTTTTTCAAACTACTATTTCTGCCCTGTCCAGAACAGTACTCATTCAATACCTAACAAGTCCTCTGCTCTAGCTTCTTCCCAGCCTCTACTACCGTTTTTAACATTTGCAGCTAGTCCCTTTGCTAAATGCTATGGTGTCAACAAAGGCCTTCAGACAGAAATTAATACATATATAGCTCTTCAAAGGACCACCCATTGATTAATCAACCAAATGTCAGGGGATTACAGGTGACTAGTAAATCAAAAAGGAATGACAGACAACCAAGTACTCCAATAAACAGACAGAGACTTTTTAAACAACTATTGCTTATTGTAAAATATTGAAAGTACAGGAGGAATGCTGTTGAAGGAATTAGAATATGAACAACTGTGTCTTAAACACAATGGAATCCAGGGGACAATTCTGTATCCTTAGTTGTGCCATTATTTCCTCATCTAGGAGGCAGAGGATTTTGGAATTTCTATTTGTAATAACAAGAATAGTGACAATCCAGCTCAGCATCTGACCCACTAAAGCTTCCTCTGAGTTTCTACAATACTCTCTGAATATCTTTGGCCAACTCTATTTTGTAATACATTTTGAGGTGCCAAACACATGAACCTTGCCTTTTAAAATCTATTATCTGTATGGTAATAGGCTCTACATGACCTTCATTGCTGTTTCCAAGTCTTTTCTTTCCTCGTAGTCACCCACTTTACAGTATGATTTCCTCAGTTCTTCTACAACGGATGGAATGCTTGTTCTCACCCATCCCTCACCTCCAAATTCATGCACTCAAGTCTAGAATCTACTCTCTTGATGTTTGGGGATGGACAAAATCATGATGCAGAACCTTCATGAGTGAAATAAGTACCCTGTTAGACACTATGGATACAGCTGGTTTTGCCCTTCACTATGTGAGGACACAGAAGAAAATTGCTGTCTGTATCATCTATAACCAAAACTGACTAGCACCCTACCTCAGATATCTCAATCATGCAATATGTAATTATTTATTATAGTGCCCCCGAAGTGACTAAGAGATTCTACTGGAGTTGTACTCAGTCAGGTCTGAATGTTTATGCCAACTCCCAATTCATTTATTGAAATCTAAATGCACTGTGAGAGAATTTGAAGTTCAAAATGGCAGCTTTGAGGTGTGATTAGGTTAAAGCGTGAAGCCCTCATAAATGTTCCGATAAGGAACTTGGTAGGGATGAATTTCTGCCCAGTAAAATAAGTTAATGAATAAAGCTATGCACTAACAAGGAGAATCTCACCCAGACACCAAGCTATCAATACCTTGATGTTTAATGTCCTAGCCTCCAAAACTGTGACAACTAATGTGTGTTGTTAAGTCATGTAGCCTATGGTATTTGTTACAGTTGTATGTTTTAATAAAGCCAAGGGCAACAGGATTTTCTTCATTCCACTAATGATGGATTTATGATTTACGTACGTGACTTAATTTGCCATTGGATATGATATATGAATTTAAATTTTTGTATTCTTGCCCTTGGAGGAAATTCATGGAGACTATGGCATGTGAAACACATACTTCTTGCTGGCCCAGGAGATCTGAGAAATAAACCAAAAAGAGTAACAGAATTCAGTTTTGGCTCAGTTGTAACCACAACCAACCTTTGAGTATGTGAGCGAGAAATGCTCCCTGGTGGAAGTCATTGAGTTGAGAAGTGGTTCACCACACAAAACTGTTGAAGCAATGGCAATGACAGACATCTACCCAAACTGTATGTAGTGACAATGTACTGGGACAAGGGATACTGGATACCTATATAAGGTGATTATATTAATTTCTGTTGGAAAACAAAAGCACCTAATGTGTCACTTATAGTACTATGTTATCCAAAATATGGAAAGTCAGTGGTTAAGTGAGGGAAACACAGGTACACTGGTGAGAGATTTAAAGTAGGAATCAGAGACAAAGGTCACTCACTAGCTGAGTCATTGGCATGGCCACAAAAATGTCTCAGTTTCCCCATCTTAACAAAGAGTTGAAGAAAATGCCCTATCAAGTTATTCAATTGTATAGTGTTATTCTTTAAAGAATCATGAGAGTTACAGCTTGTGCTGGGAGGCATCAGTATGGCCGTAATAATGAACATAATTTCTCTAATCACAGCAAAATGCTGAGCATTGAGGTCAAAACTCTACGGATGCTACCTAATTTATTTCACAAAAGGACTGTGATAAAGCAGTCATTGTTTCCTGCTTATAAACAGAGAAACAAATTATGATGTACAATGGCCGATTGTTAGTAAGGAAAACTAAAAAGTTAGTTTATTTTCTTGTATGAAAAGTACCTGATTTTATCTTTTCTTCTGGCTTTAAGGTTTCTTATCTTGGTGCCATAAATCTGGAACATTGCTGGAAGCTCACAATGCAAGGGGTTAATCTATTACTGTTATTCTACTAAGTGGATTTAGTATCACACTGTCCTCTAAATTTACATCTCAACACCCACAGATTAGTGGAGCTCTCAGACCTCACCAGAGAAGCTTCTTTTTGCAAAGGGAAGTGGCTAACCAGCAGGGGAATCCCACAACTAATTCAAGTGCAGAGAGTGTCAGTAACTGCTAGGCCACAAGTAGGACATCTGTATCATGCCCCTCCACCCAAGGTTCACAGACCTTTTGGGAATGACAGGTAGAGAGATTGGAAAAGCCAAATATCTTAAGAGACTAGCAAGAAAGAATGCTTTCTAGACATGACTAGACCACAGCTCTCATGAACCCACAGTAGCTGTGGTTGCTTGCACGAGATATGCAGAAGATCAAGCCAGTCAACATACTAGTATGGAGGCAGGAGATGATCATGAGCTCACACCGCTAACTGAAGAACTATTACTAATTGATAGTTTCTGAGGACGGTGTTTTCTTTAAGCATGTAACCCTGAAAGTCCGCTATGCACCAGTGGATACCCCAACCACGAGCATATGAGCAGGTTAAATGAGACTCAGTGTATTATTTAAATATATCTAAACATACCTGAATGCATACATGCATGCATACATACATGCACAGATATACATATGCAATTGAGAGGGATGGGGTAGAGGATAGACCTGGAGAGGAACTAGGTAAGGATCATAATGTATGAGACCTCAAAAAAACAAACAAAAATATTATGTTAAAATATTTCTTAATGACCAGGATAAATCCAGACCCCCTAGAAGGAAGAGTAGAGCCAAAAATCTAGGTTAGCCGGTTCAATGACTATGTTCCAGGAACTGGCTGATCACAAAGTCAGATTATAATCTTGAGAACAATCTTGAGAAACGGGGAGTTACCCCCTTGTGATTATCACTGGTATTTTTGGAATCTTCCAATGATGCCCTCCCTATCCCCTTTGGGTTGTGGTTTCTTCCCTTAAATACCCCTTCTCCCAGCTACTCGGGGTCAAACTCCTCTACCCCTGCCTGCTGGTTCCTGTTAATAAACCTTGTGTGATTACAGCAAGGACCGTCTCTCATGAGTTCATGCGGGGTCGTGTTATCCCGAGACTTGAGTGAGAGTCTCCCAACTCCCAGGGCCTTTCAAAACAATATAGGTATGGTAGAGAACAACATATACCTTGTCTGTCAGTCATATTCCTGCCTTGTTCTTAATACACTAGCAATCCTCTGACGCCTAACTACCAATAGTATGGTGGGCATCCTCCCACCCCATTTATTTGTATTCACAAGGTGTTTTCCTTTCCTCATTTCACCCAGTCACTATTCAGTATACCTTCACTAGAGGCAAAAGCTCATCATGGCACGAAGGCCAAAATTCTCATTCCCATCCCTTTTTACTGAAGCTTTTTCACTGCTCATGATATTTCAGCCCGATTTCTTCCTCTGATATTCAAGTTCTCGAAGCATGATCTTGCTTCTGTGCTGTATGCCTTGATGTCCCTTCTGCCAGGGACTCTTCCTTCGGAGATGTCTCCATGGGTTTCTTCCTTGTTCTTCTTAGATCTTTAGCCAAATGTCACCACCCCATAGGCTCTTCCTGCCTTCACCTAAGTCACCATTTGTAGCATGAATAATAAAAACCCACAGTCAGATAAGGGGTTCAACGCAAAACCAGAAGAGCAAAGCAGCCAAGCCCCTTGAGAAGTCTTACCTCTACTAAGGCTGGGCGATCTCAGACTAAGCAGACTAAGCAGACAGAGGCTCTCTCTCCCCTCATTTTATATTCCATCTAGTGCTGGGATTAAAGGCATATGACTCCCTAGGACTGGGATTAAAGATGTAAACCACTACCACCTGGATTTGTTTCTGCATTGATCTTGTGTAGCCCAGGGCAGTCTTAAACTCACAGAGATCCATCTGCCTCTGTCTCCCAAATCTTGGGATTAAAGGTGTGTGCCACCACTGCCTGTCCACTTGTGACTTGGCTTTGCCCTTCTGATCTTTAGGGAAGTTTTATTTATTAAAACAGAAATAAAATATCACTATCACTCTCTTTCACATAGCCCTCTGTGTACCTCCTAAAACTCCTATTACCATGGACTCATTGCTTTCATTGACTTCCCAACTTCAATTCTCCATTCCATGTCCCATACGCATTGCCTAGGATGTAAGAGCTTATAAAGTCCCCCAGTTTGCTTATTGTTATATAATGATTAGAACTCAAAAAAAACATTTGTTGAGAATATTAATGAATAACTTATTCTCTTGTATGATATATACAAACATAGTCCCGTGGATTTTCTTATGCAGTTTAAAATATACATAATGTTTTGTGTTCTTGGATTACAATGTTTCTATTCTAGGCCTTGAGGACATTTGAATTTTAATGTGTGCTAAATTAGCTCAAGTTTATAATGGCTGCATATGAGACTATACCATGGGATTATTTATCTTCTCTGTATTGCTGAGCATGAAGGTTGTATTTTGTTCTATATGAAAATAAAGAATCCAACAACAAATAATCTTAGTGCTTACTGTGCTGTGGTAGGGGGCCACTCTTAACAATAAAATTAAGCCATTTAGCCACTGAGTGAAGAGAAAATCACATTATCTATTTTGAAAACAGTGCAAAAGTCCTTAAATTTGTTGTAATTCTGAAATATATTTGAAAATTGAGTCAATTCTACTTCTTCCTGCCACATACATGACTATCTTAAAAGGATGTTATCCCTTAAATAACAACAACAACAACAAAAACAATTACTCTTGAAAATGTAAATGTCAGCATAGTGCACATTGCATTTACAGCTGAGTAATTTGAAGACCACTGTCACTTATAGGAGAGTATGAATAAGATCACACAGGAAGGGCCAGCCCGACGTTTGGAGTTCACTGGGGGAGCTCATCTAAGCACCATAATTATAAGCAATAACTCCATTCCTTTTTGTTTTCTTCATTATACCTTTGAAATAGCTGTCATAAAGTCATTTATCGCCAGCTGCTTTCGTGTTTGTAATGAAACAACTCCATGCAGTATAAAACAAACTATTATGTAGCCATGAGTAGCAGCGGTCCCCTTCCAAACTTTATATTATGCAAGAAGACAGCTGGATTAGTTCCACTATGAATTTATTAGGATGCAAAATGTTGGAATCAGCCAAGGGAAGAACTCGCTTGCTGCTTGAGCTTGCTCATATGACTGGTGGAAATGCTTTACTGAAAACTCTGCATATGTGAAAATGGGAACGGGTCTCCATAAACCTGCTGAACCGCAAAGAATGTTCGCTCTGTTCCATAATGTTCACTCTGTAAATTCCACATTAGAGCAAAGGAAAGCAACAAGCCCAGATAAACCAAACCCTCCCATACAGCAAATCAACTGTGCCTCATGCTGAAAGCTCCTACTGAAACAGAATGTCCCCCAAAACAGTGACTTTCAAATGACCTTGGCCAATTATGGTTCTGTCCGGATCCTCCTTTTCCTCATGATTAAGTACATACATCGGGCAAATTTGATAACTCTGGCCCCCGGGGGTAAAGAGTGGCTGGGGATGCCCTTTGGTAAAACTGGTGCAGTGCCCAGGGGAAATTGAGATAAGAGTCAATCATTTTAGATCCCCTGAGAAGTAAATTGCCCACTTGAGGCTGAAAGGCCAGAGCTCTCAGCCTCTGCCATCCCTAACTGTTCCTTCAGAGAACAATTTCCTGATTGAAGAAGAGGTATAAGACCAGAAGAGTCCTGTGCACACACACAAAAAAATGAAAGGCACATCAAGAGTCCTGGCTGTAAGAACACAGGCCACTGTGCAGGAGTTCTTGTGCTAGGGTCTTGGAATTATCCTTAGTGTGACCATAAAAGATACAATCAGTACCTCATTGTTCACATGTGTTTTATGAACATGCATATGGGTGTGTTCCCTCTCCCATGAGGGCATCTGTGGAGGTTAGAGGTCAAAGCGGGGCTGTGTTTCTCACTGAACCTAGAGCTCATAAATTAAGATAGACTGGCAAGCCCCCAGGTCTCAGTTATCCATGTTTTCAACCCTGCCTGGGAATGACTTTACAGACACCGTGCCTCCAGGTGGGTTCTGGGATCTGAACTCGGGTCTCCATGCTGGCACTGGATCAGTTGAGCCACCTCTCTGGGTCTGGAATACTAGACTTCATCATCCCCATACCTCTATGCGTACAGCTCAAAGTTTGTAGAGGACACACCCAGCATGCAAGCATCCATTTTCCAGTGCATACAAGGAGCAAGTTGTCTCAGAATCAAATCGCTCCTCCATCTAGAAGCAGCAAGTTAGTAATTATTGGTCAATGAGTCATGGGAGGCCATGTATACACTCCTGGACCCCTTTCTTTATGGGGAGAATGCCAAGTGTCAACTGCATTGTCCAAGGGTACCAGTAATGGCTGGACAGTGTTTGGGATTCTTTTTTCTGGTATCTACCATCCTTTTCACACTCAGTCCCCACTCCAGAAAACATTTCCTACTATATCCCTTTCCTCTAACACCTTTTCAGAATGGTCTGCTTCTGGGAAACTAACCCAAGGCATCTGTTAATGTTACTTACCTCTGTGGCTGACAGTACTTTTACTATGAAATAACCTGGAGGCTATTTATGGAAGAGATTCTCTTTATTAGTAATTACTTTTACTATAAAATAACCTGGAGGCTATTTATGGAAGAGATTCTCTTTATTAGTAATTAGTAAGTTGAATTCCACAAAACAAAACAAAACAAAATCACAAAAACCATGACTGCCAACCCAATATTGTTTATATTTCTCAGAAAAAATAAATGGCACTATGGTTTGGCTCTGGTTTCAGTGTGTCTTCCAAAGTTCATGTGGTAAAAACTTGGTGATCAAGGCCGGGCGGTGGTGGCACACGCCTTTAATCCCAGCACTCGGGAGGCAGAGGCAGGCGGATCTCTGAGTTCTAGGCCAGCCTGGTCTACAAGAGCTAGCACCAGGACAGGCTCTAGAAACTACAGGGAAACCCTGTCTCGAAAAACCAAAAACCAAAACAAAACAAAACAAAACAACTTGGTGATCATTGTGGCTATGATGAGAAACCAAGGAACCTTTAAAAGGAGAACTCTAGTAGAAGGCTATTAAGTCACTGTGATAAATAAAATTATTTCACGACCAGGTTCATTCCCATGAGTCCTTGCCATTGTAAGAACAACAAACCTGGTCCCTGCGAATCTCCAGTTCCCTGTCTTGCCATGTGATTTCAGCTTCTGACCTTTGACCCTGATGGTATCTTATGTTGTGATAACAAGAGGCTCCTCACTAGCACCTGGCAGGTGCCATCATCACATTCTCCAGCTTCCGAAAAACTGTGAGCTGAATGAGTCTTTTCTGTGGGATGCCCCCAGTTTATTCCATTATAGCAATGCTGCATGGAATAATACGGGTGGGGCTTGGTCTTTCTCATTAGAAAAACTACACAAAAAAAACAAGGAAGCAAGCAAGACTTAACTGGCATTGTTAAGTTAATGATTTAACCCCAGAAGAGACAAGTACTCTCCTCAGAGGCCCACAGCAGCTAAGGAGAAAACCTCAGACACATTCACTGACCCTCTGGCTCAAAAATCTAAGCATGGGGTGTTGTAGAATAGAAAGACTAAAATCAAAGGATGAAGGGAGAAGGGGCCATGCTGGGCAGGCTGTAGCCTTGACAAAGGGTTGGTTAGATAGAAGAATTCTTTGATAATGTCCCTGAAACGTGGAAACATTTTCAGCCTCTATCTATCAGGATATTTTGCTGTTTTTTTTTAAAATTGTCTTTGTTGATATGGTTTAGAGACAGAGTCATATTATGCAGTCCAGGCTGGCCTCAAATTTGTGATCCTCCTGCCTCTGCATTATGCGTGATACAATTCAGCCATTCATTGCCACAGTAGTTCTACTGAATTTTTACCTGAACACAAATCTCCAAGAGGCCTAAATGGAAGGCTATTGTCCAGAGGGTCTAGAGTGGGACGCAGGGCCACTGCTAGCTCCCAGGGTCCCACTTTGGGAGGCAGGCTCTAAAGGGCCCCTCTCCCCCTCACTGAGGCATCATATGAATTGCATCTTAGGCTGTGTCCCCTGAGAGCCAAGCTCTTTCCCCTGGGAGAGAAAATCCTTTTCTCTGTTACTAATTCCTCACCACGGGAACCACATAATTGGAGAGGAGCAGATTGCCAGTTTGCCAACACATATGTAGATTTTTGTGCCTGCAGATTTTTGACACCTCTCTTCGGTCCCTTAAAATGTCAGCATGTTCCCTCCACAAATTGGGCAACTCTACTTCAGCCCCTCGGCAGTGCCGCAGTGTGAACAGGAAAACATTAGGTAAAGCAAGAGATGGGTTTCCGTGCCCATGCAGCCAGTTCTCCAGTCAATTAGCTGTGCCAACACTTGACTCCACAGCGCACTGACGAGGAGCAGGTGAGATGCCTGACAGTCGCTTCGGCCTCAACTCCAGCACGGCTTGCAAAGGAAGAGGGCTTTAAACAAGCAAGTTGTGATCATGCAGCTTGAGTCAATATGTAAAGGTAATAAATTCCTCTTTTCCTTCGACACAAAGGAAGACATTAGTCAAGCCTAATGCACACTTTATATATAACAAGGGAATTAATTAGGGGATAATGACTAAGAAAGAGATGTCTAAAGGACGCACTCTGTAGGAACGCTCATATAAAGGAAAACAAGAAAGGAAGAGAAAAAGGAAATTGATCATCACCTTCATATTTTTCAAGTTCAAGAATTGCTACCCCCACCCCTAAACATGGCTGTTCTTTGTGGGCCGTCAGTTGCTGTAAGAGTTCGATCAACTAGAATCTATTATGAAAACGAGGAAAAAGAACACTATGAGGTCCAGTCAGTCGGTGCAAGGGATCTGCCTGCTCAGGATGAACGATGTGGCTTATTCCTGCATATATCTTAGTGATCACTGTAGGACTACAGCCAGCATCATCCAGGAACCACATAAAAGGGAGTGTGCAGCTGGCCCTTCACCATGTCCTGGGGGATAATAAGGGCACTTACATAGAGACATAAACAGGCCCAGAGTTGAAGATGTTGGCATGCCAGTAACTCACTAAGAAAGAGGTAAGGATAAGCTCTTTCCCATTCCTAGGGGATAAACTAAGCTGTGTGCCAGATTATAATTCTGGTTGGAAATGTGATGAAGTCAATCATTATCTTCACGGGTAATGGGATGGGAAGGATGGAGGGATGGAGAAATTCCTTATTGACAGATAAACACTTTTAGCCACCACTAGTTCTGCTAGACTTTTATTCCGCTGGAAGTGTAATATAAAAAAAATAGAATTTTATCATCACAATTGCATATTAATTAAGGGCAAGAAAAATAAAGAACATCCATAGAGGATTGAAACTGTACCTTGGAAAATTTATCACAGTGGGACTCCTACCTATGCCTCTTCCTGTTGCTTCGCCTCTCAGTTTCCTCTTTTTCTCTGAAATTTGTTATACCCTTCAAGAAGAAAAATGATGATCTAATGAGGACTGGATACTGCTTACTGATCTTGAGGCCATACCCTGTGGAAGGCTTTCAGTGACAAATATGTGGCCAAGTATCAAACACATTTACACAGATTTTTTTTTCCTACAAACTCCTAAAAGCTGTCAAGGGCTCCCATCCTCTCAAATGTGTTCTTTTCTAAACCAACATTGCCTCACGGGTTCTTTAACTCACAAACCAGCTACGAAAGCAATAGGTGACCTCCTTGGCCATACTTCCTATAACCTTAAATTTAGTTTCAATGTTCTGTTAGAAGTCATATACTCAAAGCTTGCAGCTACCCCCAACAGTTATTTGTTCTAATTATCCCAGGCACCATCAGGCTCACCATAGGTTTATTTGTCTTCTCCAGGGATGGAGATTTAAAGATAAAGAAAAGAGCACAATCCAGTGCTCCTCAAACTTCAGCATATATCCAGACCTGGGTGATTTGCTAAAGCACACACTGCTCAGAAGTGAAGCTGGGTGGTGGAGACTGCATATTTTCTGTGAGATTCTGTATGATGCTAATGTTATCAACTGTAGATATTTACTGTAGCAAGTGACAGAAGACAAAGACACCTTGAGCTCTCTCTCCACACAGCACTGCATTCATTCCAGCTAGAGCAAAGCAGGGAAGGGACCATAGTCCCATCCAGAACATTGATACCTGGAATAGAAAATCCTTGAAAGCCTACCGGAAATTAGTGATCAATCAGGAATGAGTCAGGTGGTGAAATCTGTGGTTTTCTCCTTATCACGACTGGGGCTTTGTCATAATAAGACCATATTTAAACACACACTCCTCTCTTCCTGTGTCCTTCCACTCATATGACATGGTAACACCATCAGCACTGTTGCCGCATAGCTGTTGCCAGGGAGACATATTTGGCTGTTGGTTACTTCTCCATGCCACAGTGTAGACATACAGCCAGTGTGTTTCTGCAACTTGCTCTGAGAAGTTCCCCAGGTGACTGAGATGATCCCCAATGATGCTCCTGGGCTTAAACTGTGAATGACGGGAGACAGCAAAGCATATTCCTATGCAAGGTTGGTCCTTCTACTCCATGAATCTTCATGTCAGTACGGATTCTTATACTGAAAATGACTATGATTATCCCAAGAAGAGACACCTGCCTCAAAAATCCAGTTATTTCTGTGACTTCAAGTAAGCCTTGATCAAGCTGCCCAATAGGGCTTCTAGTTACTACATTAGGGATATTCTTTTGCTTAGGCCAATTGTCTGGGAAGAAGCACATGTGTGCACACATGTAGACATGTAAATATGTTAATAATGAGAAAGTTGTATCTTTTGGTACTTTTGTTTGGGAGTGAAGACAGAAGCTGAGATGGTTCATCTTGCCAGAATTGCAAGTAGACTTTCTTGGGTTTAGAGGAAGGCTCTATAAATAGTTTCCTGGGAGCCATTTCTATGCTAAAGACTGTGATTCAGTGGTCTGATGGGCTTCCAAGAATTTGTTCATTATTATAATCACCAGTTGATTTAAACTTTTAAAAGAAACTGATTAAAGCTTCTTGGAAGTCACGGGCTCTGTTTAATTTCCTCTCCAGTTCCAGGCCACTTTCTCTTTGGTGTTGTGTTTAACTGGGTGGAATCCCCATTTCCTCTTCTTGCTTCAGCCACTTCCAGACTTTCCTTGTTTTGAGTCTCTAGGACAAGTTCAGTCCTAACAAGGCACTCTAGACTGTCCTTATAAGCTCCTCAATTGCAAGTCAGCAGCTTAAAGAGCCAGTTAGGGGCAAAGAGGAGTCTCTGCTGCCTTCAGATATGGTGTATTCATTAGTCAGGCCACTCCGGTGCTCTCAAAGCTGCATTCTCAAACGGGGTTTCATTTCTTTTGGATATTCATCAACATTTGCGAAAATATAAAAAAAACTTATTCTTACTTTTAGCATACATTATTTGTATAAAATGGTGGTCTTTACTATGGCGTTTTCATATATATAATGTTTGAATGTATAACTATAGATAGTGTTTTAAAATATATACGTATGCATACAAATGTGCATATACATAATATATTTTGATATTGGCTCCCTTTATTACCCCTCTTGTTTCCCATCTCTTCTTGTTGTTCTTATTCTTCTTCCCAAATAATCCCCCTTTTATGTCATATATACATATATATGCATATGCATATACATACAAATATTTCATGTAATATATATACATACATATATGCACATTAAAGATTTGTATCTAAAGAAATACCATGATATTTTGCATTGGGCAATGAATGCAGAGACTTAAAAGACCAAAATTATGCTGATGAGATGGTTGCTCTGCCATTCTCATCTTGAAATAGAAATGACAGAAGAAAAGAATGCAAATATGTTCATAAATTGCAAATAAGAAAGTATATTTATTTGTAATTATAGGGCTTTATTCATTTTATTTTCCCTTGAATTATAATTTCCTCTATTTCTGTTATTTATGGTAAGCAATGTTCTTGGAAAATTATTAGCAGTGTAGATGTGATAGGCATCTTTGGGTAGGTTTTATTGGAGAGATTTTTAAGTATATAATGACTCATCTATGGTATTTTATGAGCTATCATGAATGGGTCATTTGTCCAGGTAAGAAATTAAGTTACAGAAAGAACATGGGGCTATATTTAGATCTTAATTACATAGGCCAGACCCACCAGCAAAGTCATTAGATATAATAATTCCTAAGCTCCCTAGAAGAAGGAACTGAACCTGGGAGATCCCACTGGGGCCATTTTCTGGCTTTCAGAGGCCAAGAATTTTTCCTCGAGAGTCTCAAAGGTTTTAAAAAATGTATTCTATTGATTAATTAATTAGTTTAATTTATTGGTACAGGACAGGCCCACTATTGTGTGTGAAAGCCAGAGAACAATTTATAGGAGTCAGTTTTCACCTTCTACCATGCAGGTCCCGGGATCAGACTCATTTAGGCTTATCAGCAACCGTCTTTACCTGGTGCACCGTCTCACCAGTTCTGAACAATCTTGAAAATATAAATAGTGTCACATTCTGTGCTAAAATTCCAGAAGACTCTAAACTTCGAATAGAAAACACAATCTGTCTTAAATTAAGAAACGACCAGGATAAAATACTCAAGATGGAAATAGTTTTAGGCAAAGGTTTTCTTTATCCTACAATATGATACCACATTGCTTAGCCCCTGTATTTTAATTCTTTTTATAATTGGCTAATAAGAAATGGCATAATAAAGAAAAAAACATTCTTACTCTTTCTGCCCTTATTTAAAATTTTCCTTAGTTCAAATGTTTACTGACATGAAGGAAGAATGTAACCATATATCATAATGGTGTTGAGAGTTTACCATGTGTACATACCGAAACACACACACACACACACACACAGAGAGAGAGAGAGAGAGAGAGAGAGAGAGAGAGAGAGAGAGAGAGAGAGAGAGAGGAGAGAGAGAGAGAGAGAGAGAGAGAGAGAGAGAGAGAGAGAGAGAGAGAGAGAGAGAGTCTATAGTTTAGTGGTGGAAAGTATATAGGAGCCGGAAGGAATGGAAGACACCAAGGAATCAAGCCCCTTTAAATCAATATGATCAAAGCACACATGAATCACAGAGACTGAAGCAGCATACACTGATAACTCTCATCAGTGAGATGATGCTGGATGTTGTCTCATCAGAATGAGTGGCCCATTTGTGTACACCAAACTTGTTAGCAAAAGCCTAGCACCTAATAAATAACAGCTGAGTGATTTAAGGAACGTGTGGATTAACTGGGACAGAAAGAAGAGAGTGTTTAATTTGTCATTTCCTTATGGCAGTGCTCACTTCTGCCAGAAAAGCCATAAAGATATTTTATTCAGGTACTGGTGTCTGCTTTGCATATGGGACGTTCTGTGCCTTTGGTTATTTAGGTGGAGGGGTACAGTTCTCCATCTGTAGATGCTCTCCTATTCCCTTGTCATGTATGGTGGTGAACTTGTTTGCTTTTAAATGACAGTCTCACCTCTGGAGGCTCTGTTTGGTGGGACACATATTTTCCAGAAGGAGGGAGGCCTGCAGCATTATGATAGCCTTTAAAAAAAGATCGCAATAATAACATACACGAAGAATTAAATCCCTTGGAGCTTGCTTATCCTCTGCTCTCCAGGTTCTTACGTGTCTCATTAACACAAACAAAATCACAGGCTGTTTGAAGGTTCCAACTGCTAGCAACAACTAATAGTATTTACAGTTATTTTTACAAAAGCACTCACACCTTTTGGAAAAATAATGAGAAACTCATTACCATTGATTTAGCATCTGAATCTTTTGAGCTCTGTCATCGTTCCCTAGGTGGCAAGGATTCAATGCAAGGCAAAGTCAGAGAGGAAAAAAAATGTTGGGAGATGCTCAGAAGGTCTGTGTAACTGTACGCTGTGAACCCTGAGGCCTGAGGATACACTCAGCAACAGCAGGGAGTCAACCACATCCAGTAGCCACTACCATGATCCCTTGCAACACCCAAGATCCAGCGTTCCGTGTCTGCCTTGTAGGGCAGGATGTAGTTTTCTCAAGTGGCAAAGGAGATGTAAGGCTTTGAAAATTAAAGAGTAAGGAGGCTTCAGTTTAGGTCAAGTATTTCTCCCAACTTCATGCAGAACCTAAAAATATGAATTCTGTACAAACCATGGTGGTGTGGCACAATACTTAAAAAATATGGGCATAATTTTGTCACCATCTTACTAGGCTGAATGTCATGTATAGGGTTTTTGTTTTGAATCTGTTCAGTCAGTTTTATCTGTGACAAAGTATGGTTTTGAAGGATGCGGTAGAAAATGTAATTACATATATCAAGAGGGATACAGACATTCAGAATTTACCTGAAGAGAGGGAATGACAGAAGGGGATATGGAACAAGATTTTCAAAATCTATTTTTTTTTCTAAGTAGGGAAAGCCAGTTCTGGAAAATGATAAATTCAACAAAGCAAAAGCTTTGACTCTTTATTCTTTTTGCTGTTGTGATTTGATTTTTGGTTTGTTTTCTTGATTTATTTTCTTTTTCTTTGAGAAAGGAAAGAGAATCTCTCGGTACTCATGACTGTTCTGGAGATGGCTGTATAGATCGGGCTGATCTCAAACTCATAGAGATCTGTCTGTCTCAGTTTTCCTAGTGCTAGGATTAAAGTTGTGTACCACCATGTCCAAAGGAAAAAAAAGCCTTTGATTCTATAAAACTGAACAATATTAAAATCTTATTTACCAAAACTTCAATATTTAATTTATTATTTAATAATAATAAAAATTCTAGTACCATATTTTGCCAGAAAAAAAAGCTCATGAACTCCAATGAGTTTCTGTCTCAAAGTATTGTGTGGATTGTAATTTAGTTTTTTAAAAACATTTCTGTGTATGTTTGTTAATATATATTCTAGAAGCAATTAATTAATCAATACCCACATTCAGAGGTGTCTCTGTCAAGTGTTAGTACACAATAGCAGGGGGTTCGTTAATAAGCAAATGTGTTAGAAATAACTCTTCAATGCTGAAATGAGCAATGCTCATGAGTTGTGGCTGCCTGAGATGATTGTAGGCTCCTGCCACTCCTTATATGGCTGATGCATAAGGATCTAGGACTTTATCAAGCTTGTTCCTAAAACCTCAGGAGCCAAGCCAGATCCAGAGTGGCCACAGTCACATGTTGTCAGATGGATTACTTGCTGGGTTGATTTGCACAGAGGTTTGGGTGCTCCAAATGCATGTATTCTGTAATGTTTCCACAAATAGAGAGCTATCAAGAAATGTACCAGCTAAGCCCGGATAAACACTTCTGCTAATGGATGCTTGTTTGTGTGGCAGGCTTCAATCTGTGAGTTATTTACACTATAATAGAGTTTGGTATGGCTACAATATAAAGTAGATTTTTTTAAAAAAAAATTCTATTTTGATGTCTTCTATGCATTGGTATTTCCTAAATCTGGATTGTTGGTGGAGCTAAAAGTTGTTGGGTAGAAACAGATTGGCAATGAAGAAATAGGTTGTTTGGAGAAAGTGACTCAGGAATGGTCTAAGGTGACCACCAGTATCCTCCAACATCCCAGGGATGATAAATCCCTAAGAAAAGGAGACATAATTGTTTTTTTCAGTCTATTATCAAATACACTGACTTTGTACATCAATGATGCCCTGCAACCTATTCTTTCTGAAGATCCATCATAGCCCCAAGTACTAGAGCTGGTGATAAACAGCTCTGGGTGGATAAAAACATGGGTGCAATACAGTTCAGCTGAACATATTTTTTCTAGAGCATTTATTCACATTAACAATCTCACTTGGTTTACATTATTTTCCAATCATTCTTACTTGTTTATTTACCAAAGTACTATAGAAGATGTTGAAGGAGAAAGTTTGTGTGTGTGTGTATGGTGCATGTATATACATATTCAAGTGTCCATGTACATGTATGTGTGCTGGTGCATGTATATATGTGCACCACGTACATATATGTGTGTGAAGTCCAGAGGTCAAAATTGGTTGTATTTCTCAATCACACTGCATCTTACTTTTTGACACAGAGTCTCTCACTGAACTTGGAGCTCAGAAACTGCTGTGACTATCTGGCCAGCAAGCTCCTGGTATCTTGTCTCTCCTTTACTCAGTGAAGGGACTTTAGGCCTGCAACTGCCATGCCTAGCTTTAGTATATGGGTGCTAGTGATAAGAACATAGATCTTCATGCTTGTCGAGCAAATATTTGAAGGATTTAACCATCTCTTGAATCTTGAAAAAGAATGTTTAAAATGAAAGAGGAGGCCTAGAAAGATTTCTCAGTGGGTATACATTTGTCACAAAAAATCAGAATCTGGTTTGAATCCCCCAAAACACATAAAGTTGGACGTAGTTGCACATGCCTGTAATCCCAGCATGCCTACAAGAGATGGGAGGCTAGGACAGGAGAATCATTGAAACCTCAAAGGCTGCCCAGCCATTGGAACATCCAGATCCACAAGAGACCCTATCTTAAATAAAATGAAGGGTGAGGACCAACACCCAAGTTTGTCTTCTACTCTGCACGTCTATAAAAGTTACATGTATGCACTCAAACTCACACACACACACACACACACACACACACACACCATCACATATAGGAACATGATCACCTATACAAACAAAAGATGTAAAAACCTAAAACAGAAAGAGAGAAGAAAACAAAACAGAAAAAAAGACACACTTATTCAGAGCAAGATAGGTAGGCCAGACCAGTTTTGTTTTTTGTTTTTTGTTTTTGTTTTTTTTGTTTGTTTTTTCGAGACAGGGTTTCTCTGCGGCTTTAGAGCCTGTCCTGGAGCTAGCTCTTGTAGACCAGGCTGGTCTCGAACTCACAGAGATCCACCTGCCTCTGCCTCCCGAGTGCTGGGATTAAAGGCGTGCGCCACCACAGCCCAGCACCAGACCAGTTTTGACAGCTAATTTCACATCAGGGATTATGAGGCTACACCTAGAGTGTCTTCCTTAGCTCAATCAGTTTTATTTATTATCCACCTCTGTGTATAACAGATGGTATTCATGACCAAAACATGGTCTCCTGAATTCACTGTGCCAACACACCAATGTCTACTCAAGGAAAGCCCATGCGACTCTAGCATTAGATAAGTGACCAGAGGAAATTGGACATTGTGTTATATTGGACAGTAGCAATGTCATAATGGAATAGAGATATCTTCTAGCATCCTGTTCAAAATAGACCTGCATTGACTTTCTACCATTCTTATGATCATTTTCCAATATTCCTGTCACTGTATCCCAGCATCACTGGGATTAGCTACCTTTCCTTAGCCAGAGTTTTGTGTATATGTATTGGAAAACTCAACCTTGGACAAGAAACAATACTTAAGTTAGTGCTCATTACATTAAATGTCCTAAACCATCATTGTTTCGTGTTGCTATTCCTAGGTCCCAAAGCCATGTTCTCAGTCTGCGACTTAGGAGAATCACAAAATCTATCATTGTAACTCCTGGACATTCAGGTGATCACTTTTCAAGGGGAAAACATAGAGAAAGCTTTCTCTATGACGTAATACACAAGGCCATTGATTAGAAAAGTGGACACAGGCAACTTTGATACTCAATCTTTATAATTTAGCCACATGAACTATGGTAAAAAGAGAGCTGTCAGGTGAGTGTCATGCATCACATATCCCACAATCTGGTTACTTTATTCCCAAAACTTCAAATAGCTTACTTGTGACCTATTGATTTGTGGGAAGAAAACTCAGACTGGCTTCAATGGAAGTGTCAGAGTACTAATAACAATAATTCATAAATTCCACATGTGGGAAAATGCTGTGGAATACTCCTTCTGTACACTGTGAATATGTTTTACTCTGATTGGTTTAATAAATGAACTAACTGGCCAATAGTTGAACAGGATAAGGTTAGGTGGGAGATTCAAACTGAGAATGCAGGGAGGAAGAAGGGTGAAGTTAGTGGAGTAGCCAGCCAGATGCAGAGGGAACAGGAGGTAAATGTGCCATGCTATTAAAGGTACCACCATGTGGCAGAGCATAAATAAGGAATATGGGTATAGGCGCACTTAAAATACAAGAGTTAGTTAGTAATAAGTCTGAGCTATTGGCCGAGCATGTGTAATTAATGTTAAGAATCTGATTGTTTGTGAGCCGGTAGTCCCGATGAAAAACAGCCTACAATAGAATATGTGATGTTTTTCTTTCTGAGATTGTGTGGCTTTACTTAATATTATCCATTCTAAGCTCACCCATTTTCCTACAAAATGTTCAACTTTACTTTTCTTTAGAGCTGAATAGTATTCTATTTTATATATATTACAAACTCGATTGATTCCCATTCTTTGCCATAGTGAATAAAGCATCAATAAACATGTATAGCATGAAGAAATTAAGAAAAGATACAAGGGGAAAGGGCAGGGTTGAAAGCTGGTGATGAACAGGAGTTATGAAAGGACATAAAACTAATTGTATTTCTGTTCTAACTCTGTCACGGGTTTTCCCCCTTTGGTTTTTGTTGGTATAAAGGTGCATAAAATATGTTCTTCATTGAAAGTACAAACTTATTTTTAGGAGAGAAAGGGTTTATTTTAGAAAAAAATAACAGCTTACAGTCCAGCCCAGCAGGGTAGTAAAGGCAAAAATTTAAAAACACTATCACATCGCAGCAAAAACCATAGAAATGGAAAACTGCATGCTTGCTGCTCAGATTACTTTTGCTGCTCCCACACAGCCCAAGACCTACCTCAGGGGATAGTGCAACAGTGGGGTGGGTCTTCCCACATTGATTAACAATTTTATTAATTTATTTTTTATTTAAAGTTTCTTTTCATCAAACACATTTTGATCATATTTCCTCTTCCCAACTCTTCCCAGATCCTACCCCCATCTAACCCACTCAACTTCAAGTTGAGTGTCTTCTCTCTCTCTCCCTCCCTCCCTCCCTCCCTCCCTCCCTCCCTCCCTCCCTCCCTCCCTCCCTCTCACAGAAAACAAAACCAGCAAGATAAAACAGTAAGACAACAAAAAGATAAAAGAAAAAAGATCAACAAGAAAATAATACCAAAACAAAACAAAGAGCATACAAAACTCCAGGAAGTGTACAATTTAATATGAAACTCTACAAATTCCTTTCTGAATGCCTATCTAACTGTATAAAAGTTCATTAAGTTCTATCGACTCTGGGTCTGGTCAGTTTGGATGTGTGGTGTTTTTATTTCTCGGCAAGTATTTTGTTATAGTAAAGTTTATAAAATTAAAAGGCACATATATTGATTTTTGTCACAGTGTTAATTATGCAGTTAAACAAAGTAAAGAAGAAAAGAGGCTCCATGTCTCAATACTTATCTTACTATAATTGAAGACGAAACTCCCCACATAAACCCAATTTGATGATCTGGTGGCAAACAGTCGCTGTTCGCTGTAAAACCAAAGAGCTTCCTGTGCTGCAGAGCCGATAAAAGGATCCCACTTTCCCAAACCAACCTGCTTCACCTTTTATGAGAATCTCCCCAGATTTCCTTGGCCACACATACTCAAAGATAAATAGAAAGATGACTACAAGACAAATATTTATGAGTCTGGGCAGCTCAGGCTCTCTGCTCTCAGTGATGTTTTGTGTGTTTATACAACAGAGCGTTGTTGCCTCAGAAAGCAGCCATCTCCGGAGGGCGCAGGCTAGAGGGTCGTCTTTAATGTGGTGTGCGCCACTGATCTCAGTGGCTCAGAGGCAGGGAGAGCTTTCGTTCAGAGCAGGGCTCCCTCTGATTCACTTCTGGCATTTTCATGTGCTTGGCCCCTTCCTTGTTTAAGGTCAAAGTAAGAAGAGAGGATATGGCTTGCAAGGGAGAGTGGCTTTCAAATAGAGGAGGATGCCCCAGAAAGATGCTGTATTTTCTCATGTCTACTACAAACCTCCAAAAGCAAGCGGATACTGAGGGTGTGAGCTGCAATCAAATAAACACTTGTCAAATGCTCTCAGGACTTCCATTCTGAACAGCCAGAACCTGTCATCTGCTGATACCAGGATTTATGCCAAGGTTTAGAAAGGACTCTGTAGAGGAGGGGAATGGAGCCTACGTCATACATTGTCCATAAGGTGTTTGATCCTCTAATTAAAAAAAAATATGTTTTCAAATTCATGGCATGTCTGAGATATTACATAAGCCCTGAATATTTCCTTCTTGGCATGACTTAGATTTTTTTTCTTTTTTTTTTTCAGTCAACAAAAAGAAAAATCACACTCATTCTGTGTTTTACAGCATATTTGTTAAAGGGCTGTCTTGGAGTTGGATCATGCAGTGTGGAGGGCATGTGGATGAGGGAACTTTGGGTTCTGCTATCATTGATTAGCAGTGTAAGAAAATAATTTCAAATAGAAAATGAAGGCATCCCATCTGCTAATCTGTAAACTTCTCCCAGGGTTCCAGGGTCTGATGTTCCATGATGCTAATGACCATTGGGTTTTTTTTTTTTTAAACCAAGTTGTAAGACAAAACTCAAATGGTATTATATGTACAGTTACCCCTTAGTATTTGCAAGGGATTGGTTCCAGAATCTTTCTAGACTACTAACCACCAAATAAATAAATAAATAAAAATAATTCCCTTACTTTTTTGGCATAGTATTTACATATAACCCACACAACATCCTTCCATCAGCTTTCAGCCTTCAGCGAATATATCTAATACCTAATATAACGTGAATGCTATTACTACCTCTCTTAATTCTGCTGTACAAAGAATAACAACAAGGAAATCCATGCTGTATTTGTTCAGTAAAGGTGCACTTTTTCTCCAAATATTTTCAATGCTTATTTGATTGAATCTATCCATACAGAACCCATACAGAGACCATGGATATGATGGGCTAGCTACACTACTCATTTAAAATTTAAAGCAAGCGTAGAGGAAAGACGGTATTGTCTCTGAGCCCATTTTGTAGACGAGGAAAGTAAAGTATAGACATGGGTATTTAGAGGGTGGCCACAGGGACTTGGCCAGGCAGTCATCTCTATGTTTGCGATGTCTTCTAAACCGCTAGGCTTGTATTGTCTTTTTAACAACCTCTATCTTCTAGGAGTAAAAGACCTATAGGTTTACATTTGTCAGGTTATACTTTCCAAAAAAAAAAAAAAACAAAAAAAAACCCACCATGTCTATTATCTTGGAAATGGTGATTCTAGAAATAACTGTGAGGAAAAGTGAAACAGAGTAGAGAGGGAAACATGTGTAGGAAAGAATGAAGAGGAACCACCATGAACAAGTGCTGGGCCTTCTTGCTGGGGTTTCCCAGAAGAAGCTCCCTGTACACAGTTTTCTTACGTGTGCGTGTGTGTGTGTGTGTGTGTGTGTGTGTGTGTGTGTGTGGTGTGTGATATGTGGCAAGGGTATTTATCCACCTGCTCCCATTCCTGATCAACTAAGTGCATGTTAGCTACAGAAGCCCCTAGACCTAAGACTCAGGAAGTCTTCAGCCAGTACAGCATCTGGGTGGTACAATCCTAGGTAGGCCAGAAGGCAAGAATAATGTGCTGGCAACACCTACAACATAGCAGTTAGTACAGAATTCAGGAACCGACTCAGGTAATTTGGCCCCAAGCCTCCTTCTCTGAACAGGCAAATCACCTACAGACAGCTGTGTGGGCTCACAGGTACCTAAGGGGGAAAAGCCTTGCTCAATCTTTCTCCTCTGTCCTCTGTGCCAACAGTCTCTGCTTCTGCTTGTTGCCAGGGAGGAATTCTTGAACCATGCTCTTGTTTAGTTTAATGCAAGATTCGACACATCCCATGATTTATAAGAAGCCCAGTATGCTTAATGAACTTGATCTGTGCCCTGAGCTAGCGACACCTCCCTGCATTCAGCTGCTATCGATTAAAAATAAACATGGGCTTTGTTTATTTTGAACAATTTGTCGTCTCCGGAGTTGTTCCACTAGCAATCAGATTTGCTTTGAAGTTCAATTGTTAAGTGTGGTGAAGATTGAATTTGTGGAAAATGATACATGTCTACCATTAACATGGACTTCTGAAGGCATTTTAAAATATTTTAAGAAAAACTTTTCATCTTCTTTTAATTAAAGAACAAAGCCAAGTTTTATTTTATCACTCTGTAAGATAACATTTCATCAGGAAAAGACATTACCCAAGGACTCTAATAAAAAGAACAAATATATTATTGTAAGATGATTAATCCATATTAAAGATTCTATTATTAAAGAAGGCCATTGAGGTGGCATGCTTAGCTGTGAATCAGGAGGGCAAGAGTTGTTACCCTTTGACATTTATAGACCTGGCAGAAGATGATGAAGTATTTAAATGAGCAAATTGGACATAACTTAACAGCCCAATAAAACAATGCTGGACATTTGCACTGAGCATGGCCATCATTCAGACATCTCAGCCTCTCAGGATGCTGCAGGCAGTGCAAATGTAAATGACAATGGCATCAAACTCTCTGCGAGGGCAAGATTTTAACTTACAGGAAGGATGGACACACAATAGAATAGACATCTTCTCTCATTCTTTGGAGATCTGGATATCCAGTTGACTCCTCTGCATCCAGTCAGCTTTCACACACTGGTGTGTTAGTGGGAGCCAGAACTAAGTGCTGATGTCCTATCAGAGGCCAGACGAAGGCAGGGTACCTACCCTCAGCATATCTAAATTCTGGCTAAAAAATACAAACAAGTGAACCTGCAGGAGATAAGCAGGAAATGGCAAGGTGAGCAGAGAGCAGACGCTAATGATGTTAACTCACCAGCCATAAAGATCAGAGTGGAAAAGTTTCTCAGAAGCCACAGTGTGTAAAGATAGAATGTAAGAGATGAGTCAGAAGTATACAGGAAAAGCACTGAGAAGGGAAAATTCCTGACTGGGTAAGGACACCAGGGCTGGGACAAAGCTAGATCTTAGTCTCCAAAAATAAAACAAGGAAACATGAGGTCAGGGAGGTTCAAGTATGGTGTTTCGCTTTTATCTCACACAACTCCTCATCTGAGAGAACATCTGGGAAACCCCTCATAGTCCCCTGCTTACCTTTGAGTGCCTTGTGTTCTGGATATGATGAGGTTAGAGACAAGGCCCTAATTGCTTTTACTGACTTACTACCATAGCTGATCATTAGTAAGTTTTAAAAAGGCAATGAAATTCATACATCACAAATCCCACCATCTTAGTCATTTTGAAGTGTACAAGTCGGTAGATCTTTATGTTGAGGTTGTACAACCAACACAGCTCTCTCTGTCCATAAAACTTTTAAGAGGAAACCCCTTGCTCAAGTGTAATACACCCCACTTGCACCTCCTTTAACCCCTGAAAGCCACTAATTTATTTTCCATTCTATGGATTTGCTTTCTCTTGGCGTTTCATATAAATGAAGGCAAATAGCATGTGTCTTTTTCGTATCTGGCTTCTTTCATTGAGTACAACATGTTCAGAGTTTGCCCATATGGTAGCATGTAACAGTACTTCATTAATCTTTTTTTTTTTTTTTTTTTTTTTTTGCTTTTTTCGAGACAGGGTTTCCCTGAAGTTTTTTTGGAGCCTGTCCTGGAACTAGCTCTTGTAGACCAGGCTGGCCTCGAACTCAGAGATCCGCCTGCCTCTGCCTCCCGAGTGCTGGGATTAGTACTTCATTAATCTTATGGCCAAATAATAGTCCCTTGCAGAAGCATACCACATTCTTTTTAATCATATGTTGATGGGCATTTTGATCACATTTAGTTTTTCATACAATTAACAATGCTGCCATGAATTTTATTTTCAAGTTTATGTGTAGTTTTCTTTTATCTTTGGTTGTTGCAAGGAGGTCCAGCCCCCGGCAGCTCAGACCCAAAATAATCACTCAGAGACTATATTATTTAAATCACTGCTTGGCCCATTAGCTCTAGCTTCTTATTGGCTAACTCTTACATCCAATTTAACCCATTTCTAGTAGTCTGTGTATTGTCATGTGACTGTGGTTTACAGGGTAAAGTTCCGGCATCTGTCTCCAGTGGGGCTACATGGCTTCTCTCTGACTTAGCCTCCTCTCTTCCAGCATTCAGTTTAGTTTTCCCTGACTATCTAAGTTCTGCCCTATCAACAGGCCAAGGCAGTTTCTCTATTCACCAATGGTATTCACAGAATATAGAAGGGAATCTCACATTTGGTACCCATATGAACACAATAGTTGGGTCTCATGGCACCTCCATGTTTCTGTTTTAAAGAATTCTTTAACAATCACATTCATCTTCCTTATTTCACTCTTTTTGAGGGTTAATTTTTAATTTTCCAAGAGTACCTCCATGTGCACAAGTGCATGCATGCGTGTGTGTGTGTGTGTGTGTGTTGTGTGTGTGTGTGTGATAGGTAAATTATGTGGCAGTATGATTATATGATAGTACTCAAATATTTGGTTGACATTATTCTAAATGTCTATTGAAATCTCTAGGTAAAACCAGCATTTAAAACAGTGACTTTTGTATGAAATAGGTTATCCTTCATAAGTGAAAAGTCTTCATTAAATTGCTAAAATGACAAGGACAGAGTTTCCCTGAAGAAGAAACAATTCTGCATTCAGACAGGAGCTGCAACAGCCAGTCTGCACTGGGTTTCCAGCATGCCAGTCTACCCTCCTCTTGTGAACTCTGTCTTTACAACAGTGCAAGGCAATCCCTTAATCTCTACCTTATCCACTAACCCACAACCTTCTCAACCCCCAGGGTTCTGTCCAACTGAAGAATGGTATGTTCTCTTGTTTCTCTGACAGGATTAACACTGAAGGTTTCCACCAAAACCCAGTCTTCTACCAAAGAACAAACCACTGCCTATTGCAAGACATGTAAGCCATTTTTCCTTCTGCCTCCTCTATTGTTAGACTCTGCATTGTTTTCTTTTCTACTGCTGGTTATTCATGTTAATAGCCACATATCCAAAGTACAAATTACTCTTTTAATAAACTCCTCAGAGAAAAGTCTTAAGCCTGAGACAGAAAATACATACAATAAGTTTCAACTGCATTATTATAACAGAAAGCAAGAAACCTACTGGGCACTATTGTTGTCATGTCTGTGACCCATGAGTCAATATTTTGAATAGGCTTCCATTAGCTAATGGTAGCACAAATGGAGTACTGAAAAGGAAAGCAAATGTAATGGATTACTATATCTCAAAGAAGTCTCAGTTTATTTATATATTTCTTAGTGATATGTAAAAGTAATATTTTTGGTTACCTCTGTAAAATATTAAAAATCAACTCATTATTTCAAAAACTGATAAACAAGTATGAAGTAGTTTCCCTGCCTTTCTTATTGAGCTTAAATCTGAATAACCTAATTACTGATGAAAGAAAGATTTTTAACAGAAATATTTTAACCAATATGTAGAGAAGTATTGATAGAATACACTGCTTTAGGACTGTTACAAGTAATCTGTGTCTTTGTGTAAACACATTGTTACTTATATATTTGGGACCAATAAGTTGAAACTTATTGTATGTATTATAGGCATACAATTATTATATGCAAATCATATGCATATCATATGCAAATTGTATCATGCATACAAGCTATCAATTAGCTATGAGCTCTAGGCAATTCAGGAGACAGAAGAACATGTCAAAAACTAGAAAGATGTCATTCAAATCTTAAATATAGGATATTATAAACAAGCATATTTATTCAACAAATAAGACAACAGAGAAGGGAGAAGAAAGCCAAGAAGAAAGAGGAAAAGATGATAAAAGTGGGAGGCTAATAAAAAACAGGAAAATTAAAGATTACTTCTGTTTATCAATTAAAAGATATATGAGGAAGTCTGTCACATTGCATATTTTCTATATTTTGATAAGGATACTTTTTTGAGTGTCTTAGTGTTCTCTCTTTACATATAATTTATGCCTCATTACAAATTTGAGAGGGAAACTGATTTAAGACATACAAACTACATGTAGTATATGGACCTTATTTGGATTCTATTTAAACAAACACGTAGAAAACAAATGAAATAACTGGAAAAACATGAGTTGTAGCTGTATAATTGTTCCTATTAATATGTTATGGATATGTTTCTTATAGTTTCTGACCTTAAAAACACCTTTTTAAAGATCATGTGGATACTGAGATCACCCATGAGATGGGCTGAAATATCTGGGTCAAAGAGGACACCTGCAAGTCTAAGGGTGAATCTACAGCCCATGAAGTATTACACAGAAGTGTTATGCAGCAAGGGAGGTCATTCAACGGCACAACCCACTAACAGAATGTAACAAGCAAGTGAGGACATGACCTCACTTACATGACCTCACCTATCAAGTTTGCCTCTCAGACCAGAGTCAAGAGCAGGTGAAAAAAAAAACATACCTATTGGCATGCTCAGTTATGCTGTAATTATTGTATGCCTCTTACTCTCTCATAGAGTCTTAAGCATTCACCTATTGATTTTTGAGTTTCAATTTTCTTTTGAAAATTTTCAAGGGTCTGTGACAACTAGTATTTAACAAGCTGACCCACCAGACATCTAATTCCTGTTGGGCAGCTCCACTTGGTAAAGCCATAGATTTATTGACTATAAATGTCTGGCTATTTTCTGTCCATAACTTTCTAGAGTACCACTACCATACCTCCCTAATAAGAATAGCTGTGGCATTCTTTCCACAGTCCTTTGGTTGTATATTTTATACTTATTGGGCACATATATAGCTGTGGATTGTCAGGAAGATGAGTTCTGCTTAATTGTACAAATCTTATAAACAGAAATAATACTAGGATATTTTACATTACTCAAGCTGACATAGGATTCTCAGTCACAAAGAAACCATTTACACAGACAGCTAACTTTAGACTCCAGAAAAAATTCAAAGCACACTGGTTGCCCCTGGAGATAAATGTCTGGTTGCCCCTAGAGAAAAATACATGAGGTCATTTCCCTAGGTGTTTTGCTAATTCAAGTTCAGGATAGAAGCAACCTTAGTAGACAGAGCTTTCCTGTAGAAGTTGACATTTTGCATGTCATCCCAGTCTCAGGCTCAAGATTCAGCCAAATGTTTATTGTCTGGTCACCCTCACCAACTTAGAGCTACATGCTTGACCAAGTGCTAGTCCCTGCCAGTCAATGTGACATTGCTAGCATAAGAGAAACTAAGTGATGTTGACTGAGGTTTTCTGTCCTGCCTGGTTCCTGCTGTCATTAAGTCCCAAAGAAATCACACAGAGCTCTATATTAGTTATAAATTGATTGGCCCATTAGCTTAGGCTTCTTATTAACTTTTATAGCTTATATTAGCCCATTGTTGTTGGCTATGTTAGCCACGTGGCTCGGTACCTTATTCAGTGAGGCAGTCACATCTTGCTTCTTCTGTGGCTAGGTCACAACTGTAGAATGTGATTCTCTCTTCCCAGAATTCTTGTTACCCTACCTCTACTTCCTGCCTGGTCATCCCACCTATACTTCCTGCCTGGCTACTGGCCAATCAGCATTTATTTAAAATATAAGTAACAGGGTACAGAACATTGTCTCATAGCAAAGTGATTTATCTTGTGTTATAAGAATGGATTGGACCCTGAAAATATAACTTATAATTGTTCAGAGTTTGGCTGTATGAGGAAGACCAGCAGCAGCAGTGTTGAGAGAGGGTAGCTGTGGAGAGAGAGAGAGAGAGAGAGAGAGAGAGAGAGAGAGAGAGAGAGAGAGAGAGAGAAATGCAAGAGATAAAAAAGCAGCATGAGAGAAGTGTGAGAGAGTGAATGAGTGAGAGTGAGTGAGTAAATAGTGTGTTAATATGTAGAAGTATGCATGTGAGAGTAAGTGTGAGTGTGTGTGTGTGTGTGTGTGTGTGTGTGAGAGAGAGAGAGAGAGAGAGAGAGAGAGGTGTGAAAGAGATGCTGCTCCATAGAGGAACTGTGCCTAGGAACTGTCAAAAGTGCTGTATTATGCCGGGCGATGGTGGCACACACCTTTAATCCCAGAACTCGGGAGGCAGAGGCAGGTGGATCTCTGTGAGTTCGAGACCAGCCTGGTCTACAAGAGCTAGTTCCAGGACAGGCTCCAAAGCCACAGAGAAACCCTGTCTCGAAAAAAACAAAAAAAGTGCTGTATTGTGAGAGGGCTATGGCTGTGTGGAGATTTGTAAAACCACATGAAGGCAAGGAAGATGAAGCTGTATAGAAAAGAGATGTAGAAGAGAAACGTATGTAAAAGAAAGATGTGCAATCATGTGAAAAGAGATGTAACTGTGTGGAAAGATTGTTAAGAAAGAGAGATTATTTTAGTAGAAGTAAAAGAGAAGGTTACCATCTGGAAAGTGCGTGCTTGTTCTTTCTTTCTTAGGCTCCAGCAGAAAGCATGTGTCTCCTTGTTTACCTCTCAGATAGAAAAGTGCAGCCCTTGCCACCTTCATGGATTTTTTTTTTTTTTTTACATACCATGGTGCTGACTGGGGTCTGCTCCTCAACCACTACATCGGTCACAGTCTTTCAATCTACACAGTACCAAAGTGGTTTTGGCAGTTAGATCCTCTATCAAGAGTGTAATAAATAACATAAAATGTAAATAATTACAAAAGAATGAAATAAACATTAAGGGGTGAAATAATTTTATGCAAAAATCAAAATTCTGTTAAAGAGTTTTTTTCATCAGGGTTCCCTTCACTATGTTAAGTCCAAGGTCCTCCCAGCTCCCCCTAAGTCCAGGAAGGTGAGCAACCAAACTGACAAGGCTCACAGGGGGTATGGGTGGAAGGGAGGGGAGGGAAGGGGGAGGAGATGGAAATCTTGAATAAAAAAACGAGAAAAAAAGAGTTTTTTTCAATATGCCATACTACATAAACAATCTCCTAAATTTATTCTAACTCTAATTTATCAGGTTTGTCCATAATATATATGTAACATTTTCGAGAATTAATTTGACAACTAGATTAAAAGAATTAGTTAATTAAAATACTAAAAACATTTTATTATAGCAAGATTTGAACCTTTCTGTAAGTTTCTAAATAGCTACATCTATCAAATAAGTATCACATCTGAGAATAACTAGAAGCTAATATTAAGGAGAAAAAGTGTCTCTGATTCCATTTCTTTCTTGCTTCATACATCTCTTTCTGGGCATCACTGCAGGTAATGTCTGGTTGAAATGAATACATGTTTATTTTTATACCATATCAAATTCATTAATGGCATAGGCTCCTTGATTCTGTCTGCTCTTGCAGATCGTGCTTTCCATATTAATATGTCCATCTCCTATGCAACGGAGTGAATTCCAAGCAAAAAGAGGAAACAGAAACAAGGAAATGTTGCCTATTAAAATGCCAGGAAACATCCGTGAAGACATCCTGTTTCTGATTTCTGATGTACAATCACACTTAGCTGAAAAATAAGAGAAACATCATTAAAAAGTATCAGGAAACATTTCCATCTCAAAGTTGGGTTTCCAGTATTAAAGTGCCTAGCTAAATATCTCTTATATATTTACAAGCTTAGATATGCAAACACTCTAAGGACTGAATTACAGAAAATGATAGAAAATAGCATTGCTTATCTTTTCGGTTCAGTGTACAACTTTTATGAATATTAATATGGCCTAGCTTAGGATCTGTGGTAGTTTGAATGTGGGTTGTCCTTTCCAAAGCTCCTGTTAATATTTGACTGTCATGTGGCAGCATTGGGAGAAGGAGTCTTTGAGAATTGATAAGTTCGCTAGAAGGGTTTTGGTTCTCTCTCTCTCTCTCTCTCTCTCTCTCTCTCTCTCTCTCTCTCTCTCTCTCTCACACACACACACACACACACACACACACACATACACACACACAGAAGTGTATTTGTTCCTGTGACCATGTTGTGCTACCTCTTGAAATCTCTCCCTTCTGCCGATGCCTCATCTCTTTCGAACTTTATCTTGTCATGAAGTGGCATGACGACCTCCTACATATGCATCCAATCAACCAGCCTTGGATTTCTAGTCTTCTGGAGCACGAGTCAAAATCTACCTCTTTGTAAGTGACACATTCATAGGCGTTCTGTTAGAGTAACAGAAAACAGATGACAACAGGATTACTGACTTACAATTGCTTTTGCATTTGTCATGACATAGTTAAGTATCTCATGTTTAACTTGTACATAGTGAGTTAAATTTTTAAGGGTTGATATACCTAAGTATATAAGAAAGTCTTGCTCACAGGCATCAAACTATACCTTTGGAAGAAAGGGTGTGCACAGCAAAGGAGAAGGACAAATACAGTGTCAAGTTACTTCTATTTCCATATTTATTATTTGCTCTTATGTTTTTACAAATGCATCCCCTACCTCCAGAAGGACCAGTCTGACCTCACTCTGTTGGCACTGTCCTCATGACTGTGAGTATACTGTCTTTTCAACTCTGGAGCCTTTTGAAACAGTCTTGAAAACTATTTCATCTTAAAAACATGAAAGGAAAGATTTTATATTCGACCATCCTACAAATACCCAGTCTTGCAGAGTTAAAACATTCCCAGGTCATTAATAGAGAAGAGTCTTGCAGTTTTATCATTTAAGATATTTATAGTTTTCAATTATGTAAGTGAAAGGCAATTTCTTTGCATTTATTATAGTTCTGCTTCCTGTCAGTCAGAGTACTTCCTTCTTAGGCATCTTATAAAGCCGAGGCATATGCATGGTCAAGTTGAACTTTGAACCACTTCCTGCTTTTGCAGAAACTTCAATCAGTCATCCACACAGCACTACTGCCCATCCAAGTCCTCGGAAGAAATGTAATTGAGCTCCCTTGACCCCTAATATCTGTGTGGCTTAGACCACTGCTGAGAGGCTGAACTACATTTTTCTTGTCAAAGGTTAGCAAGACCTAGAAAATGCCTCAAGGAGTGGGGTGAGGGGTGTTGAAAGGGACAGAGAGGAAAAATAGCTTTGAAATGTCAAAACAGAACACAGTCAAACAGTCAAACATTCCCACCTAAAAGAGCAAAAAAAAAAAAAAAAAAAAAAAATCAGCATTAGGGATCATAGCAGGTTCCTGGCTTCTGGGCATCTTATGAAGTCCTAGCTGGTTTCAGGCTCATAAGACAGCCAGCCTGAGCCACTGAGGAGCACTTCAGTATATCCCCCCAGACCCTTCTGACACTCCTGGCCCTCTGGTGGCACTCTTGTTTAGCTTTCAAGTTCTACCTAGTGGATCCTATCATGCAACTTTGCTAATATTATCTATAACCAGCGTCCAAGCCTTTGGTTGCTCTTGCCTGATAGTTTATTAATGGCTATTGCTGTGTGAACTCTTACATTTTATTATAAGCAGCAATGGACTATAGCTATTATATTCTTATTACTATTTTGTGTACTTTACATGTAGTAAACATTTCAGTCCTCACAATGATCCTATGAAGGAGATGCCCTTTATGATTCCCATTGCTCAGATACAGAAGCCACACAGATGCCCAGCACCTTTCCTAGCATATTGTAGACTGTATTGCGAGCGTGCTAAGGCTGCCAGCTCCAAACTTGAATGGCTATTGACAGACTTTATCAACTAGAAAACTTTTTTTGGAGCACCTATGAAAGATGGCTGCTCGGCTCTCCTGGTCTTGCTGCTTTAAGAATAGGTTGCTCTTCATATCTACCTGGGTCACCCCACCAGTAATGGGGGCGCTATTCCTATAGCCTCAGCTGTCTAGCTACCCGTGTGTGTGTGTGTGTGTGTGTGTGTGTGTGTGAGAGAGAGAGAGAGAGAGAGAGAGAGAGAGAGAGAGAGAGAGAGAGAGACAGACAGAGAGAGAGAGAGAGAGAGAGAGAGAGAGAGAGAGAGAGAGAGAGAGAGAGAGAGAGAGAGAGAGAGATATGCTGAGGTCTGCAGCCACAAAGCTGCTGTTCTCTTTTCTGTCTCTTGTGGCACAATCAAAAAGCCTGAATTATACTTAGCTGATTTTTTCTAGTACTAATAAGTTTCTAGTAATCTTTAACGAAGCTACTATTGTAGTTTGGGTACAAAAGTGAAAAAAAATGTTTTGTTTATTCCACATAAAATAACCAAAGACACCCCATCTAGAGGCATCTAAAATTAATATATGGAAGATATAAAACCAAGGGGTTCTCACACTTTCTTCATACCACCATCAGCTGCTCCCAGAAGCCTCTTTGTTTCTTCTTTTCACCCTAAACCTACTTACTGGCTTCCATATATGACTCATTTCCATCGGAGGTCCACATTCCCTTCCTCCTTGAGAGGAGTCACACAGCTAGGCACTGAGGACAGAGCAGTGAGGTAGGTGGCCTCCACAATAAACAGCTCACTCCAAAATAGGAAAATGAGTTCAAAGAGCCATCAGTTTAAATGATGGAATTTCCAGGAGGGATCGCTCATCCACAGGGTCAGTCAACACTTCAAGAAAGCAGGAGCCCCGCCAAGGAAGAAACCACCAGGACTTCAACTGTACCTAGCAATCCCCTCTACTCTATCAAGGAGATAACCCTGTGACAGCTGCCTGGCTGACACAACCTGTGGGAAAGTATACCCACAGGTGAAAAAAGTCTCTTTATATTTTATAATAGTTTAAATGAGTTTGTTTTTTTAAATTTAAGAGAAAACTCAGGATTATAAAAACCATGGGCAGAAGAACCAGAGGAAGGAAAGCTAACTTCCTTTTCATATCCCCAACTTCTAAAGTTTATTGTTATGTGTGTGTTAAGGAGCAGTGGATGTGTGTGTGTGTGTGAGTGTGTGTGTATGTGCACGCGTGTGTGTGTGTGTGTGTGTGTGTGTGTGTGTGTGTGTGTGACATGTGTATGGATGCCTTTGGAAGACAAAAGAGGGCATGGATCTCCTGGAACTCGAGTTACAGAAAGTTGTGAGTCTCCTGACATGGGCGCTGGGGACTAAACTCAGGTCCTCTGGAAGAGCAGAAATTGCCCTTACCCATCCAGCTGTTTCTTCAGCTCCAGGTTCCCATCTTCTTTTCAAGCAGATTTTCTGAGATGGGTGTCTGTTGGTGATGCTATGGCCGTTCCCGGCGCTCTCTCAGTGTGGGTGGCTTCCAAAACTGCCCACTATGTGACCACCGCAAAGGATAAGTCACAGAGTGACAAGGAGGAAGAGGAGCTGCTTAACATGGGACTGTAAACTTTCTGAACCCCACTTCAGCTTTTCTTTCTTCTGATGTCTCCTCAATTGAAACAGAACATTTATGGCAATGTAGGATGACCGATAAATATTCATTTCTCAAAGCAAGAAAAGCCAGTAATGACAGGACCTAAATCTGGAATGCGTTATGCAGTCAACCTCAGCTTAGAGACAACTGCTTAGACTACTGATAGCCTTCCTTTCACTGAAAATGCTGCTTCTGCAGAGACGAAGGAAGAACCCATCGCTTAGGTGGCTCGTGTCTAACTCTGCGAAAATAGACAGCGGAGAAGAAAAGTACAAACCTTGTCTACCATTGTATAAATGCCAGGGAGATAATTAAGTAGCGAGAGAGAGCAATGTTTAGGAAACACTCAGGGAGAGCGAGCCAATGATCAGGCTGAACAGCGTTCTTTGCTATGTCTTGTCTCCACAAACAGAAACCTGTAGGGCGGCGGTGCTCATTCTATTTCGTGTTTTCCTTTCCTTTCCTTTTTGGGAGGACATCAGAGGAATGTAAGTAAGTGTGTCAGGTGTCACACAGTAAATAGTCCTCCGTAAGGAACAACTTGTCATTTCTCTGAGGCCTGACAAAATCACCAGGATGTGCTGACTGATGCAAGCCTCCTGGCAGGATGCAAGGGGACACGGAAGACTCTATACTAGGTGTGGCAACTGTGCCCTGGCCACCTCACCCATGTTTCCCTTATCTGCCTAATAGAACTATGTTTATTTGGAGATCGTAATGTGCCTAGCATTAAAGGTGATAACCCCTTGCATGACACTTGTGTGACCTAGGCACAGCTGTAGTTAATGAAGTGGGACAGAAGACAGCTAGGAAATTTAGGTAAAGATTTGCTTTCCTTCTTAGAAACAAAGAGGTGTTTGGCTTGTGGCAGTGAGCACTGTGGCAGCCTCTGTGTTCCCATGAAGCCATGGCAGCACTAAGGACATCAGGACAGGAAGAGTGGAGACGCTAAGATCTTTAGTGATAATGTTCATTCTGGAATTGGGAGAAATTTATTACTCATAGTAAACCTATTCATGACACACACACATACATATACATATTGTCGCTTATATACCCCTAAACACTGCCAGGAGAAATGAACACTAGTGTTTTCTCTCTCACTACCAATACTAACCATTGTCTTCCCCCATGCCCCAACTTTCATTCCCATCGAGAAAAGCCTGATATACTCAAAAGGGTATTCAAGATGAAATGAGGAAGTCTTGGTTCAGATTCCAGCTGTACTTCATATTAACACTACACAACCGATGCTTTTTCTCAGAAAAAGGCCACAGTGAACATTCTATAAAACTAATTAACTGATTTTCAAAACTAATCAATGCGTGAGATAAATTATCTTGGGCTACCTTAGCCTCTACATTCCCATTTACTGACACGTCTGTGTGTGACCAAGCATCTTTGAAACTATTACCTAAGCGATGTTGGAATATGCAAACATATTTCCAGCTTCTGTCCACACCAAAGCTCAGAATGCTCTCAGAGAACATCTGAGGTCCACAGTAGATGTTTTCCACTTTGCTCTAAACCACCTACCTGGTGTATCACCAATGTAAGTAAAAAGTGGTTGTGTTTCTGGATTTCTTTGTTTAGGTACTATTTTTTAAAAATGTGAAAATGGGTTGATGAGATTACTCAGTGGGTAAATGTGTTTGACATATAAACCTGGGGACATGAGTTTTGACTCCTGGGACCCACATGGTAGAAGATAAGAACTGATTCCCAAAGGAAATTGTTCTAGTTCTCTGACTTCTACATGTATAGCCATGGCATGTGGACAACACACACATACACACAAATAATAATATAAATAATAATAATAACAACAGTAATTATAGTAACAATAATTAATAGTAAAATGTATTTTAAAAATTAAGAAGAAAAACTTCAAAAAATTGTTACAAGATATTTGGAATAACCTCAACTTCTGGTCCCAGGCCAAGGTCACTCATTTCTAGCTCCAGAATCAACCATTCCCATCCCCTTTTAGGTGGGCACTATATTTTTGAATTCCCACTAAGCACAGATCTCTGTTGTGCCTCAGTATCTTCTAGAGAAATCAAAAGAATAAAAACTACATTGACTGAACAGAAAAATAATGTCTCTTTTAAAATATCAGTAAGTCAAAAAGCCAGTGGAAGTAACATGTCTTAAAATTAAAAGGATGTGGTAGTGAATAAATGGTAATCAGAATATTTTCCTAATGGTTCAGTATCTAAAGCACTTCCTTTAACACTCCCATTCTGGATTTCTAGGATATTCATCACCCTTGTTTCGTGGGCTACACAGTACCACTTGGAACCACCTGCTCCATTGCATGCATGGGTCACTCAGCAGATCTTCCTGTGCACCTGCATACTGACTGCTGGAAGGAATTTGGCTTTCTCTGCACTAAGATATTGAACTGAACTATGCAGGAGAAATTACACAAAAATTTATGTATTGTAAGGACAAATAATTTTCAGCATTTAAAGAAATGATGCTTGTTGGTTAAGGTTATAAAAAAAGGGGGGATGCTGTGGGACAGTGGTCTTGAATCCTATAAAGATTTGTCACTTGTATTGATTTAATAAAATGCTGAATGGCCAGTAGCCAGGCAGGAAGTATAGTCAGGGCAACCAGAATAGGAGAATTCTGGGAAGAGGAAAGGCTCAGTCTGTAGTCGTCACCCAGACACAGAGGAAGCAAGATGAGAATGCCTCACTGATAAAGGTATCAAGCAACATGGTTAATTCAGACAAGAATTATGGATTAATGTAAGATTTAAGAATTATTTATAAAAAAGCCTGAGCTACTAGACCAACCAGTTTATAATTAATGTAGACCTATGTGTGGTGTTTCTTTGTGATTGAATGACTGCAGGACTGGGTGGGACAGAAACCTCCACCAACAAATGGTGCCAACTTAGACAACTACATCCACAGAAAACCTGAAAGAGCTTGAAAGTATTTCTAAACACAAAGGAACAGAGTTAAGTATGGCTTCTTGGTAGCAACATTTTCTCAGGTGGACTCTGTTTGCTAGAGGCAAGTGCATCTCATTTAAGACAGGCTTCCTGACTCAGCTTTAGCTGCAAAAACCTTGCAGCTCTTTTAAAAGGCCCCATCACCAAACACTTAAATCATGTCTATGAATAGCTGACAGCATGCTTGTTGGTATATACAATGGCTATTAATTAAAAAAAAAGATGCCATGAATTTGAAGGAGATTAGCTAGGGGTATATGGGGGGTTGGAGGGACAAAGGGGAAGGAATAGATGCAATTATACTATAATCCCAAGAAAGAAAGGAAAAATAAAAGAAAGAAGAAAGGAAAGAAAAAGGACAGAAAGAAAGGAAGGAAGAAAGAAATGAAAGAAGGAAGGAAGAAAGGAAGGAAGGAAGGGAGGAAGGAAGGAAGGAAAGAAAAAAGAAAAGGAAGGAAGAAAAGAAAGGAAAGATAGAAAATGTTCTTTCTATATGCTTGCTAACTGGCCAATCCTATGGAAGCATTTTCTTGATTATGATTCTTTCTTTCCAGGTGACCTTGGCTTGCATCACTAGCGAGCAAACTCTGAATATGGGAAATAGGTATTATTAATTTCTCAATCTACTGTGATTTTTAATTGATTTTATTGAGCTCTACATTTTTTCTGCTCCCCTCCCTGCCTTCCCCCCCCCTTTAACCCTCTCCCATAGTCCCCATGCTCCTAATTTACTCAGGAGATCGTGTCTTTTTCTACTTCCCATGTAGATTAGATCCATGTATGTCTCTCTTAGGGTTTTCATTGTTGTTTAGGTTCCTGGGATTGTGATTTGTAGGTTGATTTTCTTTGCTTTATGTTTAAAGATCACTTATGAGTGAGTACATATGATAATTGTCTTTCTGGGTCTGGGTTATCACACTCAATATGATATTTTCTAGGTCCATCCATTTGCTTGCAAATTTCAAGATGTCATCTTTTTTTTCTGCTGTGTAGTACTTCATTGTGTAAATGTACCACATTTTCCTTATCCATTCTTTGGTTGAGGCACATTTAGGTTGTTTCCAGGTTCTTGCTATGACAGACGATGCTGCTATGAACATAGTTGAGCACGTGCCCTTGTGGCATCATTGAGCATCCTTTGGATGTATACCCAAAAGTGTTATTGCTGGGTCTTGAGGAAGGTTATTTCCTAATTTTCTGAGAAATCACCACACTGATATCCAAAGGGGCTGTACCAGCTTATACTCCCACCAACAATGCAGAAGTGTTCCCTTTACCCCACAACCTCTCCAGCATAAGTTGTCATCAGCGTTTTTGATCTTGGCCATTCTTACAGGTGTAAGATAGAATCTCAGAGTTGTTTTGATTTGCATTTCTCATTTCATATCAGTCACAGGAAAACTACATGAAGAGGAAATCTCAATACTGAATATCTATGCCCCAAATACAAGGGCACCCCCTATGTAAAAGAATCACTTCTAAAGCTTAAATCATACATTAAACCTCACACACCAATAGTGGGAGGCTTCAACACTCCACCCTCACCACTGGACAGGTCAGTCAGACAAAAAAAAAAAAACAGAAAAAAAGGGAATTAACAAATGTTATGACTCAAATGGACTTAACAGACATCTATAGAATATTTCATACAAACATAAAAGCACATACCTTCTTCTCAGCACCTCATGGAACTTTCTCAAAAATTGACCACATACTCGGTAACAAAACAAACTTCCACAGTTCCACCTTGATTCATAAGGCTGTTATGAAAATATGCTCGCAGAGTAAATGCTGAACACATAAAAGTCCTTACAGAAGATGGAAGGCCCAGCCTTATGACAGGGTCTTAAAAAGACTCTTTTTAAATTCAGCAAGTCACAGGAATCCTCTATGGAAAGCAGGCAGCCCAAGCAAAGCCCTTCCTTGAGTCACCCCACTGGGAACTTTCTTACACTGTTTTATGAATAGGCTTTACTAAGTATTGTCAGAGATTCCTATCACCTTCAGGGAAATCTGGAAGCAGCATCGTTAGCCTCTGGTGTTTAAATGTTGAATTTTAATGAAGGAATGCACTGTTCCGCTCTTCTATTAAACTGGGCACATTGTGTGGGTTTGTTTGTGGAGGACTCAATCACCCAGCGAATAAGGGGCAATGAGGTGTCCCCAGGAGGCCCATGATTACTGAAGAGCAGAACAGAAAAGAGCAATGTCACACATGCTGGAGACTTCCACAGACCAAGACCCCGGCAGGAAGAAATCATTTTCTAATGAACCTAAAATTCTCTTTATTAGCATTTTGTTGAGAGGCTATGTGATAGCACAAAGAGAAACAAACACACGAAAACAAATAAAATTAAAAATATCATCAATAGTAGCCTTTATTGGCAGCTCTCCACAGCAACGTCATCAAATCCAGAAGCTTTCCGAGCCTCTCTTTGTCATTAAAGCAAGATTTCACCAACTGGTGCCAAATTGTCCTTCCATCAGTGATATCTCTAATTTTAAAAAGATGTGTTTCATTAATATGTCACTTCAAGGCTGTACAGAGCTGGTGTCCTAGTATCACCTGGCATAGGATGATGTGTGGTTACTAGGTTTCCTAGCCTTGGCTACCTTAACTACAGTACCCCATCTATAAAATGCAGGTATTTGGGGGCCCGTGAGGGAACTCAATGCAAAACTCACCTGAAGAGCTCATAAAACAATGTCTACAATGGCGCTGGTTTAGTGTATGTTGTTTATTTGCACAGTCACAGGAAGAAAACTACAGTTGCTTCTGTAGGATTTTATGTGTTATTAAGGACTTCCTTCAGCCAGAGATATTTTTGCTTCTAGCTTTCTGCCAGGAAATTAATACATTGAGGAAGATGTCTGTGCATGTTAAATATCCACTTTGAATATGTAAGTATTCCTGAAAGATGAACAAATTAAGCCACTGTCAGTGATTAGTTCCTTAGGGCCCATTATTGTATTATGACCTCTGGGTGGTTGCAGATCATGTGTGTGCTAGGAGTCTGAAAGGCAAAGAAAGGAATGAAAATAGAACTCTATAACCCTATCCCAATCTAATGGCACTGAGACATTTGTGGGAGAAAACAGAAGCAAGCAGAGAGAAAGGCAGCAGAACTGGAATTCAGCCTTGTTTCAAAAAGTATTATTCAGTTAATACTCAAGGCATATGGCATGTTCTGTTCATCTGTTCTATGACCCAGCATAGCAATAAAGATAATTCAGCTAGCCAGTGCAGTAAATCATGGGCCAGCAAACAATAGTCCAGTCTTTGGTTTTGTACATAAAGTTTTATTGGAATATAACGAGTTAATTTGCTTTTGTTCCTATAGCAGCTTTCATACTCAACAGTATATTTAAGAGACTGGGAGAAAATGTACGATATTCAAAACCTGAAATATTTAATTTTCACAAAGTATCACCTTAGCAGATAAAGTATGCTGATGTGTATTGATTAAATGATTAATAAAATATGCTAGAATTTAAAAAATACTCCGAAACAGATTTTAAAACACTACTTTAAAAATAATTATAAGCATGGGTGTGTTGGTATATTTATGCTTTGGTTTGTGGTAACTTCTTGTGTTAGTGAACTAGTTTTCATTTAACATAAATTGTCAATACAACAGGTAACTGGCAGAAAAATCAATCTGTGGAATTTTTAGAAGAGAATAGAAAAACAAAGCTGGAAGCTCAGTTTCCAGTGACTCAGCTGCTATCTCTTTATTACATGCTTCGTTTGTATGTTCGTGTCTGGAGCCATTCTCAGCAGATCTTATTCCTGGTGGGCACAGTGGAAAAGAGTAGAATAAGCAGACAGCTAAGGACAAGATGAGGTCTTCTCTAAGATTTTACTGTGAAGTCATCCTGTAAAGCAAAGAGAATATTTCTAGTGTGCATCCACTCTTTCTGGAGTGGGGAGAGCATCTTGTATCCTGGAAGCACTAGGGTGTCAGCCAGTGTTTGGTAAAACAAGTGAGTGCTTCTCAGCTGTGTTTGAGTATAGTAGATTCACTAAACTCTTGGATCCCTGAGGATACTTGGATGTGGAATCTGAATTACGTGGACTTTAATCTAGGCTGGTTTGTCTGGCTTTTTCTATCAGGTCAAAGACAGGAAGTTGGGGATACAAAGAAGCCACAATTACAGCATGGGCCCTCCCGATCACTGGGGTGACTTAAGGGGTGTTTGAGGACTGGATAGACACCCAACAGTGCCAGAATAAAGCACACGTGTGAGAGTCTGTGAATGAGAACCTGGCCTGACTTTTATAACCAGAACCGTTGTTCTCTGAAGTGATATGCAAGTAGGAAAAGACATTGCATGTTAAAGACTGAGAGGTTGTGACAAGTGATGGCTGGCGCATCTGGCCTCTTCATCTGCTTTTAATACTGCCAAGTTAACCAGCTTCACTAAGAGGAATAATTTATGAGGTAAAACAGGAATGATATGCACTGCTGCTGTCTAGTCTTCTAAATATCTCAGCTCCTGAGGCAGAGATGGTAGGCCACAAAAGGCTAGTAGGTCTTCTGAAGCCTGCAGAATAATATAATGAAGGAAGAAGCTACCACATTGCTGGATCTGACTGTATTCCTTGTCACCAAGTTGGTATGAAGAGACCCAAATTATAGGTACTTGTCTTCTTTCATTCTAATTGATGCTTCTAATCAAAGAGAGAATCTGCTTCTATCAGAAATGCCATCATGTTTTTGTACTGATGATTTATTAGTTTTCTTTCCTGTTAAAACTGGCCAGGATTAGATTCTTCCTCTTTGAGATTCCTTGAGAAATATTTTACCAAATGCTACGGGCTACTTGTGTCGTTTCCAGTTGTCTGCATTTGGTACAGAAGCTAATCCCAGTCATTTTCTCTTTGAATCTCATTGTCACTGTGCAAAAAAAAATATCACAGAGTGATAAGAAGTGAAGGTCAACGGCAAGTGCCCATGTAAAAACACAGGGGGTACATATCAAAAGCACAGGAGTATGGGTAGATGTAGCACTCCCAGGGAGAGTGCCTGCAGCACATGCTGATAAAGCAAGTCACCAAGGGGGATGATGTCAGGTATCACTTCTTGGAACATGGGTTGCTCAAAAGGGCTTCTTGCTGTAGGGTGACTCTGGAAGGCTTTCTAGTTAAAGATGTTTTACTAAGTACTCTATACAACAAAAAAGACCCGAAAGATGTGGAACAAAATCTGATGTGCCCAAAGGAGTCAGATAAATGAATAATGAAGTTGGAATAAGACTGAGGACAGAAAGAATAAAAAAGGCCTCCAGACAAAGGCTAAAAGGAAGACCAAAAAGTCTCAGTTATGAGAAGGGTGATGGGTAACGACAGCTCTAGGCCTGAGTGGATAAGATGCATTCATTAAACATAATAAATAAAGGAGAACCATATGAAACTCTTCAGAGACAGAAGACACAAGGGTAACTTTGATATCTTTTAGCAGGGTGACAAGCAAGAAGCAGAAGACTTAGCAGACCTGGAAAGGCTTGGAGAGCCAAGTAAAGGAAGGAAATGCAAAGTCAGTATGGAATTCATTGTAGAACCCAGCCATGGCAAGCATAATAGAAACCTGAGTCTCAATAGTTTGCCCTAAGGCAATACCTGGTTCCAAGAAAGACCACAAACTGAGACTACCCAGGTATGACCCAGGAAGAGACCATCCACAGGAAATTCCTAACATCTAACCATTGTAGGATCACCATAGGATCACCAGCCAGCACATACTTATCACTTTTCACTAGGACACCCCTCGACAAATGTCAGCCAATCTGGGATCCTGAACCTTAGAAATCCCTCACCCCCACCTTTGCTACTATAAAAACCCAACCCTCACTGAGCTCAAGGCTCTCCAATCACTCCAATACATAGGACACATGGAGAGACCGAGTTTGCAAACATGAAAGAATAAAGGCTCTTTGCTTTTACATACAGAAAATGGTCTCCTAGCTGGTTTTGGGGTAGTCCGTGATTTGGGCATGACATCCACCCTCCATCCTCATCTTCTCTTTGCTACTCAGATGCTCTCTCCAGTCACTCTCTTGTTGGGCACATGAGCATGTTACCTGTCGCATTGCAATAATAATGCTCATGAGAGCAGGGTGAGGGAGTCAGGCCTTTATCTCATTGCTTATTAGGGACAAGAACCCCCAGGATTCATCTGTCACCACAGGATCAGAAGAGAGAGTTCTGGGGATTCGCAACGTTTCTGAGTAGAAAGGCTAGACATTAGGGGCTTGAGGGTATGTGATAGCCACCACCTGCTCCTCAGCTATGCCTCTGAAGCCCCGGTCTTATCTTCTTAGCCCTTCCTCTCAGCAGCAGAAACTGGAATGAGGGAAGACAGTTGTATTGACTGTGCATGCCAATTTAGACAACATACCCTATGCAACAACAGAAACCCATTTTCTTACAACGTGTTCTTTAGAAGGGACAAATGGAAGATAGAAAAGAAAGGGCAATGTGGAGAAGGGAAAAGGAAAAGCACACACACACACACACACACACACACACACATACACAAACAAACAGTGGGGCAGGGGCAGAAGGACAGGGAGGAAGCAAAAGAATGAAAGAACATAGAAAAAGAGTGGGAAGGAGGAAAATAAAAAACGTCAACAAGCAAACACAAGAGCTTAGCAAAATTAGCTAAATTACACTCCTTTCTCCAACTCTTGAGTGTTTCTGTTGGTAAAGAGGCATAATGATGGGCTATTAGTCACCTGAGGGAGATGGTATAAGCTAAAATGATACCAATTATGCAAAAACAGTAGTAACGGAAGAACTCTAAGAACCTTGAAATGTGAATATTAAAAATATAGGAAGATCAAGAGCCATCATAAAAATTAAAGTCATAAATCACATTAAATGTGGTATTAGTGTCATGGTATTGGCTTTTCTGCACACTAAAAGGGGACACATTCAAACACCGAATATTAATATAACCTATTAGCAAACCAATCATAATAAAAGTCAATGATGGTAGATAATTAGGTATTAGTGATTCGGGCAAGAATAAGGACACGTTCCAAACAGAAAAGGATGCTTGGTTACACCCACTTATCAAATTCTGCTTTCAATGACACGCTTTATATCAGTTTTGATGTTTATAATCAGTTATCTATGTATTATTTGAATTTATCAAATAGCATATTAAGGAAATAAACTATTAAGACTACTTTTCTATTCTTGTTTCCATATTTTTTCTTAAGCAAAAAACAAACTAAAGACCCTGATCTTACATATCAGGTCACAACACAAAATCAAGTTTTGAGGCCTGGCACACAACAGATACTACAGCCTATGGTTTTCGTGTTTGTATGGGTTTGCACATTACAATGACATGACTCCCCAAAGGACCATGTGTCAGAAACTTTGTCCCCAGCCCACATTTCTATCAGCAGATGATATATTCTTTAAGAGGTAGCTTTCAATGATGAGCCTCTTACAACTGGGCTTGAATGCCTGAAGCAATTGAAAGTCCAGTCCTTTCTCCTTGTCTTCAAAATCTAGACCACAAGGTAAATGTGTTTTTTTTTTCTGACAACCATGTCTTTTTTATTATTATTAAAAATTTTCATCTCCTCCCCTCCTCCCACTTCCCTCCCCTCCCCTCCACCCACACCCCCACTCCCTCCCTCTCCAGGCCAAAGAGCAGTCAGGGTTCCCTACACTATGGGAAGCCCAAGGTCCTCCCAATTCCCCCCAGGTCCAGGAAGGTGAGCATCCAAAGTGAGAAGGCTCCCACAGAGCCCGTCCATGCAGTAGAATCAAAGCCCAGCGCCATTGTCCTTGGCTTCTCAGTCAGCCTCCACCGTCAGCCACATTCAAAGAGTCCAGTTTGATCACATGCTTCATCAGTCCCATTCCAACTGGCCTTGGTGATCTCCCATTAGATCTGTCCCACCGTCTCAGTGGGTGAACGCACCCCTCACGGTCCTGACTTCCTTACTCATGTTCTCCCTCCTTCTGCTCCTCATTAGGACCTTGGGAGCTCAGTCCAGTGCTCCAATGTGGGTCTCTGTCTCTATCTCCATCCATCACCAGATGAAGGTTCTATGGTGATATGCAAGATAATCATCAGTGTGGTTATAGGACAAGGCCAGTTCAGGCGCCCTTTCCTCTGTTGCCCAACGAATAAGCTGGGGACATCTCCTTGGACACTTGGGAACCCCTCTAGAGTCAAGTCTCTTGCCAACCCTAAAATGGCTCCCATAATTAAGATATATACTTCCCTACTCCCATATCCCCCTCCTCCATCCCAACCATCCCATTCCCTCAAGCTCTCCCCATCCTCTCTTTCTCCCTTCTCTCCCCCCATCTCCCCTTATCCCCACCTCACCCCCACCCCCATGCTCCCAACCCTTGCCCAGCAAATTTTGTCAATTTCCAATATCCAGGAAGATAACAATATGCTTTTCTTTGGGTTCACCTTCTTATTTAGCTTCTCTGGGATCACAGATTATAGGCTCTATGTCCTTGAAGAAAACACAAACTGAGGGAAGGCTAGATATGGAAAATATGGGTAAATGTGTGTTTTCTACATACAGCTACTGTAATATACAAGCTGCTTGACCAAGGGCCAGAGCAATCGGGCTAATAGTGATAGACTAACACCCCAAAGTGTCAGCCAGAAAGCACCTCCTTTTGAATTTTTTGAATTTTTAAATTTATTTTTAGAAAAACATACAATGTAACATATGGAATCTTCATACATGCATCTCATTATATTTTGTTCTCATTCATTTCTCTCCTTCTCTGCCCTCTATTCTGCCTCACTCCATCTATCTAGCTTCCTTCATCTCCTAGTCCTAACTTCTGTTTTCTTATCACATGCATGCCATAACTCTTTCTAGTTCTGATGTGTGATATCCTTCTACATATGTTTTGTTGGATAATGAATAAAGCTATTTCAACCAATGGCTTAACAGAGTAAAGCCAGGCAGGAAATCCAAATAGAGATATATAAAGAGAGTAGGAAGAGTCAAGGAGATGCCATGTAGCAGCCGAAGGAGAAAGACATCAGAATCTTACCAGTAGGCCACACCCTCATAGTGATACACAGATTAATAGTAATGGGTTAATTTAAGATGTAAGAGTTAGCTAGGATACACCTAAGCTATTAGCCAAAGAGTGCTGCAATTAATATAGTTTCTATGTGATTATTTGGGTCTGTGTGGCCCGGAAATGACGAAGCAGTCTCCATTTACACCTCACAGAAGAGCTCTTCATTTTCACACAATTCACTGTCTAGTTCAGTGATACACACACACAGAGAGAGAGAGAGAGAGAGAGAGAGAGAGAGAGAGAGAGAGAGAGAGAGAGAGAGAGAGAGAGAGAGAGAGAGAGAGAGACAGACAGAGGGAGGGAGGGAGAGAGAGAGGGAGAGAGAGAGAGAGAGAGAGAGAGAGAGAGAGAGAGAGAGAGAGAGAGAGAGAGAGAGAGAGAGACTTGCACATGACAGGAAATGTCATCATTTTGCTACTTCCTCTTTTCCTGAAAATGTCATGTTTAATTTTCCTTTATGGCTGCAATATACATCATACCCTCTTTATTTGTTACCTACTAATAGACACATGTAACATGATTAATAAAAACCCAGAGACAGAAATTGGGGTTCAGCCTGAAGGTCAGAAAACCAAAACAGCCAATCACTGGCTCTTGCCTCTACCTCAATCCAAAATGGCAATCCTGCATCCAGGAAATCTCAGAATGAGACTGTGTCTGAGAGCTGTCTCCTCCTTCTATTTTATATTTCTTTCCAGTTTAGGGATTAAAGGCATGCACTACTAATGCCTGGTTTCTTTGGCAAACTAGTGTGGTGGTTACTGGGATTAAAGGTATGTGTCACCACTGCCTGGTCTGTAAGGCTGATCAATAAGGCTCTGATCTTCAGAAAGTTTTATTTATTAAAATACAAATGAAATATCACTACAGACAGATATGCTAGTTCATATTGTGAACAATGTGGCAATAGATATCAATTTACAAGTATCTCTGTGGTGTACTGCTCCCCTGGATATGTATTCAAGAGTGATATAGCTGAGAAACGTGGTAGTTTTATTTATTTTTAAAAATCTTCATACTGATTTCTATAGTGGCTACACCAGATTATACTCCTCTTTCCCCATATCCTCACCGTAACGGGCCATTTGCTTTTGTTTTGACTATTAGTCTGACTGAGGGGAGGTCAAATCTCAAAGCAGTTTTAGTTCATCTCCCTGATATTAAGGGTGTCAAACACTTTCTCAAATATTCATTGATTTCGCCTTTCTCCTTCTGAGAACTGGGTTTACTCAGTTCACTATTCCATTTCATGATCCAGTGATTTGATTTTTGCATTTTTCAGTTCTTTACATATTCTTGATAGTATTACTTGCCTGATGTGTAGTTGGCAAAAAAAAAAAAATCTCATTGTTGAGCTGTTTCTTGACTCTGGTGATCACTTCATTTCCTATGCTGTAGTTTTTCTTTTCTTTTTTTTAATTCCGCAATCACATCTGTCAGTTCTTAGAGCTATTTCTTGGACTCAGAGGTCCTTTACAGAAAGCTCTTTTTCCTATATGTACATCTTGAGATGTTTTTCCAAGTTGTCTCTGGCAGTTTCAGGTCTTATGTTAGGGTCTTTGGTCCATTTTGAATTGATTCTCATACACAGGGAGAGATATGGATCTAGTTTAAATCCCTTACACAAGAAAAGCTAATTGTGTCCACCCACTGAGACAATGGGACTGATCTAAGGGGAACTCACCAAGGCCAGCTGGACTGAAACTGATGGAGCACGTGATCAAACTGAACTCTCTGAATGTGGCTGACAATGAGGGCTGACTGAGAAGCCAAGGACAATGGCACTGAGTTTTGATCCTACTGCATGGACTGGCTTTGTGGGAGCCTAGTCTGTTTGGATGCTCACCTTCCTAGACCTGGATGGAGGGGGGAGGACCTTGGACTTCCCACAGGGCAGGAAACCCTGACTGATCTTAGGACTGGAGAGGGAGGGGGAGAGGGAGTGGGGAGAGTGGGAGGGAAATGGGAGGAGTTGGAAAATATTTTTTTTTTTTTTTTTTTTTTTTTGGTTTTTCAAGACAGGGTTTCTCTGTGGCTTTTAAAAATGCCTGAAAAAAAAAAAAAGCTAATTTCCCCAGAATAACTTATAAAATCTTTTTTTTTTTCTTCTGTGTGTTTTGGCGGCTGTGTCAAATATTATTCATGGCTATAACTGAGCGGAGTTTTGGTTTTGGCTCATTTAACCTTTAATTTTTATCTGTGTGTGTGTGTGTGTGTGTGTGTGTGTGTGTGTATGCATGTGCATGGTTTGGGGATGCACGTGCATATTACTGTGTGTATATGGAGGTCAGGGAACAATTTGTGGAGTTGGGTCTCTCTTTTCACTTTTAAGTGGGTTCTGGGACCTGAACTCATATTTTCTTTTTATTTTATTTCACTTGTCAAAATGTTAAAGTTTGTGCCAGTACTATGCTGTTTTTGTTATTTTGGTTCTGGAATGTAATTTGAGAACAGATGATATTCTGCTATCTCCAACATCATAGTTCCTGTTAAGGATTGCTTAAGTATTTGAAGGTCTTTTAAAATTACATTTGAATTTTAGGTTTTTTTTGTTTTTTTGTTTTTTGGGTTTTTTTGTTTTGTTTTGTTTTTGGTTCTTTGAAGAATGGTATTGAAATTTTAACGGACCTTGCAAGTAACCATAGATTATTTTTGGTGATATGACATTTTTGACAATCATATTTCTGCTTACCGTGACTACGGATAGGCTGGTCATTTTAACTTCTAGAGTCTTCTTCAATTTCTTTCATCTTTGTTTTCATTATAATTATCTGTTGTTTCCTAGGTTGGGTTAATCCTAAATATTTTATATTTTTGGAAGTTATTGTGAATGGAATTTTCCACTGGTTTTTGGCAAGTTCATTACTTGGTTGAATGTGTTTATAAGGTCTAAGGACTTTTGGAGAAGAATCTTCAAGGCCTCTTCAGTGTAGAATCATCTTATCGGCAAATGGGGATCTCCGATGTCTTTAATGACTACATGTTTCTCTTTGTTTCCTTCACTTTCCTGATTTCTCTAGTTAAGACGGAGCTCTCTATTGGATAAGTGTAGAGCTTTGTCAAAGGTCTTTTCTATATTGAGGCGATCATGTGATTTCTGATTATGAATCTATATGCTGAACTACATTGACTTATTTTCACAGGTTGACACAAACTTTCATTCTGGAAATTAAATCACCATGTGTTTTTGAATTCTTCTTATAAGAATTATATTGATAATGTTTATGGGGAATGCTGTTCTATAGTTTTGTTCCTTAGTTAGGTCTTTCCAGGTTTCTGTTTTTTGTTTTTTTTGTTTTTTGTTTTCATCTGAGTAAGGCGAGCTTATAGAATAAATTTGGTAGTATTACCTTCTCTTCTGTTTTATGAAGTACTTTGAGTCGAATTGATGTTTGATTGCATTTAAAGGTTTGATAGAATCTGGCAGTGAATCAATCTTGTCCTGGGCTTTTCTTTGTTGGAAGGTGATTTTGCTAATGTTTTAATGTAGTTGGTTGTTATGATCAATTTGCTGTTTGTAGCTTCTTGATTTATTTATTTTTTTTTATTTTTATTTTTTTTTTTGGTTTTTCGAGACAGGGTTTCTCTGTGGCTTTGGAGCCTGTCCTGGAACTAGCTCTTGTAGACCAGGCTGGTCTCGAACTCACAGAGATCCGCCTGCCTCTGCCTCCCGAGTGCTGGGATTAAAGGCGCGTGCCACCACCGCCAGGCTGCTTCTTGATTTAATATTGATAGGTAAATTTTATCTAAGAAATTATCCATTTTTATAGACTTCTCAGTGTTATTAAAATGCAGTTTGCCAAAGTATTCTCTATCAGTTCTCTGTATTTCATCAGAATCTGTGATAGGCTCTCTCTTACATATTTTTATTAATATGAATATTTTCTCTAAATATTTTCTCTTTGTAGACTGGTTATTTTTTGAAATAAGAGAAAACTAACATATACATCATTTGAAACTAACTTGGAAGCTCATTTTCTTCTTACTTTTAAGGACATCGTATGAATAAACATTGGTCATCCCAGTGGTGCATAACTTGAAATATCTGGTGGTGTTATACACCTTGTCACTTCTAACAGTCAGGGAATTGGACCAGTCTACTTGGCCTTCAAGAATAGCTTGAACAAGTAAAGAAGAAATGCAAAAGTCTTCAAAGAAAACATAAGTTTAAAAAGGAAAAAAAAAAAAACAGGCAATTAAGGAATTAATGGAAGACCTGGGTGATTCCCTAGGAATTTTCCATAAAACTGTCTTACCGCTGCCATCCAATAGCATGATTATCAGACAAGTCCTCCCAAAGTCCTAGGAGTTGCAAAATTATTTAGACTGTTGACTTAACAAGGAAACCCATTGACCTTAGCAATCCCAGTTCTACCATTGCAAAAGGGCGGCCAGCACCTGCAGAGCATTGAGAAGCACTCATGAAAAGCACGAACTCAGCTGTGACAACACCCCAGCAGCAAGTCCCAGCACTCAGCTTTACAGTTCCAGTGTTCTTTCCCCATTTTTCACTGCCATTAAATACCTTCCCTTTTAAAGGGCAGCATATGAAAAGCAAGCTCGATGGATGGTTTAGCAGATGTTTGTTCTGAATTGACTGGGAAGCTTTCTAGATTCCACTTTTAGATCATAGGGGCAATCATCCAAACCCCATAAGCAGTCTCTCAGCTGCTCCTGCTCAGTGTTTGCTGGCTCACTTTCATTGACTAGCAGCAGGGCTTGTCTGCTATTCACTTCTTCAGTTACCACTAGCTATTTTCTCAGGTGCTTCAGCCCGTTCTCACATGGTTCCTCTGCTTTGATGAAGGAAGGATCTTGGGCGATTTGGACTCATAGACATTGGCATCATCTCTATCTTCTAAATAAATATTTCAGATATGAAAAATGAGGGTTAAAGTTTGCAGTCTTAAGGAGCTCTGGATTCCCCAGTGCCTGGCTCTGTTTATTTGTTTACTTCAGTTTCCCTGCTTAAATAAATGTGCTTTGCAAAAGATCAAATTCATATGAACAACTGGTTAAGACTACATCTCCAAATGTCTGCTTAACCATATAGTTCATTGCTGCTCATAGTTAGAGTCTTTGAAATTTGTAACCATATAACTATAGATGTTTAAATAATGCTCAGTGAAATGTAAAGCACATCTTTCCATAGATTCAGTTGTAAACAGCAGATAGGAATCATGGGGCAGGTCACTGTGCCTATTTAACTGACAGCCACCGTTGTGCTGTTTACTCCTACTGTGGAGTTTAGTCTTTAAACAAATGTTCATTGATCACCTACTACATGGCAAACACTTTTGTAGGGCATAAAATCTATAATGTCAGTTCTCAGGAAATTTAGACTCTACAGGTAAAAGGACAAGTAAATCAAAAAAAAAAAAGGCAAGTTAACATTATTTCAAATAGTTAAAAATTGCCAAGAAAACCAAAGGAAAATGTAGAATATAATGGAAATGAGCTTGGATGGGTAGGGAGCAGAGATTGTGTTTGATTGGATGATTGGAGATGATCCTAGTAAGAAATTAAAGCACGAATACATTCTTGAATGACAATAGGATCTAACCAAGAGAAAATCTAGAAGAGTTCATTAATCAGCAAAACCCAGAAAGTGCAGATGTCATGTGTGGGGACACTCAGGGCACAGCAAGTCCTCAGATGTACCAGACAGCTGGAATAAAGACTTCAACTGGCTTCAATGCTCTCCCAGTCTTGTATTGTTTTGATTTTTTCCATCATTTACTCTGATTTTTCAAAATAATGAACTAGAAACATCTCAGCCAGCACTGGCACTGTATAGTCGAGAATGAATGTTTATATTTCTGACTGCTATAAACTCAAGGAATAATTAATGTTATTGCTTCGTCTGTGTTCCCTAGGGCTCAGGAGAACACTGAGTATATTCTTAATATCTTATCATTAACTGGAAAGTTTATAGGCCATGAAAGCAAAAGGTTTTGTTTGTTTATTTGCTTTTTTTATCTAACTAGGTGGAAAAATCAAATATATATATATATATATATCAATTAAAGCTATTTTACAGTATTTAACACAAGTGGTAAAAATATTCATATATTTTTCATATGTGTGTGAGAATTAGATTTTTAATGAACTTCTCATAGGGTGTTAATGGAAAAATGCATAATAATTTACTTTTCTAAGGAAAATTCTAATTCTAAAATGCAATAGGCTTCTAGGAGTTTATATCAGAGACTATAAATGGGATGCCTCTTTCATGCTTTCTAAAGTTCATGTTCTGGGACTTGAACCACCTTCTCTCTAAACCTCCAGCTAAATCACTCCTAACCTTGATGCTGGATCTTCCAATAGTTAAATGACTTTGTCGTCAGTGATAATCTGCTCTTTCCTCCAGTAGTGGTTACACTTTTATACCCTCTCATCCATCCAGTCACTGACATTGCTCACTGCTCACTCCTCTCTGAAGCGAACTTTCCCTTGCACAATCAGTGCAAACCACCCTGTAATTTGTTCTGGAATATGATATAGCATTGATAACTGAGTCTCTGTGACGACCATTCCTATCCCTAGCATTGGTAACTAAGTCTCTGTGATGCTCATTCATATCCCCATGGCAGGGTACAGGGACCACAGCAAGTGAAAAATGGAAAGAAAAAAATTCCTCAAAGACAGTGGAGAGAGATTTAAAAAGAGAAGCAAAATGGAGTTACTAGGGAAATACAAGGGAGAAACAAAGATAAGAAAAAGTGTAATGGAGAAACAGTCATGAAGAAAGAGGAAGAGAAGGAAGAATAAAGAGAATGAGAAGAATAAGAAAGAAAGAAAAATGGGAATAGAGAGGAAAGATAGAGGGAGACTGAGAGGAAAGCCAGAAGGAGAGGGGAGGCTAGAATATGGGATCCATTTTAGGCAATCTTTTCAGAAACAGCAAAAACCAAAAACCAAACAAACAAACAAACAAAACCCCAAGTGAGCTGCAGTTCTACTCCGTGCTGGCGTTAACTCATCACCTCCCAGCCAACAGCTTTCCTTCCTGATAACATTCTTAGGAGACACCTCTCCCTTCAGTCTAACTACTATAACTGTATTACTTCTGCCAGTTTGGCCGTGTTTGTGTCACGCTTACTGTAAATTTTGAATAGTTAGCAAGCAGAATTCAATAATAGTTGTTCTGATATGTTTTCATCTCCCTGTGCTGCATGCATTTTTCTTTTCCTTTAATAGTTTTCTTATTTAAGAAGATAGCAAGGGAGAAGCAGGGGAGAGAGAAAAGAATTCAAAATTAAGGGTTTTTTTTTTGCTGTTGTTGTTGGTGGTGGTGGTGGTGTTGGTGTTGGTGGTGTGTGTGTGTGTGATCATAGGCATGTCAGCAGGAATCACATATTATAAGAACTTTGAAAGAATAGAGGCTGAGCAGGAAAAATTAAACACTTTTGAAAATTTTTCATTCAACTTTAACTCAATAGTAATTGATTTCTCAATGATTTAGTCAATATGCCTGAAGCACTGGTCCCATTGTCCAAAGGAAGAAAAGCTACCTCATGGGGCCTGCAGCCTCCTCTGGAAGGTGCACATGTATTTTGTTCCCAGCCTTCCCACATTTCCACCATTCCAGTTAGGGAGAGAGAGTTTATTTCAAAGGAATGACATTGATAAAATTATTGGGGAACTGTAAGAGTCGCTGCAGAATTACCATCAGCAGTGGCTGTAGCAATTTGGGATCAATCATTGATGTCAGGGATGAAAATTTCTCAGGATTTTCCACTGAAATCATGAGGAAACTCCCCCGAGTAGTCACTTACATTCACTACTGGATGAGCTTTGACCCTGGTCTATAACTTACTTCTCTGAATCGTGTTTTTGGTTATCTAGAAAGATGTGTTATTTTATAAAACAAATTTTAAGGCTTTTCCCGGCATGAAAATTCTAAAAGACACCTGGAGCACATTGTGAGTATATATATATATATATATATATATATATATATATATATATATATATATGAGATAATATATTGTTTAAAATATTTCAGATCAAGGATGACTTTGCTCAGGACAAAGGTGGTGATGTCCAGTGCTTTTGCCAGTAATGATGACATAGAATCTATTTAGCTAAAAGTCACCTTTATGGGGCATCATAGAAGAACAGATGATTGATCACTGAGGCTACTTTGCTGACCGTTCTTCAACAGCTGTCATGTCCTCGCACAGGGAACTCATTTCTGGAATCTTGGCATATTAATGGTTGTCAGTGTTGGGCTGAGACAGAGCTGCCTTTCAGACCCCCGGGGATCAGTTTTCAATAACTGCCAAAGCCCCTGGCTCCCATGACCCAGTAACCTCAAAGAATAGTCTGTCATTCAGAGAACACCCAAGTCTATGAGATGTTATTTTATGCTCAATTAAGGGAAGTTTCTCTTTAGTGTTTTCAGGAAAAGAGGCTCCAGTGGATTTGTAGACATTTACTTAAAGAAATCATTTCTGGATTACATAGATTCAAAGAGCAGTAGGCTGAATCTACCTCCACTCTAAGACATAAATTTAAGCAAGAGTGGATTTCTGTTTAATGGATAGGGACCAAGAATAACGAATGGGAAACAAGTAAAGTTGTAATAATTCACCAGTTATTAATGAACCTGTCTAGGGGAAAGTTGATCATTTATGTCAGTGCTTGCATCCATTCTTTTTCTTTTTTTTTTTTTTTTGGTTTTTTCGAGACAGAGTTTCTCTGAAATTTGAGACCATCTTGGCTTATATAGTTTTTTTGGTTTTTCGAGACAGGGTTTCCCTGTAGTTTCTAGAGCCTGTCCTGGAACTAGCTCTTGTAGACCAGGCTGGCCTCGAACTCAGAGATCCGCCTACCTCTGCCTCCTGAGTGCTGGGATTAAAGGCGTGCGCCACCACCGCCTGGCGCTTGCATCCATTCTCAAGAGGATGCTCAGACAGGTCTATGAGGTCCTTAGACACCAATGTCAAGATACATAGGAAAACAAAAGTCTGTCCCTGTAGCTTGCTTTACAAAAACATATCATACAGAATTATGAAATTGCGTTGTTCATTCATACAGTTTGAACATGATGGTGCCCCAGTCTTTCTTGGGGATACCATTTTGAATCATCTACCTTCTGTTTAATACAAATGGATACACAATTCCTGCAGGAAAATGCTTTCTACAGTTCAAATTCAAATTAGCATATTTCTAAACTCACTGACTACCATTTTTGAAATCAAAGTTTTACCATGTTCAATTGAATGTAATGTAAGAAACTCCTGTCTTTAGTTTGCATGGGTTTCATTTGTCACATGTCCTATCTCACACTACCTTCCCTAAATCAATGTCCCCACTGTCTAATGCAAGTCCTCAGAAATAATACACCTCAGGTGTGACCCTTAAGACCCTCCTTATTGATCATGAGACCCAAAGAATCATCTCTGTGGCACCAACATTTCCTTTGTCTTCACTTCACTGTGATTCAGTCATCTCATAATGTTCCATGAGATAGTATCAGGTCATCGTGACAACTTTTCAAATAAGAGAGCCCAATTAAGGAAGCCTTATTTTACTTAATTAAGACCAACACATATACTAGCTCAGTTTGTGAAAGGCTCCTTACTTAGTTGCCAAGATACAAGAAAGAATTGATGCAGGATGTACCTGGTTTATTCTACTTTTTCAGCAAGGTAGAAAACTTGATTTCATATTATAATGGTGTGCTTATTAATTATGACTTCAAACATATAAATAACTACAGAATTTTCATAAGTGTAGGCCCTACTGCAGCAGTTAACAATGTCTCTAACATATGGTAGGAGTTCAATAAACAGTTATTGGCTTAGTAAATTGGTAAATGATAATAGGTGCCTCAGGGTACATGATGGTTTGCAAGATGCAGGTTTTATTATCAAGAGGCTCGCAATATGAATATGTTTGGGGAGAACTTGGGGGAGTGGGATGCTTGAGATGTAGGAAGGGCCGATATGGGAGCAAGAAAGAAGATATCTTAATTAAGGGAGCAATTTTAGTGTTGGCAAGAGGCTTGGCTCTAGAGGGGTTCCCAGGTTTCTACGGTGATGTCCCCAGCTAGGTCCTTGAGCAGTGGAGAAGAGGGTGCCTGAACTTGCCTTGTCCCGTAGTCAGACTGATGACTATCTTGAATATCACCATAGAACCTTCTTCCAGTGACAGATGGAGATAGAGACAGAGACCCACCTCGGAGCACTGTACTGAGCTCCCAAGGTCCAGTTGAAGAGCAGAAGGAGGGAGAATATGACCAAGGAAGTCAGGACCATGAGGAGTTGGTCCACCCACTGAGATAGTGTGACCGATCTAATGGGAACTCACCAAAGCCAGCTGGACTGGGACTGAACAAGCATGTGATCAAATTGGACTCTCTGAATGTGGCTGACAATTGGGGCTGACTGAGAAGCCAATGATAATGGCACTGGGATTTGGCTCTACTGCATGTACTGGCCTTTGGGGATCCTAGTCTATTTGGATGCACAACTTCCTAGGCCTGGAGGGAGGGGGAGGGTCTTTGACGTCCCACAGGGCAGGGCACCCTGCCCTCCCTTAGGACTAGAGGGGGAAAAGGGGAGTGAGTAGGGGAGCAGGAGGGAAATGGGAAGAGGGGAGGAAGGAAACATTTTGAATGGTATTTTTAATAAAGCAATAAAAAATTAAAAAAGAAATATTTTTAGTAAAAGGCATAGCTTATTTTTTTTTAAATGAAAACTGGTGAACTTGGATCTGTCTTGAGCCTTGTGAGGGGAAGCATGGCTGTAAATAACCAGTAGTGGCGCAGCATGGAAGTTCTTCAGCCCGACAAGAACTGAGTTGAAACCATGGTGCTAGGACCAAGCCAATACATCAGTAAGAAGGTCACACAGTCCCCAAATCTACTATTCTAAATTGGACTGGACTTATGAAATTAATAGAGTATCATTAAATGTTCTGATGCAGTTTTTAAAAATAAATGTTTGGTCAAAGCAGAACAAACCATTTACCAGATTTCCCAGAAAAAAAAAAATGGCCGAGTTTCTTTCTGAGTTAATTAATGGCCACTTTTTGCAATCCAAATAAAAGTCACAAAGTATTAATAAAAGAAAAAGCCACTAAAAGGAATGAACTTGGATTGCAGAAACCAGTACCCCTTTTATGGCAAACAGACAAATGCCTTGGAAAATGAAATGTTTCTGTCAATGTGGAACTTATCAATTGTTTTTAAAAGAGAACATACATCATATTTTGTTTCTGGGAAGTGCACCATGACAACTGAAAACACAAGCCTTCCTGTAGATCAATGATTCGAGTCTGCATGCACAGAACTAAAAATAATAGGGACAAGGAAATCCAATTGTTTGATGCTTATGAGAGCCAGCAAAATATTGTGAGCCTCTATCATTTTGCCCTTGATAATATTAAATTCAAAAAGACCTTCAGCAAATAAGACAGTTGGAACTCTTACTGAGGAGCAAACAAACCATGAGAAGACCTGATGTCTGCTTATTTCAGCCTGGGTCTTAGAACCATTGACTGGCTGAGGAACCTTAGGAGAAATCAAACTTAGCTCCCACAGAAACTTTTCCCACCCTGTCAACATTAACAGTGTAGCCCCTCTGGCTTGATGAAAGTCTTCTCAGAAACATCCATCCAAATTTCATGCTTACCAGTTAAATCCTTAAATGTGTTTGAGTTTCATATTTTGGAAAATACTCAGAATAGAGATTTCTAAACGTGCAGTTAAATCATGATTGGTTTTAATACTTCGCCCTTTAAAATTGTTAAAGAATCTTTTGTGAATGGAAAGCCTTTCTCCATGTCATTGAAAGACTGTCCCTGTCTTCTAGAGTGTTCAAGATTCTTCATTTTGGACAAGACATTCCATTGAACTCTATCACATCTTCTGTTCTTGGGATGTCCCGGAAGAAGGGCCTGTGAACATAGGAATCTGGAGGCCATTTAGGGAGTTGTTTCTCACCGAATCTACCTCACCCAACAACAGGATATTGATGAATTGACATTTCATTTTCTTCTGTTCCCTTAGTCTGGAAGCTCTTTGAAATTCTCTTAAGAATTTCTCTGCTCTTTACCAGTTTTCTCGGTCTCCTCTAGACTCTTACTATTTGTTGAATTCTCCTTCTCTGTCACTACTCATTATTCTTATTACATACCCTTATGTGCGTGTGTGTGTGTGTGTGTGTGTGCGCGCGTGAGCGCGCGCGTGCGTGTGTGTAACAACGACTGGTTTATTTGGTTGATTAAACATCCTGATTAGGCTCCCTACAGGGACAGCATTGCCTTCAGATCCAGGTGGGTCCGTCGGCCACCTGAGCATCCAGAACTAATTCCCCTGAACTGAATCCTCTCTCTCTCTTCTTCCCTTCCTCCCTCCCTTCCTCATTCACTCTATTTTTGAATAATATTTACATTAGCATATTTTATGTAATCATTTTCTGAGTATTCTTCTTCAAGCACCTGAGGAGCTGGCAAGCTGTCATTCATTTATGTGCACATTTGTTCTTGAAATGAATCCTCCTTGAGTGCCTGCCTTGTGCTGGCTCGCATCACTTACATTGGAGGAAAATAAATGTAGTTTATTCAGTTCGGTATTTATTGTACCTAACCTAAAAGCAATTATATTTTTGTCTTCCAATATCTTGCTCACCATATATCTCCTTTTGTTTTATTGCCCCATGTATTCCATCATCCTTTCCCTGTCTTGTCTCCTATTTTAAGATCCTTCACCTTATATTTAGTCTCCTTTCCACTCCCCCCCTCTTTCTCAGACACACACACACACACACACACACACACACACACACACACACCAATTTAAATGTAGGTTCTGCATATGAGAGGAAAGATGATGTTTTTATTCCTGAGTTTGGCCTAGTTTACTTACCATAATGATTTCCAGTTTCAAACATTTTCCTGAAAATATTATTTCCTTCTTCTTTATGGTTAAATAAAATTCCATTGTGTGTTTGTACCATATTTTATGCATCAAAATTCTGATTGCATTTATCACAGAAGTAGAAAAACAATTGCATCACCCACATAGAAGCACAAAACCACAGTAACTAAAATATGGTACTTGTACTACAGACAGGTAAATTGGTAAAACAGAATAAAGACCCAGATTAAAGACCCAGAGTAGATTGGCTGACATCTTTTATTTGAGATTTCTCAAATTAAGTCAGATTGTTCTAAGGGTAGGAGTGAGCACTGGGGAAAGCCCATGTTCTCTCAATTGCCTTAGAAAGTGACCCTCTCTTGATATAAACTGAAAACAGAAGTAACTTTCTACCTGTGGCTGAGTGAGTCTATCACAATGCTGTGTGAGAAAATATGTAAGGAGCTCTTTTAAAATATACACTTGTGAAAGTACATAAAGGTTTATGAGCTTTTATGATACAAAGGAAGAATAGTATGAAACTAGAAATAAGATTTATGGTATACTTTCAAATTTTTATTTACACTTGAGTTGATTCTGTCCACGTTCCAGAGACTGGCCTAAGATAATCAGGTTTAGCCACAAGTGCTTTAAACCACTGAGTCATCTCAGCCCAAGAAGACATGAAATACTCTTAATTAAAGAGATTATGTATTACTCTACAAAATACTCTAAATGTTTTTTAAGCAGAAGTTTGTATGTGTACTTAACCTATCATTGGAATCAATGTGCCTCTATAATTTAACACAGGTATTTCCATTTGCTCTTTTTATAAGATGAGGTAAAATAACATACCTGGTTGAAATGCAATAATTGCCACATTATTTAGACTGTTTGTCATGTTTTTAATATAAATAGTCCCATTCGGAATAATTTCAGAAATGATGTAATATCATCAACACTAGTGGTGACGCTATGGGTGTTGGTGTGTAATCATGAACATGGTACAGAAGAGCTAGAAGACACATGAATACCTTCAACAGCACAGGCAGAACAACATACAGTCACATGTTTATCTTTGCCACACAATGTGCTTATTATAAGTTTATATAATTTAATTTTAACAATGGAAATCCAGTAGGTGCATCTAAACATCTCCCAGGGGCATCTCGTAGAGTCTTCATTTTCCTGATTAGTATCATTCTTCATGTGAATAAATTTTGAAACCATCCATCTGATTCCCAAGTCTTAGCTTGAAACTTTGTTTCACTTTTTCTTTACTTTGTAAAGGAATGGTGACTAAATAAAGCTTTCATTTTAATATCCTGCTACAAAAAATGGAAGAGAAAGACAACCCCAGAGCATGACATGTACCCTATAGAAAGATGATGTGCTAAAGAATAACTGAAGGGAGGGTCATTTAGAAACAGTTGTCACCGAAGGCCTGTCACTTTAGCTGATATTTTACGTATAAGACGTGGCCAAGTGCATGACACTAAAAAAATCAGAAAAGAGGCAATAGACTACTTTCAGGTGCTCCATGTATTACTGAAGAAAGAGAAGAAATCAGACAGGCTTGGACAGAGTACGCAGAAGAAGCTCATGGACAGTAAAAGAATGTCTGAAATTTGTTCTACAAGCAATAGAAATCTTGGGAGAGTTAAAAAAGGAAATGACAGAATGTTATACCTTTAAATATTCTTCATGTGCCTGTTTAGATTGTGGGTTAGATGGGGGGAAAAGCGGGAAGCAGAGTGACTAGGACTCTCTCACACAGCCTATCAAAAGGCAAAAATACAAACTGAGATATTATTGGTGAAGATTGCGAGGCATAAACAAATCAGCATATGCTCCAAGGAAAATGGAAAAAAAGCTGTGGATGAAATCACTACGGTATGTGAAGGATGGGGAAAACTTAAGAATGATACTGAGCTTGAGGCTTGTGCTGTATAGAGAAAGGCTGGTCTATCACTTGTTGAAATATGAACATTGATGGTTGAAACAGATTTCAATTGAAAAAAAACAAATTTTGTTTTCAAATCTTCAAATAATGGCATGGAAATACCAAGTGAAAATGTCAAGTTGAGAGTGTCAAATAGTGTAAGAAACATTTGAAATTGCCATATATATCATAATAATATACATATTAATATATATATTTATTACTTAAAAAGGTGATCAAATTCTGACAGCTTTGTTCAGTTTAAATCCACATGTATTTGAGGCCCAATAGAAAGGTCGGACTTATGTGTAAATGCTGGCCACATGGTGAAGATTACGTAATGGCAAAGTGTGCCGTTGCCTACCACAGGATCATATGTAACACGTTCACATATAACCTTGCTCTTCATAGATTATGAGCATTAGACATTTATGGTTTCTTTTTGATATCCCCTTTGGATTTGAAACCACTTCTTTAGATCTTTAAGTGATTTAAAACACACACATCACTACTAGCTGTGCACCATGAAACAAAACTCACTCTACAGCCATCTTTGTGTTTAGCTGGCATGGGTTATACTGAATTTTCTCAGAGGATGTAAAATGATGAAATGATATTAAGATAACCTCAAGCATAATTAAATTTAATAAAGTTGCCTCTAGTCCTTACAATTCTGTTTGGATTTTATTTGCCTCAAAATTTCCAATATTAACCTATACATTGAGAAAAACTATTGTGTATATTTTTTAACTGTTGAGTGATCATGTGTCACTAATATTGTTGGAAAAATGCTTGTGGCTTAGAGGGAAATGCCTGGTGGTAGTTGATTTATTCTTCTAGACACCAATTACCTCTTCGAATCAAAAGAATACTAAATTAACCATCACACCATATACTTCATTAGAATAAAAAAATGAGCAGCATAACATGTAAATGTAAGAGATAATTATTACATCACTGCTATGGGACATTTAATCATTCGCAAACCTCAACTTGGTATTGAAATCTTCTCTAGTATTCTGTCTCACCTCCCATTAATTACTGCAGTAGCCTGGCATTACCTCCTCAGGACTGGGTTACTGAAGCTGCCCTCAAGTCTCTACCAACAGTTTGTGTCCCACGCAAACCAGTCCCTTTGTTCTATCTCAGGACATCTCTCCAGTTCCATAACATATGATAAACCCAACTTCTTCCTTCTATTCTGTCCTGTTTGCTCCCCTTGAAGACCTCACACTAATTCCTTTTCAATGTTCAAAAGCATCAAAATGGTCATTATACCTGGTAATAGCTTGTAAATCTACCTTGCGTTCATCACAACTCCACAAACTGAAGACTCCTGGAGCTAGTTATCCGAGGCAACTGCTAACAATCCCACCCGTCTCTGGCCCCAAGAAACAAGATCTTGAGGACAGTTAGACATGCCTAAAACATCCGGTAAGGAGAATAATCTGGCATTCATGAACTTCCTATTTATAATATTTCCCATTATCAGTAGGTCTCAATCTTCCTAATACTGAGACCCTTAAATAGTTGTTCATGTTGTGGTGACCCCAACCTTAAAATTATTTTCGTTGCTACTTCATAACTGTAGTTTGCCACTGTTATGAATCACGATATCAATATCTATGTTTTTTTGGTGGGCTTAGGCAACCCCTGTAAAAGAGTTGTTTGGCCACCAATGGAATCAAGACCCATTGGCTGAGACCCACAGGGTTCGAAAATATTCAAAAAGTCACGAAGAAGCATTGGGGATGTGTTCAGATGAGGAGATGCTGGCACCCATGTCACCTCCACGTGCAAGGGAAGAAGGGTTGGGGTAAAAGAAGTCCTAAGCTGAATGGTAGCTAGGAGTCTAGCCTCGGGAAATTCTCTTGGATCCACTAAGACACAAATTTACTATTTATAAAACTGACATGAAACGGGCTTCTAGAACTGTGAGCGTTAAGAAGAATAAAATTGAGAAGAGTGAGATGCAATGTGATGCAAACATAGCAAACCCCCTTTCTTCTTTGTTTTGATAACTTCTCTCTAAACCTTGATTCATTGTTCTTTAAAGGAATTAAATAAAGGAATAAATTTTTTCAGAAAGCTGCCACTAAGCAGACTCCAGTTAACACAAAGCCCCAAGAAGTTGAGCTTTCTGACCCAGGTTCTTTTACTTTAGTAGTCTTCCTAATAACCTCACAAGTTACTGTTGGGCTCGGGTCCTGATTGTGCAATGAATGAATCTTGGCACGATGAGGTGTTTCCCAAGGTTGTTCTCATTCCTGATTCATAATTAGCAGATCTCTCACTAAGATACCACACAATTGAAGCACCTGAGTCTTTCTTGATACTCTTTCAATTAAACCATGAACGGAAATCCATATGACTTCAGTGTGTTAGCACTATGTTGCTGAGTAAATGGACAGATTGAAAATAATGATAAATTGTCTAGCACTTGATGGATGGCCTTTCTGCATTAGATAATGTAGTGACATCCAGATGAATGATTTACAAAGACAGCTGCAACATTTACTTGCATGGTCGAATGCAGGGATATTTTAAAACATGTGAAGGCAGAAAATGTGAAAATCTAATGATAGAAATTGTCAAACTCTAACATAATGACAGCTTTTGATCTTAATAAAAACATCACCCTTAATAAAGGAGTTGTGAAAAATTTTGGTCAAACCAACCTCCCTACATTAATATACAGTTGCCTGATCTCTACTACTTACTTCAATGGGAGCAAAGCCATGTGTTTATAGCTAACTAATCCCTTCAAGACAAGTGTCTTAGAGTCTATTGCAGTGACGAGAAACTGTGACCATGGCAACTCTTATACAGGAAAACAATTAATTGTGGCTGGTTTCCAGGATTAAAGGTTTAGGCATTATTGTCATGGTGAGAAGCAAGACAGCAAGCAGGTAAACATGATGCTGTAGAAGGAGTGGAGAGTTCTACATCAGGACTCACAAGCTGAAGGAGGAGAGGAACAGACACTGGGCCTGGCTGGAGCATTTGAAACCTCAAAGTCCATCCCCAGTGACACACTTCCTCCAAAAGGCCACACCTACTCCCACAAGACCACACTTCCTAATAGTTTCACTTTCTGGTAAGCAAGCATTTCAACTCTATGAGCCTATGGAGACCATTCCTATTCAAATAGCCACCAGGTGTTTTTTTTGTAAATTTTCTCTTTATATTAGCAGAAAATGTGATTAGTTAAAATCCTGGCCTAATCTCAACTTAGATCTCTGACCACTGTAAATGCAACTGGTGCCTGCAAATGTCTAATGTATAAATATCTATGGATGTAAATGGCAGAAAGTGGGGGTAAAGAAACAATAATACACAATTCCTTTGGAAGAAAAGCCTCCAAAGATGGATTATGTCAGCATCTATGCATTCTTAAGATGGAACTGAAAAGAAAACATGCATAGGCTCATATGAAACTGACCCAAAGAAAGGATTCATGCTCCAAACATTTCTGAAGCAGAAATTCATCATGTAAAGAATTAAGCAGGATTATTTTGGTTGAAACTTGTATGGCATAGCTGGAAAGCATGGGAAAGAATTTGAGGACTACGGAAAACTATATATATTATAAATAAGTTCTTTACATATGAGTATACGGATGACATTAAGTATGACTTCCAAGCATCTTCATGTTCCAGGAAGAACAAAGGATAGAAAGAATGGAAGAAAAGCAACACTGATCATGCAGAACTAAAGAAAGCCTGAGTCCTCATCGTGGTTAACCAAGCAACCCACCAAAACCAATACGTACCAGGACAGGTAAATCAAGATATTTGAAATCAAGTTACAATGCAAACATAAAAATCTGGAGCTATTAAAAGCTACCATAATTATTTATAATGTTTATAAAAGAGATGTAAAATAAACATAAAATATAATGTTTGTACATCAGAGGGTTCAAATTCAACAAATCTCAAATTTCATCATGTTAATTGATAAACTCAAACTCACATTAATAAATAATATAACCAGATAACCTAATTAATCATCTTATATCTAAGAGACAAAGGTGAAGAGTATTTAATTAACCTCTGAGGTGATGATTAAAACACATGAGGCTTTACCCTTCCAGATAAAAAGATTATTGTAGCCGAGTCTTAAAAACAGTTTCAATCTGGAGCAGAGTTAGGCTTGTGTAGCCAAAGTAGCTGATAAGGCTGTTCCTTTATAAACAAAGACCATCAAGGAAGACAAATAGACAAATAGCCCCAAAATATATAGCAAAATGTTAACATAGTTACAAAACTCTATGGGATTGATTGCATAATATTATTGATGTTTTATTGAGAAAGGCATTTAAAATAAGACATGAATGGCTGAATCCATAAAGTATATAGTTGTTCTCAGTATAACCTAAAGCATCATGACTCCATGGACACAACTGGAAGAGTCAATCCAGTCTTAGAAAACTGTGTAGGCAAGTAATGTACCACAAAGAAGCTGGCTCTGGAGGTGGGATTGCCCCTCCCTTGCGACTTCAGACCAAATATGTTTATGTGAAATGCTTTCTAAATGCTTTCTCATATTCTGGGATGAAGTGTCCCACCCTAAATTTTGACGGGGAGGGAAAAAGAACATAAAAAGAGACCAAAAGTAAAACACAGTGTGTCCTTAAAAATAAGAAGATAAACTGCCTCAACCAAGATTTCCGTGATTTATCCCATAATAGAAAAATGCCTACACTGGGAAGAAAAGGCTCATCTGAGAATCAACGTGAACTCGATTCTCAGTTGAGCTTCTCCAGTCATCTCTACTACGTGTTGTGAGTGTTTGATAGCTATTTTACTATCTGATGCTATGTATTCTTTTACTTTCCCTTGGTATATACTTGATAAACTTGCTCATTAAAAACTGAAAGCACAGCTTCTATTCTCTGTGTTGCATAGAATAGGATACCAAATATAACTCTGGACATATTACACTACATATGTAAAGAAATACTATACTACAATAAGAAAAAGACATTTATTCACTAGGAATAAAACAGGAACCATATTCAGTAAGAGAGGTCCATAAGAAGAAACTCACAAGGAAAGCTGAAAAGATTCAGTTGTATTAGAAATTAGAAAAATGCTCATGCAAGCAGCAGTGAGAAGACAGCAAATGAGATAAACCTGTAGGCAAATATAATAAACTCATAGCATATAGAACAGGGACATTCAAAAATACTGGGTAGAATGTGTACAATCACAATCAGTTTGAATAATAATTTGGATTTTGTGGATATAATTAAAGTTATAGTACATTCTGTGAGTCACAAGTACATGAATCATGATATACCTGGTCTATTTCAAACCTTGCACCTGCATGGAAGGATATTCTCTGCCATACTGCTTGTCACAATGAGTAAGTAAAAACTACTCTAATAGCCTGTAAAACAGACAAAATGAATTGATTAGATGTGACATATTCACAACATGAATTATCAATCCAATCAAAAGTTCTATATATGAATATGGAAAAAATAAAGCATCACATGACAAAACAGTACGGTTCCTAGTCAACTAAGGTCCTATCACAGATAGGTAAGAACACCTCAGGCCCAGATCATTTGATTCAAGTTTCTCCAATCTTTCACCTCTCAACTTAGATAGGTAGGGGCAATTCAAGCTTGACCACTCAGCTGAATTTTTCTTCTATGCTAAGCTCCTAGGGCCAAGAGGTAAGGGGTCTCTGGACCTTCCAATGCCTGTCCTTACTTTTATAGTGTCCCTAGCTCCAGAAGCTGACAAATAGGCACCCCAGACCACTAGGCCAAGACCCACTTTCCAACTCAACCATCAACTCAAGTTCAGAAAATAGCTGTATAAAACTGGAAAAAAATAAAAATTTAGGACAATGTGTTTACTCTCAAAACTTCTCATCCAATAATAATGGGTCTTATGAAGATGACATCAAATAATTAGAAAGAATGATTACAATCATTTTAAACAACTCAAAGATTTGAAAACAAAAGTTGAATAAAATGAAAGTCAATACAAGATAAGAAAGTAGATTTCATTGAAAAGATAGAATTACAGAAAGAAAGCCAAAATGAAGCGGTGCTGGAAAGAACAAATTAATGACCCAAATAAAATTCTCAATAGCAATCCTGACCAGTAGAATGGATCATGTGTACAGCAGAGTATTTGGGCTGGAAGACTAGGTAGAGGAATTGGATTGTTCAATGATGAAAGTATAATAAACCCATGAATAGAACATAGGAGAAGTTTAAAACACCATGAAAATAGCAAAACTTTGGATTAAGGACACTGTAAAAGGAGAAAAATATCATACTAAAAGCAAAGAATGTAATTTTAATGTAACAATAGAAGATAAATATTTCCACACAAGAGAAAGAGATGTTATCCAGATACAAGAGGCCTACAGAACTCTAAATAAATAGCACCAGAAAAGAAATTCTATATGCTATATTATAGCTAAAACATTAAAAACAAAGAATAAAAAAGGGGGACTGAATGCTGCAAAATGAAAGGTCAAATCACTTAGAAAGAATTTACTTACTATCCTGATTATTTAACAGGAACTGTTAAAGCCACAAAGGTCTGAAAAGGTGCATACCAAGTTTAGTAAGATAACAGTCAACACAGATTGTTATACTCTGAAAAACTGCCTTTTAAAAATAAAGAAATAAAAATCTCCCATGACAAAAATAGATTAAAGGAATTGATGATCACTAACCCAGCTCCACATAAGATACCGGAAGGAATTCTTTAGTCTGAAGAGAAAGATAAACACCACCCAGAGGTCACAGGGAATAAACAAAAAATACCAGGAGAGTTAAACAAAAGAGGGCTAAGAAAAGAATATAAAATTAAAACACAAATAACAAGAATTAACACTCATCTTCCAGTAATAGTCCTGAGTCTTACTAGTCTCAACTTCCCTATCGAAAAAAAAAAGAGAGAAAATAGATTAGATCAGGACACAGGATCCAACTTCACACTGCATCCCAGAAGCATTCCTTCCTATCAATCAATGACAGCATCTAAGCATAAATGTAAGGCTGGAGGCTAAAGATCATCTAAACAAATTGATCTAAGAAGCAAGCAGTTTTAGTTACTCTAACGCCTGACAAAATAGACTGCACACGAAAACTAGTCAAAAGAGATAAGAAAGGTCACTCCACACTCATCAAACTAACAATACCTCTAGAGGATACTGTAACTCTAAACATGAATTTACCAAATGCAGTTGCATCAACTTCCACTTCAAAAATTCTACTAGATGTAAAAACACAAATTGATCCCAACACAGCAACAGAGGGTGACTTCAGTACCGCATTCTCATGCACAGACAGATCATCTGGACAAAAATTAGAGTTTTGCACTTGGCTTATATGACAGCTTAAATCGCACAGCTACTGACGTGTCCACCAAATGCTAAAATCTTCTCAGTGGCTCACGGAGTTTTCTCTGAAATTGCTTATATTAGGACGTGATATTAAGCAAGATTTAGCAAACATAGGAGAATAGAAATAACTCCTGTATTCCATCTGACCACAGTGGAATAAAGTTAGACATCAAGGGCAATAAAAACTATAGAAACAGCATAAAGAAGGGAGAGGAAACAGCACTGTATTGAATGATAACTGGTCACTAAGGAAATCAAGGAGCAAATAAACAATTTTCTAGAATTAAATGAAAATGACAAGACAACATAGCCCAATCTATGAGCTACAATGAAAGTAATCCTAAGAGGAAAGTCTACAATACCAAGAAACTCAAAATACTAATTTGTTCATCTTTTCATGTTGCTTTTGAGTGAATTAAGACTGAGATGAAATATTGAAAAGGTTGAAAAGGTGATTCAGAAGCTGTCTGTTAGTCTAGCTGACTGATGGGTGAAACTGATCTGTAAACATTTATTGTGAATGTCTGTAGTACGCACTATGCAATCTGAAAACAACTGTTACTATGTAATACTTAGAACTAAAATTAATATACCATGGCTAGACTACTTTACTCTGTGAAATGTAAAGCCCCACTTTATGAAAATTAGAGTAAGTTTTGCCAAATTTCTTGATGACTAATGTAGTTTGTAATGTTATTTATTTACTTGTTCATTTGTGTCCTGGCTTTCCAATTCTACTCATAATTAACAGAATAGAGTTTACGTGTTATTATGGCAAATATTTTCAGTTTATTTAGGAAAGAGCCTACAAGTTTTCTTGGTGGATAAAGGTCCTTGCCACCAAACGTGATCATTTGAGTTCAGTCCCCACAATCCACACAGCAGAAGGAGAGAACTGACTTCATACAAATTGTCCTATGGTCTTCACATACATAGGCCACAGCGATGTGTACCTCTGCCCACACATACATACATAAGTAAATACACAAATATTTAAACGTTTAACACATTGAAAAAAAGGATGCAAGTATACATAAAATGTATACTCATCTTTATTGTATCCGAAAATTTCAATGTAGTCTCTCAGTCCTTTAGGGATTGTATTTTATAAATATCATTATTCATGTCAATCATAATTTTGATTGTTGTATATATTAATAACAACTAATCAAAATCAGACATAATGACACATAAAAATCGTACTGATAATTTAAAGGTCCTTACCCCATAATGAGCAAACACACTCGCCTAACTTCTTCTACACCTCTCTTAAAATCTAGCCCCTTTTCATGTGTGTTGATTTAAAAAAATCTTAGCCATTTATCAAATTGAAAAAAAAAGATTACAGTTTTGCTTCTCCTTCAGATTTAGAAGTGTGGACAATAAACAAATGCCCTACAAGAGCTCACTTGTGAAGAGTGGCTAAAATGATACAAATGATTGCCTGCAACCCCCGTTTATCCTAAGTATGCTCTATCCTCGGTTTCTGACTTCTTTGTATATTGGAAATATAGAATTAGTCAGTCATAGTCAATCATCCAACTTTATTATGAAATTCCAAGGTAGGTATACTAAATGCCTTCATCTTGGTATTCATTTTCTCTTTTTTTTTCTAAAAAGCAAATGAGTAATTTTAGGCTGTAATCAGCAAAACAGAGGTCAGAGATTTTTTAGAATTCATTTGCATTCCATTAAAGAAAGATTCCAGGTGCAAGAATTAAAATGCTTCATTTTGCTTCACAATCCTTATTTAAAATTCCATTTCTATTTTCATTCTTGCAGAAATGACATCCTACACTCATTTATGATTTGTTTGTTTTAGGAAAAGGAAAGTCAAACTCTGTCTACTGGGATCTAATTATCAGGACCTAATTCTAATTACAATCCTTTACATCAATGCTGTAGGCTTTCCTGCTTTGCCGTTCTCTTTGAAAAGAAGCCCATTTATGTTGTTCAGAAAGCTTCCCACATTAGACACCTTTATTTATAGATACCGTCTACGAAGAGTTATGTAGCTATGTAATCTCAGTTTGCCAAACAACTTGATGCTCATTTGAACTATGGAATTTCTTTGTAATTTAAGTGCGCAGGCTAAGAGACATGCAAATGAAAAACACACACAAATGAAGACTTTTGAGGGGAGATGAAACATGACATGTTTCCTTGGAGTCTAATCTTTGCCAACAGTACAAAGAGAGCTACCAATCGGGAATGTTGATTATAGATGTTTACATAAAATACACAAAGCTTGATCACCACCATTAAGCTGTCAGGAGCCTGCTATCAAAAACTTATTTCTCCACTCACCTTTGAACTGGTAACAAGTAACAGGAAAGAGAGGTCAACTTGAATCTTTACAACACATGTAAGGGTAAATATTTCTACAGTGCCATTTCATTACTTTATATTCCCATTCTATAACACGATCATTTTCATTTCTTGTCAGATGTTTATTATTTAGTCCAAAGGCTCTAATTTTTTTTCACTTAGGGTCTGTCTATTCATTGAATAGTAACTTTACATTTTTATTCAAACATGTTGTCACCTCTAATATTAAGTGAATGAAAACAGACTAACTTTGGTCTTTATTAAATAGGATTTGTTATAACAGTGTATATACATATATGCATATTCTACTATCATACATTAAGACATATGAAGACAAACAATTAATAGAAGATAACAAAGATCAATTAACTTGTCAGGCTATGAACATCCCTGCTGCTGTCTCAGAAGTGGCTTGTCCCGTGGTCTGGCTGCAAGATACGTATAAAACTCTAAAGAAAACATGTTACTGTACTAACAGCTTCAAGGGGAGCCTAGCAACTAAAATCTGAGCTTAGAATGAAAGGCTGCATCTCAGTAGGATTGTGTGTTTGATGGAGCACAAAATAGATAATGTGTATCAACAATTAAAGTTTAGGAATTTGTGCTCTATGGCAGCATTTGTGGGATTTCTATTTTCTTTCTTTCTTTGTTTCTTTGTTTCTTTCTTTCTTCCTTCTTCTTCTTTCTTTCTTTCTTTCTTTCTTTCTTTCCTTTTTTTTGCCCCCTCAGAACTCTAAATTGGAATAAGGAAACAGTATTGTAGATGACCCAGAAGGAACTCTGAAAAGTCCTCTCAGCTTCTCAGTGTTCAGCCTGATCACCAGCAGAGGTTCTGTCTGGGCCTCTTGGCTTTCCAATACTGCACAGGCCTGAATCTTTGCATTTCCAACAGGTACTTAAATGATAAATCACTTGATTTAACAATGTGTTGGGGAGTATCCGTTGACCTGGTTGCTTTTCTTTATGGAAATCTTTTTATAAAGAGACAGTATTCTCCACTACACATTTTTAGAGATTTAATTGTATTTATTCATTGTGTGTGTGTGTGTGTGTGTGTGTGTGTGTGTATCTGTCTGAGTACATGCCATGTGTGTACAGGTGTCCAAGAGGCCAGAAGAGGGTGTCAGATCAGCTGGAGTTACAGGCAACTTTGGGCGACCTAATGTGAGTGCTGGAAACCAAACTTCAATCCTCTGGAGAAGCATTAAGCACTCTTAATGGCTAAGCCATCTCTCCAGCCTCTCCAGTACACATTAAAAAATGCTAATAGCCAATAGAACCAAGGAACTTGTTGTGAGACTGCAGCTCTGTATAATGTCAGAAGCTACACCCATAAAATCTCACAAAGATATCTTGCCTCAACATGATCAGAACAAAAGCAACAATAAACATGACAAAGTGGCCAGGGGAAAGTCCACTAGTCCTCAAGCCTATAAAGACACTATAGACAACTAAGGAATGCTGAGAGCAGGAGAAATAGCCTTCCCCAAGAATAGTATACCAATTGCTTATCCAATACTACATCATCACCCCTGAAAAAATATATATAAGTAATATTATACAGATTGAGCAGTATATATTTATTTATTTAGGAATGTGTATGCATACATACACACACATATATACATACATATATACATACATATATACATACAAACATATATGTGTATGTATTCTGTCATTAAAGGTATTTCTGTTTGAGACAGAAATCAAAGAAAAAGAGGTCCTAAATTTGAAAGAGAGCAAGGAAGGATAAATGGGAAGATTTGGAAGAAGGAAAGGAAAGAGGAAAGTGACTGTATTATAATTTCAGAATTAAAAGAAATAATAATAAAGATTTTTAGTGGTTACCTATCTGCAATAAAAGCTTGGACTGAGAAAGTATATCTAAATAAAAGGACAAAACCGGCCCTATGCTGTAAATACACATCTTAGAAATCTCTGAAGATTCCAAATAACATGAGGCTCAGTTTACAGTGGTTTTCATCTCATCATTATAATTCATAATGTAGGCTAAGAAGGCAATTGCTTCTGCTGCATCTTACAGCATGATGATATATAAGAATAACAGGAATTAATAACAGAAAATTTCCAGTTCCTTAGATCTACAGAATATTGTCAAATAATTTTCCCTTTTCCAGATTCATAACCTAGAGCTTCCTCAGAGGAAACAGGGAGGAATTTAGGAAACTATATTCGTTTAAAGAATCCCCTTCTAAGCCGACACATGCTTACAAGGCCATGGAAGGAGAGAGTGCTTTTCATGTCACATGTGACTCTACCATTAAAGGTATTCATCTTTGACATGTTCGCAGGCTCAAACATTTCTGTCAAAATGTTTGAAAATTTGCTCTTCTAAAGGGAATTTTTTATGCCAAGATATACCTGGTAGTACTGTAAATTGATACTGCCTCAGAAAAGGACATGATAAAAATTATCTGCTTTTATTCTCCCAAGAAAAGTTATTACAGTGACATTAGTCCTGGAAGAAAGAGTTTATGCCCAATGTTATGTGTAATTTCTTTTTAACTTAAACATGATAAATGGGAGATTATGGACATTAAACTGAGATGATAATAGGCCCAGCTTCAACAGAAATGTTACAAAAGGATTGAGAGAGGAGGGGTATGATCACATTCCTATGATCCCAATACTCAGAAGGACCACAGGGTTAAGGTCAGCTCTGGCTATATAGCAAGCCCTTGTTTCAAAACAAACACAACCAAAAACAAAGCAATAGCAAAAAAGGAAAAGAACACTGCACACCATGGAAGTTGTTTACCTATGGATGCTATATGCAAACGACTCTCTGCACACCATGGAATGTTTTTACCTGTGGATGCCATATGCAAACGAGTCTCTGCACAACATGGAATGTCTTTACCTTTGGATGCAAATGCAAATGAGTATCACAGGCACTTCTCAGATCACATACTTGAGAAAAGTGGAAGGATGGAAATGAGAAGACGGATCTTTTCTTTCACAGCTATGTGTGATTTTAACATATTTTGAAAATATACCTTCAGCGTGTTATTCCAGGAGTGAGAGGTGGCTTTTCTGTTCAAATTTGGAACTAAAGAAAAAAAAAAAAGGGCCAGATAAAACAAAACACAACAAAAAACAAGACCACCCTCCTCTCTTCTTTATTAATCGGGGAACATATTAGAAATCCCTAAGCCAGGATGACTTGAATAGTTCCCTCTAGAGTTTAAAGTGAACAAAAATGTCTAATCCATTAGAATCAGCTGTTCTTTTGGGGCCTTCTCATCTAAATAACCTTTCTTGTTTTCTGTGCATTAAGTTTTTTGTTTCATAGTTTTGGCATTTTGATGTTGTTGGAAACATGATTTTGATCACTTTGCTTCCTTTAAATTTCAAGCATGTTAAAATTTAGAATCAATTTTCAATTTTTTACAGAGATGGAGTTTCTTTTGTTACAAATGGAAGGTTTTCTTCTGTTTTGTTTGTTTTGGTTTATTTATTTACTTTTGTTTGTTTGTTGCTGGAACCGAAACTTCGTGTTAGGTCACAGGTTATACTGTGTGCATACATTACTGTCCACTCAGCATTTTCAAGTCTGTATTTTGCTATGTTGAGACCTGAGTTGATGGTCTGGGTCTTATTAATAAGGAAAATACATGGCTTTGTTTTTGTTTCTTTCTTACTTCATTATCTCTACATAGATTTTCTTCACTGCTTAGAAATATAACTATGTTCACTACAAAACACCAACTTTGATTTAGAACATCTGCCTTGCGTTTCTGATCCTCAAAGAATAATTCAGCATGGAACATTTTTTCCTAGTTATTTAAAAACTGATGTGTGGTACAATTATAATGTTGCTCTAAAAAGCAAGTCTCAGCATATTCTTAATCAGAAGAAAATGTGATTCCTTCCAACAAATGCGCTGTTGAATTTCTTTCTGACTTTGTCATGGAAACGGCAGTGAACAGATAAAACTTGGGGACTTTAAAACTTCTGCCTCCTGACTTATAAGAGGCCTTGTTCCTGCTCTACACCTCGAAGGTCCTCGGAAACAAATTGGACCCAGCACCTTTCCAAGGCCGTACAGCTGAAAGTCCCATTACCTACACTCAGCTTTTATCTTGAAGGTAGTCTTCAGAAGTCTCCACTTGGTATGAGGACCCTTGTAGGGGCTTCTTACATTGGTAAATAAACTCGAATGGAAGGCCTACTTTGTGCTCCATGGCTCCTTGTTCCCTCCTCCAGGCTACTTTCATACCAGAAACAGGTGAGATAGATATACGTGTTTCGAAGGGTCTGATGAGAAGAATGGAAAACCCTTCACTTATGGCTCTGACATTCACCACTGTAAAATAAGTCTCTAGAAATTCCTGAATTTCATTCTTTGGAAAATTAAATATTTGCTATTGACTGATAGAAGTAAGAAGTACAATCAATAAAAGCAGGAGGCTAGAAGCCACAGAAAGTTACTTCTAATACTCCGGAAACATAACAAACCACACAGTCTTTATACAGAACAAAACAAAAGGACATTTCTGTGTCCATATTAAAATAAAAAAAAAAAATTGTGAGTTTGTTTCAGTACAGGTGAAGTCACAGGAAGAACAAGGCAAGGGCACTGTAGAAATGGGATGGGCAGGTAACACAAATAAAGTCTAAAACAACACAGGCCTGGTGCCCTGGGGGAGAAGATTGTAGTGGCATTTCATTGGCATTTTACTAAATAAAGCTTGCCAGAGGATCAGAGAAGTACAACAGCCACACTGGCCAGCCTTATAGACCAGGTAGTAATGATACATGCCTTTAATTCCAGTAGCTACTCTAGTTTGTCCAAGAAACCAGGTAGTAGTGGTGCACACCCTTAATCCCAGAACTAGAGAGGATTATAAAATGGGAAGAGAAAGCACAGTCAGGGTGTCATTCTGAGGTTTCCAGGAGGTAGGATTATTATTTTCCGATTGAGGTCAAGGTAAGAGCCAGTAGCTGACTGCTTTGCTTTTCTGTTTTTCAGATATCTATCGTGCTTCAAGGTACAGAGAGGAGCAATAGTACAATAGGCTGACAACCTCTAAGGGAGTAAAATTACTAAGGGCTCTGTTGTATAGGTGTCTGCTGCCTCTAGTTCAGTGCTACGCTCATGCTTGTTTTATGCAATATCATATACACATGATGATGAACCCAGTCCTGAAAATCTAAAATCCAAAAAATTTAAAGATGCCTATGAAAATTATACCAATTACCAAACGTTACAAAAAATACTGTGAAAAAAGTACAAGAAGCTAGTTTATGTAAAAAAAAAATCAGACAATAAATCATAAATGCAGAACTAGTCCTAGGTAGGCTAACTGTTATTCCTTGTAACCTACAACATTTCCACTCGCAAGCCATCCCCTCATCCAGGTCCTTTGTAACCAACTGAGAAACCATTTGTAAAATTCAAAGTGCTACAAAAAATACCAGATAATAATGATTATTCATCTTGCCTTCCACCTCTACAGCACTTATTTGTATTACCCTGAATTCGAGCTTTTATTCTTCCCAAATGAATTGGTTGGGTTCACATTTACTTTTTGTTCTTCTCACAGGAATCCAATCCAGGCACGTCAGAGAGGTCAGGGATGAGTGGAAGGTGCTATCTCCTTGAAGTGGAAGTACATAGGAAGCTTCACATGGCACCCAGCACGGCCAGCCTTTCTGATCAACCTTTAAAGGAATGGGCTGAATGGTCTTGTTTTTTTCTCCTTTGTAGAAACACACGCAGTAAGAAATCCCTCTCAACTGGCCATGTCCCAACTCCTGGCATTGTTCTGTAAAGCACCATATGACCACTGTGTTATCTGAAGCCTTTTCTTGTAGCTTTTAAATAAAATATCTCCACCATGCACAGATTTCCATGACATTTGATTTCACCTCACTGTTCATTCTTCCCTGTCTTACTCTCTCTAAGAAGATTGCCTAAGTAGAGATCTGTACGTTCCACAATCTCCTAACAAATGACTCTAACTGTATTATCATTGCATTTTATGTGTCATCATGAAACAAAGGTAGCCGACCTTCCTGCATCTGGATGTGTGGGATCTCTCAAGATAAGCAGCACCCTGCTTTACACATAAAACGGAGAAAATATTGGAGGGCATTAGTGCAGCTGAAAAGAATTGGCATCAACCTTACAGTATATTACCATGAGTTCTGGTCTCTCAGCTTCTCTGTGTCTCTATCTGCCTGTCTACGCCTGCTTACTTTTCTCTTCTTCCCTGCTTTCTCTCTGTCTTTCATCAGCACTGACAGATTTCATCACATTCATATCTTTAATTTCACCTTCCTTTGTATGCGCGAACTTCAGTTGATCACAAATGAGGGGGCTGTTTATCACAAAGGTGGAACCAATTTCTCACAGTGAAATAACTGCTAGGAAATGTGCTTCTGAGTTGATCACTGTAATCAATATATTAATAGACTAAAGGAAAATGATCATATCAATTGATGTTGATATTGAAGAAGAGTCTGGCAGAATTAAATTCATTTGTGATTTTTCAAAATTAGCTCCATAAAATTAATCACAGATGGTGAAGATTTCCTTTTCATCATACAATACGCCTATGAAAACCCTGCAGCCAATGTAGTAAAAAAAAAATGAATGGAATATTCAGTTTCAATGCCAACTCTTATGGGTTTTAGCAAATGTTACAAGGCAAGGAACTGTAACAAATAAGGGTCACAGCAGAAAAGATGAATAAAATTGCCCAAATTTGAGTATGAAAATCTCAAATCATCTCCAAAAGCATTCCGAGAATAGGTGAGTTTGGCCAAGGCACAGAATATAAGATCAGTGGGAAAAAAAAAAAAATTGTATTTCCATTCACTATCAATACATGCAGAATGACTGAAACTGAATTTATAGTTCCTGTAACAAGCACTCAAAATGGCATAAGTACATGTATTTTTAATAGTACATACACAGGACATCGTGCTGAAAACTTTTAAATGCTGATGTAATCATCAAATAACAGCTAAGTAAATAAATGCACATGCTGCTCACAGACCGAAAGATATTTTCACCAAGGATGTTCATCGTCTCTTAAATGACATTTAAAGTTGATATGGCTCCAAAGAAAATAAATATCAGAAAACTTCTAAATATAAAAAATATTATTGCAAAGTTTGCGTATCAAAATAAAAAAGACAACAGAAAGACTAGAGTGGGAGACACCTTGATACCAGACATTAAGACTTATTACTTAGCTACATTAAGGCAGACTCCCTGGGCCTGGTGGAAGGACTGACACATGGACAAATGGAGCAGTATAGTGGATCCAAACGTGGGACCTCAGATGGGTAGGTATGCTAATGAACAAAGGCACACCAGGAAAGAAAAGGTGGCTTCATCTACCAGTGGCAGTGGCCTTAGAACAACTCTATACCCACAGATGAAATGAGCGGATTATCTCAGCTGACTCTTAACCTTACAGAAAATTAATTCAGACTCATTACAGAGTTAGGAACAACACAAAATTACAAAATATGTTAACCAGAAACACCTCAGAGAAAATCAACAGGATGTCACACTCATTAACAAGTTCTTAGCCATAACAGCAAAGTCATAATTCAGAAGAGAATAGAATTAGACCTCACATGATTTAAAGCTTTTATTCTTTGAAAGATCTTGTTTTTAAAAAGGAAGAGATAGCATGTAAACTAGTAGAAAATATTTGAAAGACTCGCATCTAAAAATCATCTCATGTAGAACACATAGAAACTCCAGAAGGCACCCGTAACATACAAAATAAGTAACCAGTTAAAAAAATCGATGAAGCAAGCAGACATTTTCCTAAAGTGGGTACTTGGTTGATAAAAAAGATCATTTCCCCACAGTGATTTGGTAATTTGTTCCAGAAAGACTCTACCCCCATGCTAAAGTCCACAGATGCTTATAGCATTTTTATGAAATGGGACAGTGTTAAAATGCAGCCCATGTATCACCTCCTGAATATGTAAGTCATTGTTTTTTGCTCATAACACCAAATGTAACATTAGTCCTATATAAAATGAAGGTTACATTATGCTTTTCAGGCAATACCAACAAGTGGAAAAATTTGTACAAAGAACAGACACAAGCATTGTAGGCCTAAGAACACATGGCACATCCATGGTTGACTAATTGGCACACAGAGAGTCCATAGGTGAACTGGGGATGTAGCTAAGCTAGGAATGTGCATGTCTAGCAGGTATGAGGCTGATGGTTCAATCCCCACCACAGGAAAAACACAAAGGATCTATAATAAAGAGGGCTAACACAAATACAGAAAAACTAACAACACTATTCACTAAGTAAATATGAGTTAAGACTATGAGAGGGTATCACCACATAACTCCTAAAATCACTAGCAAATACAATAAAAGTAAGTAAATTAAAAAAATTATAAGCCAGCAATGTTAAAAAGAGAAGTGTACAATGCTGAAAATAATATAGAAATGAATGAACTTCCCAAGTTCATTCTGCTGGTGGGAATGCAAAAATTATGTATTATATATGCATTTTGAAAACTCAGTATATGCTTAGACACCTCAACTGAGCTTAAGCTATGTGCCAGCAATCACATTCCTGTCATTTATCCACAGAAACCAACATTTATGTCTTCACAAAATATGCACAAAAATCTTCCTAAGGACCTCATCTATTTCTGGAAAAGTGTAAACAAAATTTACTTTGCCTTTGGTTCCATGATTAAGCAAATTGTGCTGCATTCATATAATGGACTATACTCTACAGTTAAAACATACACACGTACATTATAAAATAAAGCCACTAGCAGCTTCATTTTTAGTACTGTACTATAGTCTTGTAAAATATATAATTCAGAAGAACTGTTTGAAGCACATGTTGGACTCTCTGTAACTTTTTGTTTACAGGTTCCCGTGAATCAATAGTTATTTCAATGAAGTTTTAAAATGTTCTTATAATTAATATCAAGAACTGTCAGTCATATATGTGCATACAGAGACATTACAGATGCTACTGTTAAACAGGAAGGTACATCCTCAGCATATTTTCCATGAACTTTATAACTTGATCTAACATATACAGTTTCCAGCACAGGAAAGAAACAAAGTGCACAGAAAGAAAATGTATCTAGGGTAGCAGTTGTAGAGGTTCCCTGAATAGCTTTATTATTTACACTTGCTTCTTCTAGATGATCAAGGAAATGTAACATATTAGCCAAAGATTCTGCTACATAGAGTGGGGGTTCCAGTTCATCAGATGTCATAAATATCCATGTGTAGTGGTTTGGATAAGAACGAACTTCATAGGCATGTGTGTGTGTGTGTGTGTGTGTGTGTGTACATGAATGCTTAGTAACCAGAGAGTGGAACTGTTTGAAGGGATTATGAGGTATGGCCTTGTTGGAGTGGGTGTGGCCTTGTTGGAGGAAGAGTGTCACAAGGAGTGGGCTTTCAGGTATCAAAAGCCCATGTCAGGCACAATGTCTTTCTTTTTTTTAATGCTTTCAGACCACAATGTAGTTCTCAACTACTTCTACAGCACCATGCCTGCCATGCCTTCTGCTATGCTCCCTGCCATGATGATAATGAATTAAGCTTCTGAAATTATAAACAAGCCCCAAATTAAGTGTTTTCCTTCATAAGCGTTGCCTTGGCCATGGGGCTCCTTCACAGCTCTAGAACATGGACTAAAACACCACGATTGGATGGATGACAAAATCCTGGATGCAAAGACAAGTGTCCTTCATTTGTGCGGATTCTAAAATTGAACCACTACATGTGAAGAACAACTTTATGATGTTTCCAAATGGAAGACCTCAGGTCACTTGGACTCATGGCAAAGCTAATGAAACTTCCACCTCATTAGGCTGCAGTAAGTGAACCATCCTGGAAACACTCCTAAATGCTGGCTCTGGCCTGTTTCTGTCCGCTCTCCAGTTCCTGGACTGAACACTGCCCACAAAGGAATTTCTACATGCAGCTCTGGGAAGAGTACTGGGATTAAGATAAGTCATGGGGATGGAGCCAATATGACAGTTTTAGCATTTCTGATGCATTTCACTTTTTGTCTTAAAGAAAACAACTTAAAATCATACCAAACAATCACACATGCTCAGGTGTGAAGAGTATTTCCTGAGGTCTTAACATATTTGAGGCAGGACTGATGGCGCCATTTCATATGCATTTGTGCAGCCACACTGGAGAGGAGTCACTGTCCCGACCATTTCACCACAGAGGACACCAAGGTACAGCAAAGCTCTTCCCCGTGTATTTTTAATTGTCTCAAGATCACATAGCTAGCATATGTGAAGAGAAGGTTTGGCTCCAAGGAGTATGATCCTGATACTAGGGTAAGCAACATTGGCTTCCATTATAAGGTGAAACATGCTACGAATAGGCACGAGAGCACAAAAATTACAGAGAAGAGCAGGAAGGTCTAGAGACTAGGGAGAATTTAACTATTTGTAAATGTTTTGAGCTAACCTTTAAATAGTTCTGGAGCAGAGCTGGAACCCAGTGGTTTTTTTTTTTCCCTTCAGGACATCATTACATTCATGATTTCTAACTCCTAAAAGACATCTGTGCTACAACAGAGAATATACCTGACCTTTGTTCTCAGTTCCTAGAGTGACACTTTGAAATGCTTGAAATTCTCTGTGCTATACGAATGTTATAAATGGATAGACTATTAGATAGTTAGTCATTAAGGAGGTCAACACTATTTTTATGGAGGACACATACAACAGAGACTAAGTGTGGCCCTTAGTTTAATCCATCATCCTTATGAAATTAGACCTCAATAAAAATCTTCACAGTGAAGCTCAGTGGAACTTCTCCACTGGTGGGAAAACTGGGATGCAGATAAGATGATTTTATCAGGGTTCCAGGAAGAGAGCGCATAGTGAACTCTACTGAAACCATGCGGTGAGAGCCTTTAGTTGGCTAATCTATAACTCTAGTCTTTGTAATTAGCTTGTCTTAAAATCATGAATGTTGAGAATGTCTACAGAACTTTAGCATTTATAGCCACCAGTAAGTCCCAGTGCAGGTAGCCTAGGGATGTGCAGAGAACATTCAAGTAAGGAGAGCTTTGAGGAGGACTGGGTGAGCCTTCAATGAGAGTCAGATGCCTAATCCAGATGGCCAATATTAGAACTGCACTGCAACAGTCGACTTTGTATTGGACTGGTTGGATTAAGACACCAACCCTCTAATCTATGGACCATACACTCAACTACCTAATATACATGTGTTTGGAGTCCTCATTTGTAAAGCAAAAATACAAACAGTGCAAGCTCTGACAGCAGCTATAAAATTTAAGTAAATTATACCCTTAAAGCACAAAAACATCTCTAATCTGGATAAATTATTACTGTTATTATTTACTATTCACATATAATTTTATCATGATATAGATGCAGTCTCCATTACTTTTCATTTTGTGTCATAAGTAAAAGCAATTTTCTCTGCTGAAGCATAATCTTCACAGTTCCCCCTAATGGTTGCTTAATAATCTATCAAGTTGAGAAAGTGATTTGCTTTACCAGTATTCTCTAAAAATAAAAGTTTCATATTTCAATATTTAAATTATGTGTCTTCATATGTGAGATTTTTATAGTAGTTTACATATACTTCCTAAGGCTCTTTGCTACTGAAACAAAGAGTTTATTTATAGTTTAAAACATGACGTCAAACTGTTTCTCAAAAGAATCTTTTTACTCTCATTTGCCATGTAAGTAATGAGGGCATATATTATAACAATCTCTCCAACAAGGCAATACTATAATATACTTTAAAATACATAAAATGATGTGGCCTTGCTATATGAATATACTTTTCTCAAATCCTTCATAAATACCAGAAAATGAAATACTTTCCCTCTTAAGAAATAGTCTCCTTTTAAGTGAAATTATTCCTGATACTATTTTGAGTACCTATAGATATTTTTTGTACCTTGATAAGTCCTTCATTGATTATAGTGCATTCTATTTTGCAAAACAGAATTTTATCTAGGCACAGTAAGCACATTTAAAATCACAGTGCTCCAGAAGCAGAGGCAGGAAGATCACAAGTATACGACTAGCTTGGTCTATACAGTCAGTTCAGAGCCAGCGTGAGTGACATAGATCTTACATAAAAATAAAGGGATATAAACATGAGTCATATCTTCACTGGGATAAACGTGAGTGGTGTCTTCATTGGTAGCCTCTAGTTCATAAGGAAAGGGATCCTTCATTTCTGTGCCTATTATAGAGTGCATATGAAATGATAAGGTATAAAATCATAAGAAGAGAACAGGGAGAAATACCGGGTCTTACAAGCCGGCAATGTTATCAGGAAGTGATTCTATCTTGTTCTCATCTTGCTTAGGTCACTCCGCTGGCTCTGTTCCTCCTTTCAGACTGCTTCAAGCAGTCTTCATGTCCCTGGAGGCTGGTTTGCTCCACTCTGCTGCACACGGATCACTGCAGCTGCCTTGCAGTTTGTGCTTCAAAATCTAGTCTGGACGATTTCCTAAGTTAAGCAGCTACGGGATGTTAGTCAGCTTTCTGTTCTTGCCACAAAATACCTATGAGTGTATAGGAGAGGATGATTTGTCTTCCTTATAGCTTCAAGGTATCAGTCCATAGTAACTCTACCCAGTTGCATTGGGCCTGTGGTGAATCTGTATAGTGTTCTGTGTGTCCATGATAGAGGAAGCTGCTTTCCTTACAGCAGCCAGGAAGCAAAATAGAAAAGCAAATATTGGAGCCGTAACTTCCTCTCTCTAGTCCCCTCTTAAAGTTTTCACCACATCCTAATAGTGTCACCATTGTGGGGTATTCCAGAAAACAACCATAGTAATAATCTCTCTCAACTTATCTCTATCTATCTATCTATCTATCTATCTATCTATCTATCTATCTATCTATCATCTATCTATCTATCATCTATCTATCATCTATCATCTATCTATCATCTATCTATCTATCATCTATCATCTATCTATCTATCATCTATCTATCTATCTATCTATCTATCTATCTATCTATCTATCTATCTATCTATCTATCTATCTATCTATCTATCTATCTATCTATCTATCTATCATCTATCTATCTATCTATCTATCTATCTATCTATCTATCTATCATCTATCTATCTATCTATCTATCTATCTATCTATCTATCTATCTATCTATCATCTATCTATCTATCTATCATCTATCTATCTATCTATCTATCTATCTATCATCTATCTATCTACCTACCTACCTACCTACCTACCTACCTACCTACCTATCTATTATCTGTCATCCATCTATCTACTTACCCCTCCCTCCTATACTCTAAGTCATATTGGACATTTTTACTAAAGTGTTGTCTCTGGTAGTGATAGCTGCATCAGGGTTCTAATGTGTTTGCAATTGTTTTCTCCTAAACATTTTTGCTAGAGAAGTTCCTCTGAAAGAAAAACAAACAAAATGATATATGTATGTCTAAGAAAATGCTTGAAATTGGGAAAAAAACAGTAAGATTACAATAGAGAATCTCTGTTTTCATAGGAGAGCGTCTCACTGTAGTGCAGGTTTGCCTTTGGACTGCGAGCAATGTGCAATCAGTGCAAACTCATTGCTATTAGCTGTCCAGCTCCAAACCACAAAGAAAATGAGAATTACAACCCAAAAGATGAGGGTAAAGATCAGCCCTCCTGATTAGACAAAATGTTCTTTTTTTCCAGTTCTCATTTTACTTTTTATTTTTAATTATTTTTATTAATTTTTATTGAGCTCTACATTATTCTCTGCTTCCCTCCCTACAAAATGTTCTTAACATAAGAATTAGTAGTAAAGCCCATCAACCTTAATATAAATCTTTTATTAATACTCGCTCATCAATCTGGAAAACTTGTGCTAGTATACAAATAAATAAAGTAAAAGGATTTATAGGTTAAATAACATTGCCACAAGCAGATGCTTGGCAAATGGAACACTAAAACTTAAATTGGAGTCCTTTGGCCTGTTGTAGAACTCATTTTTTTTTTTTTTTTTTTTTTGGTTTTTCGAGACAGGGTTTCCCTGTAGTTTCTAGAGCCTGTCCTGGAGCTAGCTCTTGTAGACCAGGCTGGCCTTGAACTCACAGAGATCCACCTGCCTCTGCCTCCCGAGTGCTGGGATTAAAGGCATGCGCCACCACCGCCCGGCTGTAGAACTCATTTTTTTCCCTCATTCCTGTCTGATACTTGGCAACAAACAGTACCAGGAGATACCCTGGAGTGTCACAGGGTCCCTTTGTAAGACATAGTAGCAGTGAAAGGGTCAGTCAGCCCCCTTTTCCCTCACCCTCTTACAAGGCTGAAAAATAAAACCTGGTTTGTGAGAAGAACAGAAATCCCTATTGCTAATGCTTTCCAGGAAAATATGTATAAGAAGGCAAACTCTGACCCTACAATGAAATTTCTCTATTATTGTGGATGCTACCTTCACTAAAAGATTTACTTTCTGTTGTTATAGCTAGAGATTTTGGGGCCTCAATGAATAGGGTGAACAGGAAAAAATTGAGTTATCCAGTTAAGTGATTTGGAGGAGTAGAAATAATTGAAAACTACATGCTCTCTCTTAAATGTATAATATAGCTAATACTATGTACATATAACTATATCTAATATATGATATAATATATCATGTATGATTATATACTAATACTATGTATATATATTATATGTATGTGTAAACAAATGTACACATGGGTACAGTATAACATAATAGAGGAGAACAAGAAAGGGTAAATGAAAGGGGATGAGGAAGGAATGAAACAGATAATAGAATAAGTTATGAAAGGGGATATAAAGTCAACTATGTTTCTGGCTCTAATTCTGACACAGATATTTTGGTTTTGGTAGTGGGGAAGGGTATAAAATATATTTGATACTAAAAGCATAAAATTTGATATGAATCACCACAGTTTCTTTTCCAAATGTCTACACTAAATTTATAGAAGTCCAGAGAGTGGTACAGATTTTGGGTTTGGTTAATTTTCATATGTGATGCTCCTATTTTGTAAGTTTTTATAATAAAGGTTATATAATTTTTAAAAACTATCTGAAAATATTTAGATTATTAGCTTTTGGGCACACAGTGTAAGACGAGCTTAAAACACTGTCCATGGGCACATGAGCCTTTAAAATGAACAACTCCAGATTAAAGTACAAGTAAACAAATTCACAACTACATTATTTTGTTGGGTGTATCTTCAGACCTGCATTTTTCTCATATGTTCTTGTAACCCCATATAAGATCAAAGATTTTCAGTTCTCCATTTGAGTAAATACCAATTTGCATTCGTGATTAAAGGTTAGGGGGAAGTTGAATATCATGCTGGCTCTTCTCCTTCCACTCATCACTTCTTCCCATTATTCACTTCCAGGAAGGAACTAGAAGTCTGCTCTATTTAGGTAAGCACATTTGCAATTTTACAAAATCATATTTGAAAGGCAAATATTTGAAAAATAAAGCCATTTCTATTTTCTCCCGATCTTCTCTGACCATAGTATACCAGTGTGTGTACATGGGTTGTCTCTGTTCTTCATGAATGACTATGATCAAGACCAGCAACATGATGGCTTCAGACTTAATGAAGGTCAGGGGCTGTCAAAGCAAGAAAGATGGAGAAACAGAGACTAGAAGTTCTCTCCTATGACCCTCCTCCCGCAGTTAAAGAAACTTATAAGAAAACTAAAGTCCATTTTACTAGACTCCTCTGTGCATATGCTCTCTAGAACTCAACTGAAGATCTTCTATAGAGAGCACAGTACAAACCTCAAGCTTATGGCATGAGGGCTCAGTTTATTCTCTCTTATAGCAACTGGAATCCTTCCTCAGCTTGGTAGAAGAAGGGACTGTGGTGACAAAGTGTGGCTGCCAGCATGAAACAGACTAACCAAGGGGATAACTCCAAAAGAAACCACAGAAGAAGGAAACACAGGTCTGAGAGCATTTGCTTTGGCCATTTTATCCTCTATAATAAAGTCCACCATCTAGTCATATATTTCAAATTCACAATCTAAGAAAGAAAACTGTTCAAATTACAAGCTTCATTATTAATGGGAGAAAGGAAGTGGGACAGGGGAATACCGCAGTCAAACACAGTGTACTCACTTATTTAGACTGTAAATATGGCCCCTCAAGTTACACTTCATATATGAAAGAAATCACAGTAAATACATTAAAAAGAAAAAAATGAAAAGGTATTATGCTGGGAGTGAAGTTCTCTCAAAACAGAAATATGGAATTCCAAGAGATTCCATAAACACATTAGAATACTTTCTAAAAATAAGTAAGTGAAGTCCACATCAAGGTAAGCACCTGGATATGTGACTCTCTCTTGAGAAGGATATTAAAGCTGAGGTAACCCAATCCAGAAATACAAACACAGTATATAGTTACTCGTAAGTGGATATTAGATGTAAAGCAAAAGATAATCAGCCTAGAGTTCACAACCCCAGAGAAGCAAGGTAACAAGAAGAACCCTAACAGAGACATACAAGGATCCTCCTGAAGGGGAAATAGACAAGATCTCTTGGGTAATTTGGGAGCATGGGGAGAAGAGAGGACAGAGGGGAATAGGGAAGAAAGAAGTGGGAGGGAGAACATGAGGGAACAGGATGGTCAATATGAGAGAAAGACAAAGAGGAAGAGCAAGGCAAGAGATGCCTTGATTGAGGGAGCCATTATGGGGTTAGCAAGAAACCTCACACTAGGAAATTTTACATTAGGAAAATTCCCAGGAATTTCCACAAGAATGACCCTGGCTAGACTCTAAGCAACAGTTGAGAGGATGCCTAAACTGGCCTTCCCCTGTAATCAGATTGAGGACTACCTTAATTGTCATCATAGAACCTTAATCCAGCAACTGATGGAAGCAGATTCAGAGATCCACAGCTAAGCACTGGGCCAAGCTCCCTGAGTCCAGTTGAAGAGAGGGGGCAGTGCTAATATGAGCAAAGGGGTCAAGACCATGATGGCGATACCCACAAAAGCAGCTGATCCGAGCTAGTGGGAGTTCACTGACTCTGGACTGACAGCAGGGGAACAAAAGTAGGCCCAAACTCGGTCCTCAGAATGTGGGAGACAGTTGTGTGACTTGGGCAGTCTGTGGGGCCACTGGCAGTGGGACCAGGATTTATTTCTAGTGCATGAACTGGCTAATTGGTGTCTATTCTCTATGCAGGGATAGTTTGCTCAACCTAGATACAGCAAGGAGGGCCTTGGTCCTGCCTCAAAATGATGTGCCAGACTTCGTTGACTCCCCATGGGAGCCTTACCCTCTCTGAGAAGTGGAAGGGAGGTTGGGTGCAGGGAAAGTAGGGAGAGCAGCATGAGGGGAATGATTGGGAACTGGGATTGGTATGTAAAATGAAAAAAAAAGCTTTTTAAAAATTTTTTAAAAGAGAAGGATATTTAAACATTAAAAATACTAATGAAAACGTCACCTGATGGTTGAAGAAAAGCAGGTTCCGTTCCCCCTGTATTTTTAATTTCTCTTTTAATTTTAACCTAACCCATCAGAGTGTGTTAGCAGAATGAAGATCATCCTGTAAAACCAGCATACACTGTAGACATGTTTTCCTTCTAAATCCTAGTCCTACGCTAAAGCTGTAACAGATCAAACCTCTAAATCTCAGGGGTTTTACACAGTACCAGCGCAGTTTCTGTACTATTGTATTGTTTATGCTAAAATCACTTCTGGCTATTACTGGAGTTGGATATTCCCAAGAAGGTTGCTGTTCCCTGGGATTCAGAACTGTCCCTGTGTGCTCATGGGTGCCTCTAATACAGTTCTTAACACCAGCTTCATTCAGTTCCCCTCAAGAGTGGAACCCAGTAGAAAAAGATGAAGTCAATCTAGATGCTACATGCTTCCTTCCATGTATGTTTCACTGACACCATGAAGACATGAGGCAAGGCATGACAATGTCAAGGATGCTGGCCATGACGTAAAAGAAATTAAGAATGTGTGCCATGCAAAAGTGTAGTCAGCTTAACTATGTATTTCATATTTAAATTTCCTCCAATATACATTAATATAATCCTGATGTGAATTTATAACACCAGCCCCCCATTTCCTGAAATTTAAACTCTATCATTCATTTACCAAGACTTAGAAAAATCTACTATCCTACAAACTAAGTGTGAAATATTTATCTCTCCATTTCTAACAAATAGAGATGAAGATAGACGAAGCTTTAGAATTTTTATTCTTGTAAAATATATATATATGTTTGCTTGTGTGTGTACGCGCGTGCATGTAAGTGCAGGTGACTAAGGTGGTCAGAGGCCAGAAGCAGGAGTTCCAGTGGTTATAAGGGCAGTAAGTATTCGTAACCATTAGGACATTTCTCCAGCTGCAAGATGGACAAACTTTATTCAGGAGTGGTGGGACAGAGGAGGGAGGGAGGCCATAGAATCCACACACTTCATTGGCATAGTTTCTTACACAAAAACCCTGAAGTTGAGAGATCCTGTCTCACCAATAATGTATGTGCATGCTATAGCAAGATCAATCCACTTAAGACAAAGACTTAAAAAATAAACATTGTATTCAAGTTTCAAATTATCTTTGACCTTGAAAGATTTGCAAAGAGGCTCAAGGCAGAGTCTCCTGTGAAAGAAATGGCCTAGAAAAAGTTCTTAAGGTAATGAAGTAAAAATTGGCTGTCCGGGGATCTTCCCATTTGTCATTACTATTCTCTCTAGCACTTGGCTGTGCCCTCAGCTGGCCCCACTGGCTTTGCCTATTGGGCTTGCCCAGTGGGTTTTAATGGCTCAGGACATCATGGATTCTACTTGTGCCAGGCTTCCCTGTGGCTGGTGTCACGGAACTAAGCATGATGAGCACAGTGAATTAGCCACTGGCATCATACCCTAGCTCAGCATGCCTTACAATGCATTGATAGGAATTGCTTTCCAAGAGATGGTGTTTTTCTACTCAAAACTCTCAATGAGAACACCAACTCTCTCCAAAGGCCAGAAGAATACATTTACCCATCTTTCCCATTGTTTCTCTTACAACACAGAGAGCAATCTGGTCTTAGCTCCAAGTCAAGCCAGCTCCATGCAAGAAGATATAAGGAACAATATAATTTAGCTCCTTAAGCTAAGAAGCATGTGCATGTGACAACTATTTGATTTTAAATTAAAACTTAAAATTCCACTCCTCAATCTTACCACATTTCAAGATCTCAATTTCATGTATATTTGTGGAGACCCAAGTGGTTGCATAGTCTCGGGACTTGCACTGATATACTGCTTAGAAATAGAACATGAATGGACAGAGATCTGGCCAGGAGTCTTCTTTTTGATGACACTCATAGGGTTAAAGCCTGGGCAGAATAATTTGAGTCATAGAGGAAGGGATTATTCTCTATTTTGTTTACTGATAAATACAAGAATCAAGGCTAGGCAATAGCATCTAGTAGATGCATAATAAATACATGTCAAATGAATTAACAGACTCACATGGCCTGGCTAATTGTATTAGACAATTTTCTGCCACTATAATGAAGTACCTGAGGAAATTAGACTGAAAACAACAAAAAAAAGTTTGCTTTGTCTCATTGTTTTGAAGATTCTAGTCCAAGATCAACTGGAACTGTTATTTGGAGCCTAAAGTGGGTAGTATTTCATGGCAGTAGTATGTGTCAGAGAGAAACCATTACATCATGAGTAAGAGAACAAAAAGAAGAAAAAAAGAAGTGGCCAGTTTCCTATGATCTACCTCAAGAAGATTGATCCAGTTACCTAAGGACTTCCAACTATGTCTCATCTCCCCTGCATCCCAATAATGCTACCCTAGAGGTGACGCATTTAAGATTGGTTCATCCATGAGACTACTCAACATTTAAACTACAACACAAACTGTAAGATTTTATGAATGAAATGAACTTGTATACCTTAACTCACATGTTGGAATTGCACCCACTCTGTGAAATCATTAGGAAGCAGAACCTTTGGAGAGGATTTTAAATTTAATGAGGTCATGGAAGGGATCGCTAGAGAATGAGATTAGTGCTTATTGCAAAAGATCTAACGGAATCTTGTTTGTTTACTTTTTTCTGCCATAAAGGATACATTAACAAATCAGTAGTCCATAACACCCCAAAACTATTCATGCTACAAGTTGACCCTAATATCAGGCTATGAAAGAACAGCAAGTAATTAATCTCTGATGTATATAATCTGCCTAGCTGCAAAAGTTTATTTATTTTTATCTATATATGTATATGTTTGTATTTGTGATCATCTGATTTTCAGGTGCATCTAAATTTCAGGTGCATGTGATTATATTTTCTCATGAAAGGGAAAGACCAACTCTGAGTATCATTACTCATGAACTTCCCACCTTATTTATTTGAGACAGGGGCTCTCAATGGGATTCCCTGATTAGTCTAGACTGCTGGTCAGTGAACCCCTGGGATCTGCCTGTCTTTGGCTCTTCTAGGACTCAGCTTGTGTCACCACAAGGAGTTGTTTTTTTTGAAGTGAGTCTCAACATCAAACTCAGATCCTCATGCTTGTATGGCAGTCACTTCATTGACTGGGCCCCTCTCTGGGCTGATGGTTTCACCTTTGAAGCCCTATTGACTAAGACATAGGAAATCATTACAAAGGATAAGACTAATTTTCTAGGCTCCATTACAGGGCAGATTAAATAAATAACTAAATGTTGCAGTCCTTTTACTAAGGCCACTAATTTTCTAGTCACTAATTTTACATCTTGAATCCATTAACACCAAGTAAGTGTAAATAGATAGACAAAGGACATTGTGGCTACAAGAGAAGGTCCATTGCATTATAGCTGAACAAAGTAACACATTCAGAAATCAGTCCACTGTGAGTCTGATTAACTAAAATGGGTTTTCAAGGCTAATATTATCTTAGAAAGCATAAAAAATAGTTTCTGCAAAAAACAGTTTGGGACACAGAGTTTTGATCAAATTGGTCCTTGTTGTGGCTGAATTTGAGAGTCAAAGCCATTCCCACTCTGCTTAACACCTTTTTTTTTTTTTTTTTTTTTTTTTTGGTTTTTCAAGACAGGGTTTCTCTGTAGCTTTGGAGCCTGTCCTGGAACTAGCTCTTGTAGACCAGGCTGGTCTCGAACTCACAGAGATCCGCCTGCCTCTGCCTCCCGAGTGCTGGGATTAAAGGCGTGCGCCACCACCGCCCGGCTGCTTAACACCTTTTAACAATATTAGTTTGCCCCATAAGTGTAAAAGACTTTTGACTCCCATCAATCACACCTAGAACTATACCCACAGAAATAAGTAGACCTCTTATCTGAGGTTTGCCATCCTTTTCCAGTTGGCCCAAACTGTCAGAGTGTATATATAATGACAGAAAGAGGACAGGATGAACCAGGTGTTGTAGCCCACACCAGCAAGAGCACTTGAGAGGTTAAGGTAGGATATTATTAGCTTGAGGCAACCCTGGCCTAGATAGTAAATTATAGGCTTCAAAATGGGCTACACAACAAGACTTCTCAAAAATAAAAGATGGGGCTAAGACAATAAAAAGTCTAGTTAGGAGTTTCCAAAGTAGAAGATGAGGCTATTATTTGAGCAAAAGATACTAATTAGAATTATGTTTAGTTATTTGTCTGTGAGGACAGTGGGCATTTGGAGTGGAATATACAATATTTCTGCTGTCTTCTGAATAATTTTGTTTCAACTAACGTTTTTGAAGTGTGCACACCTCAATAACCAAAGCTTCAAAGATTTATTTAGATTGCTGCCGTCATTCCTCTCCACACTTTTCTACATGTGAATAAATGAAGAGGAAACAGTGTAGTTTATCATGTACTCACCTTGATCTATAACAGCCATATTTGAAGGGACTACATAGATGCAAAGAGAAGACAGGATTTTCCATCAAACCAAGTAGACCACAGAAATCAATCTTGGTACTCAGTAACCTGACAGATGTCACAGCTGATCTCCCTCACACTAGATTTTTTGAGTGAAAAGTTCAAGTCTTCTCTGGAAGAATGAATGTTTAACAAAAGGACTTGGGTTTCTGCCCAGAAATGATCCAAGAACATTCATAAGTAACAAACATGGAAGTACTGAACTAGATGTGATACGTGGTTTCTCAATCTTAGCACTACTTTTGAAGACTGTGTCCACTGTTATGTTTTCTTCCTGGTGATAGTGGGAGGGAGGACGGTCAGTGCAGAGAGAGAGAGAGAGAAAGAGAGAGAGAGAGAGAGAGAGAGAGAGAGAGAGAGAGAGAGAGAGAGAGAGAGAAGGGGAAAGAGAGGGAGAGAAAGGGGGAAGCATTCTGATGGTGAAAGCATTAGACAGTGTGTCAAATGGGCACTTCTGAATCACTGCCCTTCTTAAACAAGGTCAAAAGAGTAAGATGAACATGTCTTTCTAAGACTTGCATTCAGAAGATCAATTTTTCATTCTCAGTCAGGATGACACCACCTTTGGAAAATGCTTGTAGTAGGCACTTCGGTTTCCCATGATTACAAATGGTTTAAAATCCTCCAACAAATAAACATACATATGTCAAAGCAATGCTGTGTTGTGGGACAGTGGTCTTGTATTGTTTTAATAAAACACTGATTGGCCAGTAGCCTGGCAGGAAGTATAGGTGGAGCGAAGAAAACAAGAGAATTCTGGGAAGTGGAAAGGCTGAGCTTGCAGTCTTTACCCAGCCACAGAGGTAGAAAAATGAGAATGCCTCACTGATAAAGGTACCAAGCCATGTAGCTAACACAGACAAAAATTATGGGCTAATTGAAGATGTAAGAATCAGCTAATAAGAAATCCTGAGCTACTAGGTCAACTAGTTTATAATTAACTGTGTGTTTCTTTGGGACTAAATGGCTGTGGGACCTGGCAGGACAGAAACCTCCTACAATAATACTGTAACAGAAGCACATATAAGCCAAGCAGAAGCTTTCAAAGTCAGGGTCATAATTTCTCCTGATGTAAGTGGGAGGCCTAGTTGATGCAGGGACTCAGAAGGGAGTCTTACAACTCTATATTGTGTATGGGGCAATTTCTAGAAGTGTCTGAATTAGAAGTTAAGCAATACCTTCTATTTCAAAAGCACTTCACAGTCATTAATGACTTTAAGTATTACAATATCCCTCCAAGGGAGGTCAGCTGCAAAACACAAGAAGCATGGATGAAGAAACAAAAGATACTGAATAATGTTGAAGAAAATACACTGAGAACATGCAGCATTCTCTCCAGAGGCCCCTGGTTCCCCCTACAGCTATGTCCTCATGAGAGAGTTTAGAATAATTCCACACTAGCACATACAATCTCCCAACAGCAAGTTTCTACCTGTTCAAATCCTCTTGGCTGTTCTCACCTTTACCTGTGCATTCTTTATATCAGACTTAATATCAGAAGTCACATTTTCACAATAGTCAAGTAATTTATTGCTGTGCTATTGGCAATTCAATCAGATAATGATAGTTATAACCTAGCATATGTAAAGACCCCTCCAGCTTTTAGGAAAGGCCAGCAATACACTATATTTTGACCTGTTCTTATCACATGCCTTTTAAAAAGATCTATTAATTAATCAATCAATTAATTAATATCTGTGTTTATGTGTATGATGCTGCCTGAGTTTATGTAGATGACATATGTACAGGTGCCCATAAAATTCAGAAAAGCTTCAGCTGTAGTTACTAATGGGTGCTGGCAACTGAACCCAGGTTCTCTACAAGAGCAATACATGCTCTTAACTACTGAACCATCTCTCCAGCCCCTTTGCCTGTTTTAATGTTTGTACTAATCCTCTGGTATCCAACCATAGATTTCCTTAAGTTTCAACAAGTCCCTAATACAGGAATAGTGCCTCTCTCTGTGAGTTGCATCCCAAAGCTGTATCCTTCACTGCAGTGCCCAACTCTAGGATCTGCTGAAGTATCCCTATCTGCATCCTGCTGTCAAATAGTGCTGGGGACTTGAAAATCATCAACTCTAAGAATATCTGCCCTGATCTCTAGAGGTCATTTTCCAGCTGTGCTGCCTGTGTGCCCTGCTTTGATCTGCGCAGAAGATGCTTTCCTAAAAGTTCCCATTCATTACCATTCCATAAATTACATGACACATTTCTATTGATTTATATTACAATGTAATAGCCTTTTTAGCTACAGGTTAAAGGTATATCAAGTTGTCAATTATTCTCATTGTCTTAAATTTAAGTATACTCACCCTTTCTCTTCTCAGTTCTTTTTGCTCAGCAACTATCTGTCAGTTAATATTAGGGATGCTTGAAATGTAGAGTTCTATAGGTAGCTGCTTTTATATGCTAAATAAATGTTTGTGTAAATGGATTAGGCTTCCAGCTTCCTTATCTCTATCTGTTGCTACAAGAATTCTTAACAGGTGTCAAAACCATTATTTAAATTATTCAAAGGAAACTTCAGGACAATACTTTGCTATGATGAAGTACAAAATCATAGATGCCTACAGCAAATTTCATTCTCAGGTTCATTTATACTTAAAAATAACTTTCTTTGGGGTAACCTCATATTTATTCATTACCCACTATATTACCTTGGTAATAAGTGAACGAAATGTTAAAATTACTATTAAATATAATTTGAATTGATAATACTGTCAATATGATTATAATTATGTCTAAAGATAATTTAAAAAATTTAGTTACTGAAATACAAATCCCATAATGAAAATATACATGCTATTTGTTGATACCTTAACTGTAGCTTTATGCTGCATCCTCAAAATATGAGTGAGCATGGATGCAGGGTTTTCTGTGGTTGGTGCTTTATGTAACTGATGCTGTGCAGTGCTTCTCCATGAAGCACTAAAATGAAACAAGCAGAATAAGTAGCTCTATCCCCAGTAATAAAGGAGAGAAGAGCCATCTAAAGGAGCTGCAGGGCTGCAAATAGGGAGATCCAAATTTCGGGTAACACCTAACTCTACACTCCAAGTAAGTGTGGTCTGTTTTTGCAAGGCAGTAATGCAGCATGACGGTGAGGAGCTCAGAAGGATCTCAGAGCGTGGATTCTGAAGAAAAGACCATGTGAGCAAAGGAAGAAGTGTAAGCCTGGAGGAGAAAGTCTAGGTGAGGCACTGTTGGGTGTTCAGAAAGCCACGCTTTGCTGTGATCATCCCAATAGGGAAGTAGGACATATCTGGGGAAGACATGAAAAGCCAAAGTCTAGAGAGTAGTCTTTTGCAGCGAGGGAGGGACAGGGCAGTCTAGAGAAAAGAGTTGGAGGCTTCTTGACTGCTTTCACAGGCTCTGCTTACCTTGGGATTCTCCACCCCTTCCTTTCTCTTCCAGAACAAGGTTTTACCAGCGTTTTGCTCACCTCTGATCAAAATCAACAAAACAGGTGAGTCTACATCAAGTTCTCAGAGGAGGGAAAGGGTAACTTGGGAGCTTTGATATTTTGTCAGTAAAGCAGGAGTCAGGGAGTCCATGCTGGTTTTCCATAAATGGCTTCTTTCTCTCTGTAGCTACCAGGCAGGTTATGCTGGTGAACATATGAAAGTGATGTTGCCAGGGGAAATAAAATAAAGTGTGTTCTTCTTCAACTAAAAAAAATTAAACACCAGGACAGTACATTGGCTGCTCTCTCACCTTCAGCGTCATCGGCAGGACTACAGAGAATTATTTTTGAATCAAAAAATGAATGTTTTTAAGGTAATTTTCTCAGTCCCATCCATAGAAGCCACTGTAAATAATATAAAATAATAGTGAGCCGGGCGGTGGTGGTGCACACCTTTAATCCCAGCACTCAGGAGGCAGAGGCAGGCGGATCTCTGTGAGTTCGAGACCAGCCTGGTCTACAAGAGCTAGTTCCAGGACAGGCTCCAAAGCCACAGAGAAACCCTGTCTCGAAAAAGCAAAAAATAAAAAAAATATAAAATAATAGTTATTAAATCATAAATTGACCTGAAAACATGAGTTTGCCTTATTCAGAAGTCATCTCTATAAAGCATGTCTCTCTTGGGCAATGCAGATTCACAGTTAAATGCAAGATAAGTTACTCCAGAAATATTTTCCCAGCCCTGCTCAGGGTCCCTAGTCATGCTGGGCTTCAAGTGCTAGGAACGAATTAGCAGCCAGCTCTTCCATCTGCCCTTCAGCAGGCAAACAGCCAGCAGCCAGCATGAGCAACAGCCTCCGGGACATACGACTTACCAGCCAATGAGTAATATATTTTGCTCTTTGGTGTTTTGTCGATTGATTTCTTACCGTGAAAACTGCCAAAACTCCAACTCACCTGCCAATACTTTCATCTCTGCCCAATTATTTTAAAAGCATAACCGGAATATCAGAAAACACAAAGCCTGGCACCTAACATGTAAAAGGTAAAACTATCAACACTGCACACTGAGTGCCTTAGTCAATGGAAATGATATTTGGCTGTATATTACTGTCCTTCCACAGAGAGATAGACAGAAAGACAAACGCACATACACATTTAAAATTCTTTTGTGTTTCTGATCACAGTGAAAATTCCTTCTTTCAGTTTCATTCCTACTCATGCCATATTTGCGAGATACTGGCTATCATAGATTAAATGGGTTTATTTGAAGGAGCCAACAAAGCCAGTTGTTGATATTAACAAGCTTCAGTGAATGCCAGATGAAATGTCCCAGATATACAGAGTGTACCATTCCAAAGGGGATCATCGAAATTGCGAGCACTGTGCTCATAAACTGAAAAATTAGCATCCTGCTTTAAAATGAACCATAACGGGTGTGTTTACAACCAGAGCTTGGAAAGGGGAGCTGTGCATCCTGTATAAAGTGCCATTTGGCAGAGCACTTAAGGGCTGAGATTCTGGAGGCTCGCTATTGCTGTTCACAAGTCAGATTCGAGCTGTACTGCAGACTCCAGGCTTGATCTCCGTGAACCCTGGCTTCTTCGTTTCTAAAGAGTGGGTGATGATGGCACTACCTCGCACTAAACTAATGAGTAACGGAAGTAATATCTAAAGAGTTCCCAGAAAATGCCCGGCGTGCACTGAGTTTCAGAACTGTCAACTGTGTCTTTAGTTTCTTCTGCTCTCATTTGCTGCTCTGGCTCTCATCCATACCCAGATTAAAGGGGAGAAAGCCCTAGGCCTTTTGGATAGGACCACAGGTGATTCCACCATGGCAGTGGGGCATGCCAAAGTAGAGGTCATAAGATATTGTGACAAGCGATCCAGCAATGATTGGAATAGATTCCCTGGGGAAGAAGGTTATTATCATAAAAAGAAAAATATGAGAGAAATGATAAAGGAGGAAGTCTGGATTAATAAAATACTACTACATTCATGTCTTATATGACACAATAGGTAGAATCAAATTATATGGTAATGTTATAAGTGTGTGTGTGTGTGTAAAGAGGAATAGAGAAGAGAGAGGCATGTAAGAAAAATGTATGACTGGGATAAATATATTAGCTAACTGGTATATGGAGAGAATTGCTGTGCATTCATTTGGTTCAGATAATTGAAATTGATCTGCTATGCAGAGGCTAATCTTACACCCCGAGCCTCCTGTTTCTACCCTTCAAGTGCTGCATGTGCCACCAACTGAGAGAAGGAACTGTTAAAAGTTAAATAATAAAGAGGTCTGAGTTTGCCCACAGCCAACTGCTTACAGACAGACTTAAATCCCTTTATTGAATATCTCAAATCAAGAAAAATAAAATGCAAACGGTAATGATTCTGTCATTTTTCAGTGTAGCTCAGTTTAACCACCCAATGCACTGTAAGACGAATCATCCTTAATAACAACTTTATTTGAGCTGGAGAGGTGGATCAGCAGAAAAGAATCTGTTGCTTTTTCAGAGGACTCAAGTTGAGTTTCCAGCAGGCATGCTGGCTGCCTGACAACTGCCTGAAACTCCACCACCAATGCCTCCAATGCCTCTGAACTTTGAGGAGACTTACACTCCAATGCACATACCGCTACTAGGACACAGATATCTACATATGATTAAAAAGTGAGAAAAACAGGGCTGGAGAGCTGGCTCAGAGGTTAAGAGCACTGAGTGTTCTTCAGAGGTCCTGAGTTAATTCCCAGCACTCACATGGTTGCTCATAACTATTTGTAATGAGATATGGTGTCTTCTTCCGACAGATATGCATACAGACAGAACACTGTAGACTTGATAAATAAATAAATAAATAAATAAATAAATCTTTTTTTTTTTTAAAAAAAAGTAAGGAAAACAAGTCTTATAAAACACTGAATGTGTTAAAATAAAATATTGGATTTTAAAAAATTCTTTTTTCCCTAACAAAGAGTTTATGACAGTTATAATTGTTGAATCTCTCTTTATGTATGTTCTGTAAACTGTGCCACAACTAATATTGTGAAGGAGACTCCACTCCAGGCTTCTGTTCCGAACACTTCCAGTTGTGAACTGGTGTGTATAACAATTCATTGTGTATTCTTTGTGATCACTGGGAGCCTATAGAAAGTGTTCTCAACAGAATAAATGTTAAATATATTTGAGGGTACATTTATTAATAAGCTTAGTTAGGCCATGTTTCTGTTTAAATACTTTAAAATAGATAGTACGTGATAAACACAAAATTTTTATTTTAAAACTTTGCAGAGCCATGCAAAAGACTTTACAAAACGACATTGAAAATCTACTCTCAAAATGTTTGTAAACTATTTCCTTTACGGTTTCTTTTCCTGTTGAAAAAATTTCAAGTGTATGGAGTCTTGTGCAGTTCAGCCCAGGTCTTTGGCCCCAGGACCTAGAGATCCTCATGAGACTACTGGCCTATTATTTTGACCGAACAATAAATTCTTAAAATTCTAACTCGACCCAATTTCATTTTTAAGAAAACTAAGAGTATTGGGCAAAGTTTTCAAAGCCACTTAGGAGTTTTTAGTGTTGTTTAATGGCTTTATGATCCTAACTTAGAACTGTGCAATATTGATAGGGAAGGTTGAGAAAGTTCAGGGTTTAAAAAGTAATGGATGTTTCAGAAAGATTGAGGAAATAAAGATGACACAGGGTAGAAAAAAATAGAGCTGGTAATTCGCTCGCTCGAAGAGAAACTTGTTTAGAGATGCCTGTTCAGTTTCTCAAGGAATAGAAGAACGTTACCAACTTTATAAGGGAAAAGCAAACATGTATATGCATATGTACACATTTCACAGTGTCATGGGAAGTCATCAAAGTCAAAAACACCCATTGAAAACTAGATTGTTAAAACAAATGGTGCTAAGGTTACAAGGAGAAGGTGAGTGTGCAAAAAGTAAGAGAATGTGGAGCTGAAAGAATCCCAAGTTGTTTCCGATGTCTTATTTACTAATTGTACACGTTTAATAAAGTAATAAAATAAATGTGCTATAACAATACTATATGTTTATTTGCAAATAACTATAGCTAGGTATGCATTAGGCCCTTCAGGGTGCCAGCCTCCTTAAAGGTACTCAGTAGATGCTAACTAAAATAATTTCAATGGGGACTTTGCAATTAAAATAGCATTGACTTATCCCCCTTCCGGAGGGGGTGCTGTTATTCAAAGAGTTGCAAAACTAATCTAACTGCAAGGAAATGAATCAATTATTTGTTCTCAAAAGTTAATCGCAGGTTAAAAACATGTCCTCTGGTTTGAAATACCTGACAGTTGCCACCATATGACTTAAAATTCTTACTATTGTGCTATTTACATTGAGATATAAATTCAAAACAAAAGTCTATTTTAAAAAGTCAAAATGGTACTGATTTCCAATAGACCTCAGACCTTGACATGACAAGAAGAAGAAGAGGAGTAGGAGGAGGAGAAAAAGAAACAACCGCAAAAGGGTAGGGAGAGTAAACTGAGTCAGATGTTTTTACTAGAGAGTCAATCAAGGTCCATATTTGTCAAATTGGAAATCTACATGCAAAAAGTCAGGCATTTTTATAAGGTCAACCTTAAACTAAAACAGAAATTAATATAAGCAGACACATAATAGGAAACTAAGGACCCTTGGCCAATATTGGAAGTGGGATGAAAAACACACCTGCCCTGTTTTGAGACATTTTTTTTAAGTGGCAGGGATGGATTATTGAGTGCTCGTAACAGCATGGTATCCTCAGAGCATTTTGTCCTGGATGTGATGTCACTTGACCTTGCTATAGAATTGAAGCAAACTAAATCGTCACACTAAAAGGTGTTTCCATATCAGTGATTATATATATATATATATATATATATATATATATATATATATATATACACAACAGTGATCTCAGGAATAGCAAGCTGATGCCAAGCCCTTTCCATAAACTTTACTGAAGTTAACTAATTAACTCTTAATGACTCTTGTTAGAGGTAACTGCTGCTTCTTTGTTGTCTTCATCTTATAGTAGATGAGGAAACTGAGCCTTAGATAAGTCAAATAAATGGGCCAAAGCCATGCTCTTTGTGGGTAACAGAACTGGTTCAAAGGCAGAGTGCACTTGAGGCTCCACACCTGCATCTCTATGCACCAGTCCCACCACCACCTCTGTTCCCACTTCAAGCCATTATCTCAATCTCTTGGTCCTGCACTGATTTCCTCCAAATTGGAAGACATTCCTTTCTCACAAGGTTGTCTGCAGTCCAGGCAATTTCCTCATTTTTCTGAGCTCCACATTCCAAATCTTGAATTCCCTGTCATTCGAGGAGACTCTTTCCTTTGAAGAAAAGGCAGGCAAAATCAAGAGACAAGGCTTGCAAGCTCTTTATCGTGAAGGGAAAGTAGGAAGGAGGCAGTGAGCATCTTTTATTGGTTGCTGTGTCATTTTGTATCATTGCTGTGACGTGACACCTGACCAGACACACTTTCAGCAAGGAAGATTTTAGTTTTGTTTCTTACACTTTGAGGGGATTCATTTTCTCATGGTGGAGGAGGTATGGCACCAGGAGTGGAAAGTTGGCTGGTCACATTGCATTCAGTCTAGAAGTAGAGGATGACTAGGAAGTGGAACCAGACTACAAAACCTCAGGTCCTGCTCCAGTGACCTACTTTGTTTCCAGCAAGGCTCCACTGTCTATAAGTTTCAACCCTTTCAAACACTCCCATTAGCTGGGGACATAATGTCAAACACAGGAGCCCGTGGGAGACATTCAAACTGCAGAATTTCCTATACCTAAATAGCATTTAGACATTGGGTTTAATCAAATGTATGGCCACTAACCTCTAGTCACATAGCACTAGTAGTTCTGGCTTAACTACAGAAACTGAACCCTAGTTTAGAAATTAGGTGTGCTTCTTCTCCCTCCTTGTTAAAGTCTTCTTCTCTGTTGCCATTTTCTTTCTCAAGGCTTGGCTCTTCTACCGTCCAAGAACCTCCCCATCCTTTGAACTTCATGAAGGAGTCAATTTTAACTACTAATCAAAAAGAGATCATTGTCTTATCTTGTTTCCACCAGATGACTCGCTATTCATAGAAAGGTCATGAAGGGATAGCCTTTGTCCTCATTAGCTTTTTGTCCACTTAACACAAGATAGAGATATGTGAGGAGACCCTATTGAGAAAATGTCCCCATAAAGGTGGCTTGTAGACAAGCCTGTGGTGCATTTTCTTAATTAGTGATTGATGTGAGAGGGTGCAGTTCATTTTTGGCAGTACCATCCCTGGACAGGAACTCAGGAATGAATAGAAGAAAGCAAGCTGAGCAAGCAAAGAAGAGCAAGCCAGTAAGCTGCATTCCTCCATGGCTTCAGTTCGGGCCTCCAGGATTCTGCCTTGAGTTCTTGCCCTGAGTTTCTTTGATGATTAAGTGTGACCTGGGTGAGAGTAATAAGCTAAAGTGCACTTTTCCTTCCACGTGTTGCTTTCAGCCACGATGTTTTCTCACAGCCATAGAAACTCTAAGACAACTTTCTTATACAAATGCATAAAATGGAGGCCATTTTACATTCAAACTCAAGCTGACAGGGACTAGACCAATAATAATGATATTGTTCAAGTCAAATATCCTCTAATGAAGAACATCAAGCTATGAACACCCTCTTTTCTCAGAAAACATGAATACAACAATTTGTATTAAGAAACCCATATTTAAAGCTCATTTTCACCTAAATTAAGTATAAATTAATCACATGAATGCACTGTATACATTTTCATTTTAATTATATCCTGTGAGGCCCAAATTCAAATCTCTGTCTTACACCCCAGGATAAATTTTACTTGCATCAAATTTTTTAGAGCATAAAATCTTCCTACTCTTGAATGCATGGAATTATAAATCTAGAGTAAATAGAAACTTTAGATGATTAAGCTGAAGGAAAATGCATTATTTTATAATGTGTACTTCCCAAATGATTTAAATGGATTTATTCAGCCATGTTAAATAATGCATCATGAATCACGTTAATAGCAAATGTAATTTTGCCTATTTAACATATAAAAGAAAATTTAGAACACTCTTCAAACCCCAGCAAATAGAAGAGGCCCATTCTAATAGCACTGAAGACAAGTCTTTCTGTCAGTTCAGGAGTTTTTTCCACCCTCCCATACAATGATATGATACATTTTCAATATTTTGCATTTGTATTTACTAAGAGCTTTTCTGTCACCTATTAAATATAATATCACTCCCCCCTCTAAAATTTAGAACTAAGACTCCCCTGGAAACTTGGGACATGCCCATTCAAGTCCAGAAATAAAATTTGCTCTTTAATCACTTTTTCAGGAATAAGATACTTGAAGAATTAATAGAGGTTGAGACCAGGATAGTCTGCTTTGCTTTTCTCGACCATAGAAGAATTTCTGTATGTATATGAAGGCCTGCCTCCACTTGCCTTACTCCCTTCCCCTCCCTATGTGTGCATATATACACATATATGGAACACACGGACAGAAGTTGTTTTGGTGGTTTTAATGTGAAACACTGACCATAAGAACAAGAGTCTGAATAGTAGGTCCACCGCTGGTGACGTTCTTTGGGGAGGCTGTGGACTCTCTTAGATGGAGACTGTCTAGCAAACATGGGGCCATAGAGGCAAACTTGGGAGCTCATTTGGAGGGTCCTGATTTCTGTATAGGTTTCTGTTTCTTGACAGTTGTCCCAAGGCAGTCAGCTATTTCACGTTTCCCAGAAGTTGCAAACCACCCCTACTACTTTGAAATTTGCCATGTCTTTTCTACCAAAATACTCGCTGAAACGATGATCTGTAAAACAAAAACAAAACAAAACAACCCAAAAAACAAACAAACAAAAAAACCCAACTTCCTCTTTTAAGGTGTTTGAGAAAACTGACTTATGTGCTAAAAATTATACCAACAGTGATTTTTTTTCCCCTGGGAGAAAATAGTCTTTGAAACTGGTTTGCAGAACAAATACGGAAGAGTTTAAAGTTGTGGTCTAGAGAAGTTATAGACCAGTGGTTTTCCAGTTTCCTCATGTTACAACCCTTTAATACAGTTCTTCATGTTGTGGTGACCCCCCGACCATAAAATCATTTTTATTGCTACTTCATAAATGTAATTTTGCTCCTGTTATGAAACATGATGTAAATATTTCTAGAGACAGAGGCTTACCAGAGGTGTCATGACCACAGTCTGAGAAGCAAGCTAAAGAAAGTTGTACAAGTTTGATGGGCCATGAGCATGGATGGGAATGACAAGAATGTCCATAGAAGTGCAGAGAGAAAAGGCTGGTCTTGGGTTTCACAGGAGAAAGAGGATTCTACTAGGAATTTGACTGAAGACAGCTCATGTTACATTCTGTCACAAAACCTGGCTGTGTTCTGTTCATTTTCTAAAAACTGGAGTGAAGCTGAATTCAAGAGTAATAGACTAATCTGTTTGGTGTCTCACAGTCAGGGAACACAGGATTCAGACTCTATATGGTTATGACTCATAACTCTTTGCCAGATTCACATTGGGAGAGAATAGAAAGAGGCATAGGAAGATGTATGATGAGAAGGAACAAATTTGAAGTAAATATGATTGAAGCTGTAGTTAGAGAGATCCATACAATCCAAAAGGAAACTCCCACTCTATGCTGAGACAATGAAAATGTTGCCTCCAGGACAATACCAGACACACTGAAGGCTTAAGAGCATCCTCTTTCAATAAGATCACCTAAAAATATGTTCTTCCAGGTTAAGGAAGGCAAATACTCAGAGAACACCACAGTTATTGGTGAAAAGAGACCAGAGAACATTTTGTAAGAGAAATGGAAGTTGGCATATGCCCATGTAGTGTTTCTTTTGAGGGAATGCAAAGCTATAGGGTAATAGGGGTTTGTGCTGGTGTTTAAGAAAGACATTGGCATCAGACGATGTGCAGCAAGTTCAGATTCCCTGAAATGAGGTCCATAGAAGCCACTACATAAAGCCGGTAAGGTGAAATCTAAATGGTAGTGGATTGCTCACAATGCTGTAGACATGACAAATATTCTGGATCTGTTTAGGAAAGTGGAAGGCATCAAATAGAAGTGTCCCAAGATTATATACATATGGCACTATAGCCAGAAAGACCAAATGGATAGGGGTAACCAAGTCTTTCAGACCCAGATGATGTCGCAATGAGCCCCAGATATTAGACACGGAGTTTGTGTTTGGTGTTTGCCCTCATGACTTTGATCTTGCTTTGGCCCAGTCTTTCCTTGATGCCCTTCTATTTCTTCCTTATAGAATTGGAAATGTTTACTCTGTCATTCCATATTAAAAGGGTGGAACCTTTGGATTTCACAATGGCTCAGAGTTAAGTGTTGGGACTATTGATTTTTGAAGTTTGTCTGGATGTATTTTATATGATGAGTTAGCTATGAGCCTGTAGGAGCTCAAGAAAGAGTGTTATGATTTGAACATGTTCCCCATAGGCTCATATGTTTCAACAATTGATCCCTAGTCATTGGTACTGTTTTGGGATGTTGTGGAGTCATTTGTACAGGTGAAGATTTATTTGGCAGACATAGGAATGTGGAATATACTCTGACTTTATAGACTTGTCTGTTTCCAGTGTTAATTGTCCCAGAGTGCTCCTGCAATATAAGCAGATGGCTTATAGTCACCCTGCAATAGCCATGAATGGTTCCCTTCTTCATGAACTAGCTTCACTGTGCCTCTCTCTACCTCTCAAACTGTGAGGCAGAACAAAGTCTTCCATCATTAGAGTATTCTGTCATAATGATGAAAAATTAACTACTACAACCAGAAAAAAATAGCATCGGAAGTACAAGTCATGAAACTGACATAAGCTTTGAAGGGAATGCTGATTAGGAAGATGGTCCCATCTAATACTGTTTTAAGCAACTGAAAATTTTAAAACAAAACAATCTGGCAGAGAAATTATGTTTTATAAACTAGACATGAATTGTCTAAAGCTAAGTGACTTCTTTCTCTTTTTATAATTTTAAACAAAATTAATAAGTCATCTCAGTGAAATTAATCATTTCCTTGTAACTAATACATCTTCACAAAAGGTATATCCAGGAAGAAATTTATATACATGAAACAGACATAAATACTGCACTACAGCTAACAAATCACATCAAATGTATTTGGTATAGTTCATTAATAATCCATGTAGACTTCATTATGTTCAAGACAACAGATACTTAACATTTAAACATAAAATTTGTGATAGATAATTGTTATTTTGTACAAAACAAGTCTTTGTCTTATAAATCTACTTAAGTTTTCAACCAAGGTATTTCATAAGTTATTTATATATGCTTCTGGAAGATAACTAGAATCGATTTGGAAATTCATGACAGAACTGAAGTCAAAGGCAGTTTGTTTTCCAAACTAATGAGCACTTTCACGTGTTATTGTACCCAGTTTATTTAATTATATATTAGCAAACTTGCCTGTCTTTTCCACATTGAAAAGGTATACTACAATCTTCTGTTCCTATAGAGGATCAAAGATGAAATATTCTGGCCCCTTTTCAAAGAAACCAAAAGCAATAATAGTGCATGGAGAGGCTTTTGTGTGAGCCCCAGGGGTCGAAGATCTTCCAGTCCATCTGAGAAATTACTGCAGAGCAGAGACTTGGTGAATGGAGTGATTTTATTTTTTGTCTCTACACTTGGGGTACCTTCTGTGCATATAAACCCTTATGATTCAACACTATCACAAAGGATGGTTTAACAGGTCTAAGAGTTTCACCCCTTTAATCTACTAGTAAAAAGTGCAAAGGCAGTCTTCCATTTCTACCCCGTGATAAGGGTTACCCCACCTCCACAGATGGCAGGTGTCTGTATCACATCACCTTCATGTTCGTTAGTGTGTGTGTGTGTGAGAGAGAGAGAGAGAGAGAGACAGACAGAGAGAGAGAGAGAGGGGGAGAGAGAGAGAGAGAGAGAGAGAGAGAGAGAGAGAGAGAGAGAGAGAGAGCACGCTTGTGCTATTATTTTCCTTACAGTGCTCATCTTACATCATCTTTAGTTTACTGGGAATAAAAATAAGTAATCCTACATTTTCCACTGCTTTGAAAAGGGGATGCTTGTTATCTTCCATGTAATCTTCCTCAATGTTCCAAAATACTTGTTTACATATTGCCTGAAGCACATTTTTCTCTGAGAGGGAAAAATCTGTCTACATCTCTAATCTCTCAAGAGCAAAATTCTTCTGCAGCAAAGGTCACCCACTGAGCCTGAATGTGACATAGTCTGTCACTTGTGAATGTCTGATGTTCTCTTATGAGACTTAAAGTTAGTGGACTCATCTGGAAGGCTGACTTAGACACGGTGTGGGGGAGGGAAAGATCTCATGCTACCCATCATTAGATTCATGGTTAAGGCAGAGAAATTGGTCAGAGAATGACATGTCAATTTACTTAATATTGGCTTATGACTCATCATCAAAAGTAAAGTCCAAAAGAAGCAAACAAAGAGGTGTAGGTTTCTTCTAGGTCTGGCAAAGATGGGACAGTCATGGAGAAATTTGACTGGAGAAAGGGAATGAGAGGTACTGACACATATTAAGAGGCCACTCAGAAAAGTTTATGTCAAATTCTTACCCGACTCTTCAGGGACAAGGGTGAGTGTTCCTTTTCTAGGGGTATTTGGAACTCACTTCTCACATGGGGTCCTAGGACCAGCTTCTGAGACAGGCAGAGGGAAAGAATATCTTCATGCTTCTGCTATTTTCTCAAATCCCGAGTTGCCGCGTTTTGGAATAGCATGTCCTCATTAACAGGCCCCACCTACAGAAACTCTGTTTCCGTGGGTCTAAGAGAGAATTTTCAGTGTATTTGCCTTTATATACAGTTTCTAGCCTCTGCTATTCCACCAACTACCAACTGATTGAAAAGCTAAACTCTGGCAGGCAGAAGGATGCATATTTTTCAGGAGTTGTGGATATCCTTAAGATTTTGCTGTAAAATACCTAACACTGATCTCTTTGTTAATCTTTTTAAATATAGACTTTTTAAAAGACTGAACTTCCTTGGAAAGTATAGTCCACCAAGACGCCAGCTAAGCAATATGAATATGCACAGAGAGAACCTAAGACATCTAGCATCACCCTAAAGTATCCACGGCCATACTATTCTGCCTGGACAAGCCACAGAGTTTCCATAATGTACAGAGGTTGCTTAGTGAGGAGAAAATATTCTGAGAAGTGGATGGTAGGTGATTTCATCATTTGGAGAGCAACATAATGATACTCTCATAAGCTATGATGCATAAGATGTCTCTATAGTAACATAATAACATATCCTATGGGATTTCTATCACACATGTGATCCCCTGATGAACTAGATATGTAGTCATCATGATGTGGTGTGTGACTGTACTATCTGTAAGCTTAATGTGACATCGAGACTCTCTCTAAACTCTCCTTTTAATGACAGACTCTAAAAACAGAGTTATAAAATATTTTGAGGTAGTGTAAAGTAGAATAAATAAAGATGCTTTACATATTTACACATGGTCTTTTAATACATCTTATATTTTCTTCTGGACTTTTTAATGTTTGTATCTTTTATATAGTAATACCTCATAAAAATCATAAGTAAAGTTGTGTTCAGTGTTATAACATTTATATAAATACATTGTAGAAGTTTGACATTTTAATTTTTATTTTTAAAAATTATATGTATGTGTGGGAGAATGAGTATATGTATGAGGACTCAGGTGCCTGATGAGATCACAGAAATCAGATCAGATACCCCTGGAACTAGAGCTGTAAGAAATCATGAATGTATGGCATGGATGCTAGAAACACAATTGTAAGAGCAACATGCTATTAACTGCTGATAATCTCTCCAGACCCTTCAGAGGATAGTTAGCTATTTCTATATTGCTGTTTTGAGATGGCTTCTGATTTATCACTATTATACATATTTATAAGTAGTAAATGTCTTTGAATGTTTTTAATGAAGTCTAGATAATTTCATTTAAATTTCTAACAGTGTAATTGTTATCCTAAACAAAAGAATGCCCTTGGGGTTTTAATTCACACAGCAAAGCTGTACTATAGTCTTAGCGGCATACAAAAATTTGTTTGTATACAATACAGGGCATTTATGTAAGGTTGAAGAAATAACCACATATAAATTAAGTGGCCTAGCAATCAGGAAGTTGTCCTGACCAGATGTGAGAGGCAGGTCATGCCTACCCACACAAAGACCCCAGTAGGTCATTGTTGATCATGCTGTTGTGAATAATTGTGGGGACAATTCTAGGCCTTGCATGTTAAATTTTTAAACTTTAAATTGTCCAAAGCTTATAAAATTCCATTAATATTCAATTATTCAATAATATTGAAAATTAATTTTTCAACATTACTTTACATTTATGGACAGTTCTATATATCTCTGGGTTCTGCATCTATGGATTCAATACCAAAATAATATAATCTGTCTATAAAAGAAACAAATCCGCCTTTTTGGTACAAAGATTATGTACAAATATTTTCCCTCATTATACCATCAATACCCAGAACAATCATTATAACACTTCTATCAGATATTACAAACAATCTAGAAATTATAAAAAAAAAATGTGTGAGAAATCAAGGAGCCTTTGACTCCTATCCGGGGCTTACTCTTAAAAATTACCAAACATTCAGGAAGATGTATATAGACCATACGTAAATGTTGTACATTTTTTATAAAGGCCTAGAATATCCTTTGATTTTAAGTACTTTATTATTGATTCATTTGTTTGTTTGTTTATATAGTGTGTGTTGGGTAGAGCACATGTGTACCATAGTATACAAGTTTAGACCAGAAGGCAAACTTGTAAGTTGGTTGTCTCAACCCTGTAGATCCTGGGGTTCAAACTTAGGTTGTCAGACTCAGGGGCAAGCACCTTTCCCTGGTGAGCTGTCTCATTGGTGAATTTTGTTACCCACAAGCATCCTGAAAATAAGTCCCCACGGATGTTGTGAGACACTTGCATTTTACTGATGGATGATGGTCTGGAAAAGGAGAATGGATGGTGTAAAAGGGTGGCATGTTGAAATTTTTTTAAAATTTTTTCAATTTTAAAGGATACAATATTGCCACATGTGACTCACAAAGACAAATACTGTTGTCAAGGGCAGCATCTACATAGAAATTCCCACTGATCAGACTTGTAACACTTTCCCCCAAATAACTCCTTCATTTGTTGTCAAAACAACTCCAAATGCTTTTTCTGCAGTTCTAAAGGTATAAAAAACAGTCCTAATGGCTATTCCATCCATCACTTTTGCAATTACAAAGTTTCTTCCTCTTGTCTTCATCTCCTTTAGAAGTATACATAAAGTGACCAATGAAAAGCCGCAGAGATGGCAGTTTGTACTTGTATATGGTGAATATGAAAATGTCACAGGGGACATCAAGAACCTAAACAAAAAGGCACACATCAAATAAGGACAAGGATACAGTCCAAGAAAGACATGATTGGACAAATTATGTTAGAAACATTGTAGCACATGCACAGACCAATAGAGAAAAGAGTCCTCTGATGTTAATGGATGATATAATAATTAAGAGACCACCATCACATGTACGATCTATGACTGAGGAAATACCACTGGGCTCATGAATCATTGTTATTCATTCCATTCCCTTGGTATAAAATTAGGAAGACCTCTGGGGGAATTCTTTTTTTATTTTTTATTTTATTTATTTATTTTTTTTTACTAAAACTCAAGTCATTGAATAGTTCCCATACATTAGGATAAACCCTGAAACCTTCCTCTAAAACATCCAAAAGTTGGAGAAGGCCACCAATATGTCACATTAATGGATCCTCTGTTCCCCTGTTACCTGCACTAGCTCTGATTAATGAAAGACAAGCTATGAATGATACAAATGATTATAGCTCCTAAGTCAGGCCACAGACAGGCCATGGCTTGATTAGATTCAGGAATAAATACCTCCTCTCTCTTGGGGCATGGTGTCCAGAGCACAGTGGACATCCGTTAAACAGCGATATATTTTACCATGAAGGTTACCAAGACCTGCATAGAATTTAATTCCCGCCTTTGCAGAACTGCTTTCAAGAACCCACCCTGCTCTCACTTCAAATAAAAAAAGAGAGTGGAAATAAGGAGGCAACTTAAAGAATATAAAGAAGGATTTGTATATGGCTGAGAGTCAAAAATATTGGAATACCTGGGTAAATCTGTGTGTGTTTCTACCCTTATCTATGACAATCTTTAGAGATTTAAAATCTGTAGACTTTTAAATGTAGATCTTTTAAGTTTTAATGTATATGTGCATTCTACCTGCATGCATGCATGTATATCATATGTTTGGTGGGTACCCACTGAATCGAAAAGAAGATATCAGATTCCCTGGAACTGAAGTTACAGATAGCTTGAGTCACCACATAGGTACTAGGAACCAAATCTGAGTCTTCTGAAAGAGCAACAAGTGCTCTTCACTGTTGAACCATCTTCCCAAATCCCTGTAAACAGTTTTAACTCAGAACCTATTCTTTTAAACCTCAACAGGTTAGTGACTTTGGCTAAATGTTTAGATTTACAAGGAAAAGGAAGGATACATACCAAACCACTGAACACAAAGACTAATGGTGTTAAAGATACTATATTATCAAATGTTTAACACTTAAATAGATATTTGTCCTAGACAGCTTTAAACTGTCAGCTTAACACAGCCCAGAATAATGGTTAAATTGTCATAACTGAGTAACTGTCTTTACCAGCTTGAGCTCTGGTCAAGACTTGGAAAGATTCTCTTGATTGTTAATTGATGTGGAGGGGCCTGGTCTACTATACTGCTCCTTGAGCAGGTAGTCCTTGCCTGCATAGGGAAGCTAAGCATCAATCTGTGAGTAAGCAAGAGAATAAATGAGTCAGAAAAAAAGCCAGAATGCTTCAAGTGTTTCAATTTCAGGTTCCTTGTCTGAGTTCCTGTCCAAACTTTTCTCAATGATGGAATGTGACCTGGAAGTTTAAGCCAAATATCTCTTCCCTATCCAAGAAACTGTAGATGGACATTTCTGTCCCACCCAGTCCCACAGCCAGTTAGTTCCAAATAAACAAACAGAAGCTTATAATAATTATAAACTGTTTGGCCTATTGCTCAGGCTTATCACTAACTAGCTTTTACAACTTAAATTAACCCATAATTCTTACCTATGTGTAGTCATATGGCTTGGTACCTTTTCTCAGTAAGTCATTCTCATCTTGTTTTCTCTGCATCTGGCTTGCAACTGCATCTCTGCATTTCCTCTTCCCCAAAATCTCCTAATCTTGTTTCCCCACTTATACTTCCTGCCTGGCTACTGGCCAATCAGTGTTTTATTAAACTAATATAGATGAAAAATCCTTACCGTGGAGAAGAGCATTATCCTATAGCATTTTTGGTGAAAGTATTTTTATTACAGCAGCAGAACCAAATTAGAAAAGCATTTACATTGGAATGTGGAGGTGCAGTTATTATCCATGCTTGTCTACCCTGTCTCTTTGACTAAACTAATAAAACAGCACAACATAGTAGAGGAGAGAATGAGTACCAGGCATTCAGGCTGTCAATTAAACAAGGGAATCTGAGAACTTTAAAAGCAAAAATATGGCCCAGCTATCATGGCTTGTGTGTTTTGGCATATTGAAACATTCATAGGTAAAATGTACACAGCACTGAAATAATCTGCCTAAATAAAGACCTACAAAAAGAACATTATGATTTGGCTGCAAACTCATTGAATAGCTGGTATTGTGAACAAATCTTAGAGTAGAGACAAGACCTAAGTTGCATCTGATGTCACCATGAAATCGAAGACTGCTTGAAAAACTGGACTTTATGTCAGAATTCAAACTTCAGCTATAGGTGTCTTACTGTCTCATTATTATAGCGGCATTTCACTTTATATTTTAATAAGTAAAGCTTGCCTGAAGTTCAGTGAGTAAAACAGCCACAGTGGTCAGCCTTACAGACCAGGCTCCAATAACTCACACCTTTAATTCCAGTAGTCACACTAGTTTGCCATAGAAACCAGGCATTGCATGCCTATAATCGCAGTGGTGAATGCCTTTAATCCCAGCCCTAGAGAGGAATATAAAGATGGGAGGGAATAGCTCTCATTCCCAGTCTCATTCTGAGAATCCTGGAGGTAGGATCACTATTTTCAGACTGAGGTTGAGGTAAGAGCCAGTAGCTGGCTGTTTTGCTTTTTGGATCTTCAGGTTGAACCCCAATTTCTCTCTCTGAGTTTTTAATGATAGTGCTTCATGTTATATTTCAAAATTATAGGCGGAAAAGATAAAGCTTTTTCAGAAAAAAAATTCTTTTAAAAAAATTTAAAACACTGATTGATGTTCTTTTGCAGCAATTCAAAGGGACTGAGCATCTGCAAAGAGGACTTACACCACTGTCATTGAGATTATCCCCGACTCTGCTGCACAGAAACAGTTCTTCAACCCTATCAGGTGCTCTTGAGAAAAAAGTCAAAAGAGGAGTGGAAACAACAGCAAACCTCAGACTGTGATGCTTGCACTGTAGCTTGGACTCTCTGTTCCCATACAGCTTAAGCTGGGACTAAGGACACAATGTGATTATAACTGGAAAGTGTAATGTGAAGACAGCGCCAATGGTCCAGATAAGATTGTACATTAGTGTCCAATGGAAATGAAGGGACAGATGGTAAAAGTCCATAGGATTATGGATTAATAAGACATAAAATCAATTAGACAGAAAGCAAGATGATAGAACAGCATGGAGAAAGAAAAGCTAGAGGTGATGACTCAGGTTCACGACTTGGGCCAGGGGTTAGCAGAAAATCTTATTGACCAAGACATGAAATACCTATAAAAAATAAATCACTGAGCATCTATATCCCAGTACTTGGTACAGGTCAAGGAAGGTAGAGCGCAATGAGTTCACAGCCAGCCTGGTGAGACCTCTCAATATAAATAAGTAATAAAATAATATAATGTTTATCCAGACTTAATATGGGCATTGTGGTGAATGCCTATATTCCCAGTATTTATGCAATAAAGGCAAAAGGATCAGGCTCAAGACCAGCCTAAGCTGAAGATGGGGAGCATGGAAAAAGAAAGGGAGGGAAGAATAGGCAGAAGGTGGCAAGCAGGGAGTGAGGAAGGTAGTGGGTAAGAAGGGAGAGCGAGAAAAGAAAGAGAGAATATGTTGGCAAAATTAATTCAGTTTTATGTCTATTGATTAAGAGTATTTGTAGAGTTTATAGATAACAGTTTAAAAATCCTTACAAAATATAAAGTTTTAGGTCAATGATCCTTAGGTCGATAAACTTTAAGACTGTTTGGCTATCCCAACATGGACAGAGAGATAAAGTGCCTATATTTGTGCTGTGAATGTGGAAGGCTGCATACTTGCTCCTGTAAGAACACTTTCAAGAGTAAAGGAGTAGGACGTGATTGTGAGCCGATGGTCCTGCCAAATCCATCCATCAGGGATGGCAGGAAAGTCAGCAATAAATGTTCCAGGCTGCCAAAGTACTTGGCTATTTGTCAGGGAGAAATAAGGGGAGCAATCTGCCAAGTCCTGTCCCATGGCACTCAAGGAGTGGCAAAGGCAAATTAAGCAATGTACTCTGGTGGGATGGGACAATGTCAGTGTCAACAGCTAGCATTATTTTAGCTGAGAATTGAATCTCAAGCTTTTATTTTATAGGTAAAGTCACCGAGGACCATAGAATGACTTAGCCAAAATCCTAAGTCTCACTGACAGAGAAGCAAGACTAGAATCTAGATCCCATTTCAAAGGCTAATTTCTTTCTTTGGTGTCAAATTCCATTTCATAGCTACACAGGACACATTCCTGATATGAGGACTTTATTCAGCTGTGAATTATAAAAGAACCCAAAAAAACAAATGAAGAAGATCAATAACTGTAAACCTAATCCACGACTAACTAAAAGGTGCATCTAGAAAAATGAGAAAGAAATCAATCATAAAATCTAAATTACTTTGACAATCAGTGCTTACCATTTTCTAGCAAGGAAAAATGAATGCAAGTTGAATTTGGGCTTTCATTTTTTTTTCTATTTAACTGTATCAAGACGGAGATTTTAATAAAGAACTATGGCGTTTTCCCTAAAGCTTGTCTGGTTTTGATCAAGTGTATGTTAGCTTTAGCCTCAAGATGTCATTGTCAGTAAAGATGATTTGTATTCATTATGGCTCTTGTATGCATCAGTATTGGTCTAAAACCAATGATACAGTAAACACATGGCGGCTTGAACATTCTTCTATATAGTGTACTAAAGGCAGTTGCTATCAATCCACTGGCATACCAAATTAAACCTCCTTGCCACGTACGATTGAGTCAGACCTACTGGCAATTGTTTTGTACATTAAAAATAATATTTACAAAGCTTCACAAACCACAAAGTATCTGAGTAATCCTGAAGCGGAGGCACTAAAAATAGATTTGAATAAATTTCAGGTCCTACATTTCAAGATTAGGTATAGTGATTGTATCTAACAACAGCTAATCTATTTGAAAAATGGGAAAATGTACTCTTTAATATCAGCACACGCATATATCATACATGCAAACTGAAGGGGGAAATGAATGCTTTCTCAGGGTCTCGACAAAAATTAATGTGCATCATAAACACTTCCCGATCTATAACTAATACAATCAAGGAGGACATTTAATTAGCAATTAGTCTGAGTAACATTCCTTGGAGATTAATTTGTTTTACCAGATGGCCTTCATAAAAATAATTCTTAGAGGAATTCTTTAAAATTCAGCTAAGCTAATCATAAGGTGTAGGAAGAGGGAGGCATTTTAACAGTCACAGCAAGAATAAATTGATGGCTTTAAGCTCTAAGTCTGCAAGATGTGACTGGGAGGTGGAAAATGGCAAAGCTTGGTTTATGGACTTGCCCAATGACGGCTGAGGCAAGTCTGTAATGAAGGCGAAATCTGGAGAGAAGTCCGAGAGATGCCAGCAATAAGCAAGCCCTAATGGGAGGGTAAATCCCAATTAGACATCATCAAACTAGACTAAGGTCAAGGGAAGCATAAAAACAGAGAAGAAAAAGAAAAGGATAGGCAGCCTGTGACAAGGAAGTTTCTGCAGTCTTTTTTCTGACATCATCAACTGGTCTTGCCCTACAGCCATAGGTAACAGTCCTGCTAGGATGCCTGCACTCTGAGACACTCTTCAACCTGCCATACCTTCCTCTACTTTCAGAGAAACAAGTCCATATTTAGAGAGTGAAGACTTTTCTCAGATACTGAATTAAACGCTTCTTACACATGCTCTTAAGAGGGCTTTCTTTTATGAAAATATTTTATTTTTCTCCCTTTAACACAGAATCTACATTTCTCAGCCTAGTAATGGTCATGATCGTTGGCCGATGGGATTTGGTTAAAAACAAAGCATTCTGCTACCCACCACATAAAAACATTCTATGTTTGATTTGCCACTTCTTCTTCCAAATTTGGAGCTGAAAGGAGAAGAATACTACATGATCCTGATGAAGGAGGTCCTTAGCAACCATAGATAATGTTCTCCTTGGAATACTCACTGTATGTCATTACATCTGAAATGATAACCCACTATGCTCATCAAACAAGGAAAGTTGGGTAGGTGCTTGCTACTAAAGGCAGTAATTTTAAGTTTAATTGGTTTAATACATGGAGCTTATCAATCCCCTACCACATTTCCTTGCAATGAAATGTTTGTCCAAACAGCAAATGATAAAACAGTCGAAATGTGAACATAAATCCAGCACAATGAAACTTTAGATTAATTTCTACTCACTGAGTGGTATGGTAAACAGAGTAAATTAAAGACCTCTGCCTGATATATCAGCTAAAGAGCAGTTGCTTAGATTATGGTTTTCCAGACTAGGTAAAAGGACACCAAATTAAGCCGGTTTGATCCCAGGAACTTGGTGCTTTTCCAAAGACTAGCTCAACGGCTGCTCCCTGAGTAGGGCCCACAGAAGCAGCTCTGGAAGGTGAGTTGTGTCAGCTATGTGTGCTCAAGGAACTGAATCCCAAGAGTCAAATTTGCAGCCAAGAAGGTTGAAATGTCTGTGTTTCTTTTATTTGTCCCTTTAAAAACAACTGAAAAACCCAGTTGGCCTTTGTCCTTGAACTGAATGTTTGATATTTGGCGAGTAAGTGGACTTCAACTATAAACAAGCCATTTATGGAGTGTAAATTCCAGTGTGAATGACCTTCATCTTTAACATTTAAAAGTTCAGGCAGGTGTGTTATTTTTTTTCTTTCCCCACACTGCAAAATTCTATCTGAGCATGTTTGGAGAAAAAGCATGTGAAAACTATGTTTCCTTATTGTTCACCCTTCATCTCAGTAGTCATCGTTATAATTATACCCTGTGATGGTGCATGCTATATGGCTAATCATGTGTGAATCACTCCTTTGTTGCCATCATGCTGATGTGACTAATAATAACACGTGTATCATCCAATAAGCTTTTTTTGTGGGCAAAATATGCTAAACACTAATCACAGGGCTTATTTCATAACTAAGTTAGAAATAATACCTCAGGTATAAACTCCCAAAGCTTTTGGTTAAAATGTTTGGTAAGAAACAGGATATGTATATACAGGATATGTATAAATGTTTAGAGTAAAGTATCTCTCTAAAAGTCTTATATTAGTTATAAGAGTTAAATGACAGCATCATAATAGAAAAATCAAGAGGACAATAACCTTAAAGGTGCTGTAACTTAACATTACCAGTAATGAGACAAAAAATAAAAATAAAAATTACTAGTATGCCTTACCAAGAAGGATTTGATTTTACACTATGGTATTCCAGGCCAAAAAATAAAAATGTGTAACCTGAGTTTTGTTGTGAAAAAATATCAGATGAGTCAAAATTAAGGATACTCTAGAAAACAACTGGCTAATGAATACTTTTCAAAAAAAGAAAAAGAAAGAAAGAAATCACAAAAGACAAAGAGTTAATCAATTTCCCCTCCTGATTTTAGGAAACCAAAAATAAAGGTGAAAGAAATGTAATATGATACAGAATTAGATACCAAGTCAGAAAAAGAAAATTATTACATAATGCATTAGTAGGACTGTTGATAAAATTTGAATAATGTATGTAAACAATAATACTGTCATCAATAGTAATGCCCTAATGTAAATGATTAATTATATTATGGTTACATAAGAACATTCACTTTTCAAAAAAACAATATCATATTTAGCAATAAAGGGATATGATATTTGTTTTTATCAAATGTTAGAAAATAAAAATACTGGAATAATAATGATATGCACTAAACATGGACACACATTCATATACACATGGATATAAAAGGGGGAAAAGCAGAAAAAAACAGAACAAGCATGGAAAAATGGTAATATTTGGAATTCTATGTGGAAGGGAAATGAGGATGGGATTTCTTTGTATTTGTATTAGATTTGAAATTTGACTACAGTCTCCAATTAATTCATGGAAAAAGATCCCTCAGATACCAAGTGACTCAGTCTCATTGTATGGGGAGGAAGCTATGATTGCAGAACTGTTGCATGACAGCAATAGGTGGCTTTCTCTTCTATAGCTCATATAGTGGGTTTTCCCAAACATTAACTCAGACTTGAGATGGCTGAACTGAGAAGCTCATTTGAAAGCATCTCAGAAGCCCAGAACTGTAATAGATAGATATGTTCAGTTTACTGTGCCTTCCAGTCTGTTTGGGGGCACAACTTGGTCTTGAATGAACTCTTAGACCCAGGAGAGCTTTTCATTCCTCCTCTAATCTCCTGTTAAAGTTCCACACACATGAGTTAATGGGGAAAGCAGACCCTTTGGGAGAACTACCACAACTAGAGCAAAAGAACACTGCTCTCTACTTGGCGTTGGGCATGTTCATATGCTCTCATGCTTCTCTTCTGCCTATGTGAGCATGGGCCCATTTCTGAAAAGTCAATATAATAACAGTGACATTTTTGGACTGCTGGGAGGATTTAAAGGACAAATTGATGTAAAATATTTAGCATGGGGCACTGCATATCAGCACTCAAAATGTGTGAATTATTGTTATTATGACTAAAAGGGCAGCTGGTAGACATCCAAGTCTAGGTTTTTATTTCTTAAAAAGGAAACTATTGAACAATTCAGTTGGTAGAATATCTTCTATGTATATGTCAAATCAACCCTCAAATATCTATATCTTTTTTTGTCAGAAAACACAATCATGTTCAGTCTATCCTCTTACCTTAGAGAATTGTTCATTATGCTTGAAACAGAATTAGGAATGAAAAGCCCATCAGCATTGATTATCTAAACACATTATGATGACTACCATATGAAATAGGGAAGGAGGTGGATAAAAATGTACTGCTATGAAAGAAAAGCAAGTTTATATTGTGAATTAAAGAAAGCCAACAGAGAAGTAGATTCTATGGTGTATTGACAAGTCATTTAAAATTCCACAAAGAAAGAATGAAAGGAAGGAAGGAAGGAAGGAAGGAAGGAAGGAAGGGAGAAAGGAAGGAAGAAAGAATAGATGTTTCAATTCCAAACAGTTAATGAATAAATGAAAATAAATTTAAGAAAAAAGTAGGTAGGGTTCAAATTTTATCTTATACAGTATTGTCTGTATTTTATTATTTGGGTATTCCAATAATAAAAATTACTTTTACTTTGGCAAGGTCTCTATCAATTGCATTGGAAGTTTCTTTTTAAAAATATATTCAGCATTTAGTAGCTCTGATTGATTCTTGTTGGTATCAGATGAACTGTCTAGCTGGAGGATTCAGCCCTGAGTCAAGCAGCTTAAGTTAGCCTGTCACAGTAGCCTGACTGAACACAAAATTGATTTGGAGTCGAAGGGAGTTGGTGTGGGACAATGGTCTGTATTCTGTCAATTATGTTTTAAATAAGCACTGATTGGCCAGTAGCCAGGCAGGAAGTATAGGCAGGACAACCATACAGGAAGTAGAGGTGGGTCAATGAGAACAGGAGAATTCTGTGAAGAAGGAAGTCCTAGTCTGCAATGGTGACCCAGCCACAGAGAAAGTAAAATTTGACCACCTCACTGAATTAGGTACTGAGCCATGTGGCTAACATAGACAAGAATAATGGGCTAATATAGTGATAAGAGTTAATAAGAAGTCTGAGCTAATGAGCCAAACAGTTTATAACTAATGTAGACCTCTGTGTGATTTCTTTGGGACTTAATGACTGTGGGGACCAGGAGAGACAGAAAACCTCAAACAACAGGGAGTAAATGAAAAGAAGTTGGCCACCACAAGGAACAATTAGTTTCTAAGCAACCACATACTTTTATAGCATTGATTCTATATAATTGATTATATAGTTATTGATTTAATAACATTGATTGTGTTAAGAATTTAAGCATGAAGGAAATACAGAAATTCAAAATATTCTAACACAGATCATTATAAATTGTTGATCAAAATCTGAGTCAATTTGGAAGAAGAATAGTGTTAGAGAACACAATAGTAAGGTTCAACATGTATATATTTCATAGAGAAATGCTTATACCATGAGGCCAATGGGAGGAAATGGATAAAAGTAAACTTTGATAACGTAAAGGTATAAAATGAGACCCAAGCACAAACTGACTAGCTCAAGTTCATGCATGGAGTAAGAAGGAAGTGACTCCATTCTCTACAGCAGCCATTAAAGTGAAACCCATAAGTATGGGTCTAAGGAGTGGCTTTAGCAAAAAAGAGAGAGAATGTCAACCCAATAATAGCTCCAGTTGCTCATACAGTGTGCCATTTAAAAATGGAGGCCTTTATTTCTAGCATTCATTGGTTTAAGAAACCAGATGCTTATAAGAATTACACTGATGGGCAAATGTTGAATAATAATTCAACTCACATCAACATAAGTGAAGGAAGTAGTAGATGGAGCAGTCTGCTGGCCCTGGAAAATAGTGGGTGAGGAAGTAAGCTGTTAGGAAATAGGCTCCAAGAACTGGTAAATGTAAATTGTTTTGAGGGGATAATGTACAATTCCTGGTGCTGTATCTTTGCTCTGGTATCAAACAAATAACTTTTTAAAGTATTTTTAATCTAAGTATGTATATGCATGTGTGCATCTGCATGAGTTTATGTGCACCATGTGGGTGCAGGTACCCTTGGAGGCTTGTTGGCAATGCATTCTCTAAAACTGGAGTGATAGGCAGTTGTAAGGTGTCTGGTGCAGTTCCTGTGGACAAAATCCAGGTCATCTATAAGAGGATTCATTTTTAACCACAAGTGGTCTCTATAACCCCAACAAATTACCCTTAAAAATGAAAAGTAAAGCAGCTAACTGGGTCCCTGCATTAATAAAAACATATAGACAGACATACAACAAACATAATTTAAAGATTTTTTTAAATAAAATATATATTTTAAAAACTCAAGTCCAAATGGATTAAAGATCTCAATATCAATCTGAACACACTGAACCTGATAGAAGAGAAAGTGGGAAATAGTCTACAACATATGAGCACAGGAGACCACTTCCTACGTATAACCCCTGTAGCACAGACAATTAGGGCAATATTGAATAAATGGGACCTCCTAAAACTGAGAAGCTTCTGTAAAGCAAAGGACACTGTCATTAAGACAGAAAGGAAACCTACTGATTGGGAGAAGATCTTCACCAACCCCACAACAGACAAAGGTCTGATATCCAAAATATATAAAGAACTCAAGAAACTAGACTTCAAAATGCTAATTATCACAATTAAAAAATGGGGTACTGATCTGAACAGAGAATTCTCAACTGAAGAAGTTCAAATGGCCAAAAGACACTTAAGGTCATGCTAAACCTCCTTAGTGATCAGGGAAGTGCAAATCAAAACAACTTTGAGATACCATCTTACACTTGTCAGAATGGCTAAAATCAAAAACACCAATGACAGCCTTTGCTGGAAAGGATGTGGAGTAAGGGGAACACTCATCCATTGCTGGTGGGAATGCAAACTTGTGCAACTACTTTGGAAATCAGTGTGGCAGCTTCTCAGAAAATTCAGGATCATCCTACCCCGGGATCCAGCAATACCACTCCTGGGAATGTACCCAAGAGATGCCCAATCATACTACAAAAGCATTTGTTCAACTATGTTCAAAGCAGCATTATTTGTAATAGCCAGAACCTGGAAACAACCTTGATGCCCCTCAATGGAAGAATGGATAAAGAAAGTGTGGAATATATACGCATTAGAGTACTACTCAGCAGTAAAAAAACAATGACATCTTGAATTTTGCATGCAAATGGATGGAAATAGAGAACACTATCCTGAGTGAGGTAACCCAGACCCAAAAGGAGGAATATGGTATGTACGCACTCATTAGTGGATTCTAGCAATTAATGAAGGACATTGAGTCTATAATTCATGATCTTAGAGAAGCTAAACAGGAAGGTGACCCCCCATAAAACATGTAGTTATCCTCCGGATATTGGAAGTAGACATGATTTCCAGGCAAAACTGGAGAGCTTGGGGGTAGGGGTGGGATGGGGATAAGAGGAGATGGGGAGAGAGAACTCAGAAGGGGAAGATGGGGAGAACTTGGGGAAATGGGACAGCTGGGATGGAGGAGGAGTGGATATGGGAGCAGGGAAGTATATATCTTAATTAAGGGAGCCATTTGAGGGTTGGCAAGAGACTGGACTCTAGAGGGGTTCCCAGGTGTCCAAGGAGATGTCTCCAGCTTGTTCCTTGAACAGCCGAGGAGAGGGCGCCTGAACTGGCCCTATACTATAGCCACTCTGATGAATATCTTGCATACCACCATAGAACCTTCATCTGGCAATGGATGGAGATAAAGACAGAGACCCACATTGGAGCACTGGACTGAGCTCCCAAGGTCCAAATGAGGAGCAGAAGGAGAGAGAACATGAGCAAGGAAGTCAGGTCCGCGAGGTGTGTGCCCACCCACTGTTACAGTGGGGCCGATCTAAGGGGAACTCACCAAGGCCAGCTGGACTGGGTCTGATGGATCATGGAATCAAACCGGACTCTCTGAATGTGGCTTACATGGAGGGCTACTGAGAAGCCAAGGACAATGGCACTGGGTTTTGATTCTACTCCATGTAGTGGCTTTGTGGGAACCTAGTCTGTTTGGATGCTCAACTTCCTAGACCTGGATGGAGGGGGGAGGACCTTGGACTTCCCTCAGGGCAGGGAACCCTGACTGCTCTTTGGAATGGAGAGGGAGGGAGGGGGGAGGGTAGGGAAATGGTAGGAGGGGAGGAGGTGAAAATTTGCAATAATAATAAAAAAAACAGCACAGGAAATCCTGGAGAGTTAGATATTAATTCTATTGAGAATGAACTACGCCTTTAATCCCAGCACTCGGGAGGCAGAGGCAGGCGGATCTCTGTGAGTTCGAGGCCAGCCTGGTCTACAAGAGCTAGTTCCAGGACAGGCTCTAAAAAAGCTGCAGAGAAACCCTGTCTCGAAAAACCAAAAAAAAAAAAAAAAAAAAAAAAGAGAATGAACTAAACTGGAACAGTGAGTGAGAAGAAGAAAAGAAATTATGATAGTGATGAAATTTATGGATTGCCATGATCCCAGCATCGTGATGACTCTGCCATCTGAGCCCACGGGTCTTGTAAGAAATGGGTCCTCTGGCAACATTGGAAAGCAGGTGCAAGAGGATACCCTCACCACAGGGCATTTTTTTTGTGGTTGTGGGATAAGAGCATATAGAAATAGAGCTGTGGGATCTTGCAGAACACCAATATGATTAATGAGAACAAGAGATTCACTTTTTTTTTTCAAAACAGCTTGGAAAGTAGAAATTATAGAAAACGAGAATTTCCGGAGAAAGATAGAATGCAAAATGCTCAGAAAAAGACATTCGATGCTAGACTTTTGCAAAATGTTTATACTTAGATATTGAAGATAAAAGGTTATAGAAATTCAACATTATTACACCATATACTATACATTAAATATTTGTATGTCAAACTTTGGATAAAGTCTTCATGTAACTATTTTACTCAATCTCCACAATAACCTTGTGAAGCAGTTGAAGTTTAGGAAGGTACATAAACAGGCAGATTATGGAACTTTCCCCAGGTGGTAAACACCTGAGATGCTCAGTATCTGTGGTAGTCAAGGAAGGATACTACATTTGTGAAAATCACAGAAGCAGCATAACACTACAATGAGGAAGAGCAATTTTGACATTGCTGCTAGAATGTAAAATGGAATGGCATTTTTCAGAACCCTCTGGTAACATCTATTGAAATTAAACATGCATGCTAGAGACACATTAAATATATATGCATCTTTTGATCCAGCCACCCCTCAACTGAAAATGTATTTTATAATATGATACCAAAATCCTACTCTAGAAAATGCCTGTAAACAAATGGAATAGCTATCACTGGAGAAAAGGTTGAATAAATTGTAGTCCATCAGTTATATTTAAAGTATGAGTATGCACCCATATCTGTCATTTAGATAGAGTTCTGCAATGAACTGTAGTGTAATTAAGGCCAAGAGAAGAGAATATAAAGATTTGATGCTATTTCTGGAAAGTAAAATTGAAACTAGACATCAATGTATATTTGCCCTGTGTGTGTTTGTTGGATGTCTCTGTAATTGTGTGTTTATGTGTGTTTTCTTTTTACTAGTCACCATGCAAGCAGTATTGTTAAGATTTAAGTTCATATCCACCTGATTCCAAAACCCCAATTGTTGACCACTGTCAAAACAAACAACCTCAGCTAAAAATCAAATGAGTTGGATGTTAAAAGCAGGCTTTTCTGTTTGGCAGCGAGGAAGGCTCATGCATCTACTGGTTTCATTTGGGCACTGGGAATGTAGACAGATACCAACAGCAAAAAAGAAAGGGTGTGGGGAAGACGTGTTGTCAGTGAATATCGCTGATACATTAGAGACAATTCATCAATAAGCAATAATTAGATTATAAGCTTGGTGGGGTAACCAACAGCTAATATTAAATTTTCTGGTCTCCATTGTGCTCATGAGTTTTATTGTTTGGGCTTTGTATCTCTTGCTGATTTTTAAGACAGCCTTAGCCTACCTGCAAGTTAAGAGGAGAGGATAAAGGGAAGAGAAAAATTAGGTTTCAGAACATTTAGGAAGAGTAGGTCAAACAACTCTTTACTCCTGACTTCCCCTACTCTCTCTCCTGAGCCTTTGCTGTTTCTAAAAGACAAATTGCTTCTCTAAAAGATGTGAGTAAAATAATTGATACAGTCACCGATCTGAGGAAACCAGTTACCACCTCCACTCATCTCCATTCCTTAAGATTCTTCAATACCTGTGAACACTTATATGAATGACAAGACATTAAAAGAAAACCTAATGTATGAGTAGAAGATACTGAGGAAAAAAAAATGTCATTGGACAGCACACCTTGGTGACCATGACCCTTGGTTGATCTTTGAGAAGCCTTCTCTGTTTCTTTGAACCAATCACCCAAGCCCCTTAATTAGCCACTCTCCTGCCTCAAACCCTCTTCATGTAGAGCTAGGCAGTTTCCTGGGCAGGACATCCAAGTATATGCTCCCTTCTTCTAATGTACCAAAAGGATAGAGGAATGACTCATATCCTCTCCAGCATCTCCACTGTGCATCCTAAACAGAAACAGCTATCAGAAAATTATATGCCCTGCTCTCCAGTGGAGGAAGTAACTAAGTAGGCCAGTGGAATGTGTGACTATTCACTGCTCCTGCAGAGCAGGCTGATCTCTTGCTAACTCTTCTGTGAAGCTGTTGTTAAGCGAAACATATTCTACTCTCTACTGGTGTTCTAACAAGTAGGGTATGCTCACTGCGGCAGGACCTCCCCATTCTACAGGTAAGTTCTTTCTTCTTTGTCTTCTCTGGGCACCCACTGAGGTAAGGGAAGTAAATCTAATAGACAAAGGGTACCTAGAACATCGCTATGGTCTCCCTTCAGAGGTATGTGCATTTGCCAACCCAGCACAGCCAACAATGAACTAAAATTGTGCTTAACCATCATTTGATTCCTGTGTCCAACTGGTTACAGAATCAGAACAGATAAAATGGGAAGCCTCCAAACTTAGGATAGACAACACTAATTTTGCCATTAATTACCATAGACTCTATCTCATTCCCCATTAATTAGAATAGACTCTTTCCAGTTCACTATGCCCAGCTAGTTTCTTCATGTGTTTGCAATATCACTGATAGGCCTGTAGCTCCTCCTTGAACTTAAAAAAAGTAGAATTTAACAAAAACTGAAGTAGTAATCTTTTAATCAAAACAAATCCATCTTTCTTGAATGTGTGCATGAGTCACCCAACAGTCTTGTTAAAACACTTTGTATGGGCATTGGATCAGTGTTTACCAAACTTAAGTGCATTTTGGAATCCCCAGGAGAATTTTGTTATTTTTCCAAATGCAGGGAGGAATTAAGTCACTGTTTCTGAGAAAGGAACACAGTAAATAGTATTTTTTTCAAATTTTCTCAGTTGATGGCAATACACAGACATGTTATGGGCCAATGATCTAAAATGGTGGGCATCTTTGCAAGACTTAAAGGTTCATGACTAGTTTCTATGGGTTTTAAGTAATGAAAACTCTCAATGAAGCAAAATGCAAAGCCAGTGTTCCACTATGTTACTAAAAACAAATTCTCTATTTTAAAAGAAGAAGCCAGTCACTGTGATCATATTTTCATGGGGCTGTACAGAAAGTTCAGCTAGAGTTGGTGGGCTGTGTTTTCAGAGGGATACTGATATCGTGGACTATGCCAAGAGTAGAGTAGACTATGAGAGAGAGAGAGAGAGTCTCTCAGCCTGGGCCCTGACGTGGTGCATCACCTTATCTCTGCAGTTCCTTCTGCTGTTGTAGAGGAAGGTGAGTGAAATATGGATTTTGCCAATGAGAATTCTTGGAAAGAAGCATCTCTGGGAATACTCGTTGAGTTGTTAGAACTGCAGTGATGTGGAAAGTCTAGGATATAACAGATTCCCAGGTTAGTTACCTTATCTCAGGCTAGTTTTAGTCCCCTAACAGCCATGCGTGAGAACTTTTGTTCTTTCAATTAATAGATTAAAAACCCATTGGAATCTATTAACTCAGTAGACCACTAGCTTCCACCAACCCCAGAGCTAGTAATGTCATCAGATAATGACTGAGGCCTACAGGAAAGCTTCTCCCATCTGGCTGCAACCACCCCTGAAGAGTCCACTGATGCATTTTTAAATTGCCTTGATTCATGACTTTCTTTGTTCCACAAAAGTATAGTACTCCATGAAATTGCTTTGTATTGGAACATGGAACTTGGGGGTGACTTAAATCTGTGTTCTGTTGTTGTGGTCACTCAAATTTGCCTCCAGCATAAAAGATATCATATTGTTTTAAAGGACAGAGCTGTGTATTCACATTGACAATACCCATCAAAAGATACGGGATGCTCAGATATTGTCTGTAACCTTGCAGACTGGTAACACAGGTGGACACAGAAGGATAAAATTTGGGCCAGACAACTTTAAACCAAGACAAATAGGTTTTTGTGTTTATACAACTGTTTATTTTTGCCAAGGTTGATTCTTCTGGGAGACTTTAATTTATAGAAGTCAATGCACATGAAAATACTATGGGCCTTTAAATGACTTCCCCAGGGTCTGTTCAACATTTAACAGTATCTACAAGGCCTTAATCTCCCTTCTGCTGAATTAGGAACCGTTCACAATCTGTTCATGGTTTGTTTATGCTGTGTTTAAGATTTAATGAAGATTTGTTACCAGTAGCCAGAAACAAGAAAATCTAAATACTCTCCACTAAGAGATTCTAAATGACCCTGACTGTTTTGTTCTATAAGTAGCAGAAGCCCTAAGTAATGACTTAGGGTAGTTTCTAATGTGGGGGATTAGAAACAACAAAAGAAACGATGCAAACAAATTAGGATAGAACTTGCCATCTTGCCTGCTTGAATGCACAACCTCATGTGCAAACATACACACACACACACACACACACACACACACCCCAATGCATTAGTTGAATCAGTGGCAACAGTATCAGAAAAGTAACCGAGTAGCACACCCCCTTAAAAAAAGAATTCAGTTTGATTTAACACTTGTCATTTGCCTTATTACAATGCAAGTCTCACCCTCTGCTTCAGTGGATGGTATACAATGGGGTTCAGAACACAGATTTAATGATCACAAGCCTAATTTCAAATTCTAACTCATGCTACTTAATAGCTGTGCAACCTGTGGTGAGGGGTACACCTGCTCTCTCTGAGTTCTACTTCCTTACTTGGGAGCTTCAGGGTTTCCTTAAAAAGGGGGGCACATAACACATCTCAGGGTTGTAGGATGAAATGAGTCCCCACACAAAAAGAGCAAGCCAGGATGCCTGACAGCGCTGCTTGGTAACTGGGAACTATCCTCACAACTTCATCTCAGTACTCACAGAAAATAAAATATAGTCTTAAAGATGTAAAATGTAATGACGAATGTGCTGCCAGGGCCTCATCTAAAACTCAATTTTTAAAAATTCGACTAGTCATGTAAACAAACACCAGCCATAGATTCTTTTGAGGTCATTCCTATACCATAAGAGCTTGCTCTGAGTCTGGAGAGCTTGGACTCCTTCGACCCTCCATGGCTGTATCTCAAAGGCAATGATGCAATGATGCTGGACATTTCCTTACTCTTCATGCCAACCAGTTTCTTGCCTTCTCTTCCATCTCTGCTCCCTCCTATACTTTCCATGGCTCCCTCTCCTGGTGCCCTATCAGAACCCAAAGTTGCCCTATCTGCCCTATCTGCTTTTCCCGTCAATGTCATCACCTTGGTACTTGGAATCAGACAAGAGCCTAAGAATTTCTGGATCCATTTCACTTACAGCATCGCCTTTAATACTGATACAGTACCAATCCTCAGGACACCATTAGCCCCATTTTATAGATGAAAGAAACCACAAGCCCTGTAGCTTTTCTGAGATTTGCCAAAGACTGCATTGTTTTCTTTCTTTCTTTCTTTCTTTCTTTCTTTCTTTCTTTCTTTCTTTCTTTCTTTTTTTTTGGGGGGGGGGAGGTTTTCGAGACAGGGTTTCTCTGCAGCTTTAGAGCCTGTCCTGAAACTAGCTCTTGTAGACCAGGCTGGTCTCGAACTCACAGAGATCTGCCTGCCTCTGCTTCCCGAGTGCTGGGATTAAAGGCGTGCGCCACCACCGCCCGACTGCATTGTTAATAATAAAGCCATGTGCTAGGTTTCTAAGGCCTGGTTTCAACCTGCTACCTCAAGTGAAGTGACCGAATCATAGACTAGGTCCCTTACCTGTCAGGACAAAATGACTAAAGTTTACCCTGGAAATCTTTGAAAAACATCTACTCTCCATTTCTGATTTTATTTAGCAATCGGAGTCCCTTAATTTGTGGACAGACTCCTCTAAGTGTAAAAATTATACCAAGTGTTTGAAGTATTTTACACCGTGATTGAGTTATTAAAAAGAGGAGTCATTAATAATGCATTGACTTTGATTCCTCTTTCAGCCACTGGAGCTGTCAGTAAAGAATTACTATTCTCTTCTGAGGAGTTCAAAGTCATATAAGGGTCTCTAACAATGAGCAGGATTGTCTTAGTATTGTAAAACTGGGAAAACGGTTCTCCGTGGAAAATGCATTTCGAGGCCACGGGCCTCATTAATATTCTGGAAGGGTTGTGGTGAAAGGTTGGGATGGGGTGGGGGAAAGAGTCGGAGACAATGGAATTTAAAATAAATGAGAAACATCCAGGCACTTAAAGATGCTTTGCTAAACACCTTCCATACCTTCCTTCTGTCAGTGCGGCAGCATCCTTCCCCATATCATTTACTATGGCCCTCTATGCTAGTAAATCCTCTATTGATCTTTGTGGTCTACTTAATTAAAAAAAAAGCTGGAATGTAAATGTGGACAGCTTTTAAGTATTAGGATGCACACCTTTTTCTCCCCTAAAAATACAAACCCTCTGTAACGATCGGATTCTTAAATTGACTCAGGTATTCTGGGCCTAGAGCCAAAGTCCATATGTTCCTAGCATAAAAACACTCCACGCTGATTCGGGGGAGTGTATCAACAGGCAGTAACTCTCGCAGACTCTGTCTGGGATAGAGTTTACAGACTACTTGGAAGGGCAAAAGAAACAATCTGCAATAAATACTGCATGTGATGCAGCGTCCTCAGAACCAGAGGCGGCAGGGCCTGAGAGAAGAAATCACCAGACCTTCTCCTGAGTAAGCTGTCAGGCACGGTGATCTGCAGGATGGCTGACCAGGGGGCTGCAGGGGCCTCCAGGAGACTGGGGAAGTGAAGGCCAAAATATTTACTAGGCTGGGAAAAAAATCAGAGTCCCAAATGAGGCTGCCTCCATTCTGTTCTGCAGGCTGTGGCTTCCATCTGCAAATCTTCAACATTAAAGCTTTAATTTTCTTTCTTTCTTTCTTTCTTTCTTTCTTTCTTTCTTTCTTTCTTTCTTTCTTTCTTTCTTTCTTTCCTTCCTCCCTTCCTTCCTTCTTTCTTTTCTTTCTTTCCTTCCTTCCTCCCCCCCCTCTCTCTTTTTGTTCTTTTCTTTAAAAAACAGAGGAGCTCTGTAAGAATATACTGGGCCAGCACCTCACATTCTTTAAAATTTCATTAACATCCACTTACAGACTTGTCATTTGCTGCAAAACATTTCAGATAATGCTGAAGAAAGAGATAAATGAGCCGGGCGGTGGTGGCGCACGCCTTTAATCCCAGCACTCGGGAGGCAGAGGCAGGCGGATCTCTGTGAGTTCGAGGCCAGCCTGGTCTACAAGTGCTAGGTCCAGGACAGGCTCTAAAAAAGCTGCAGAGAAACCCTGTCTTGAAAAACCAAAAAAAAAAAAAAAAAAAAAAAAAAAAAAAAAAAAAAAAAGAGATAAATGAGATCTTTGTATGTTGGATCAGAAACAACAAAATTCCTTCCCAGACTGGGGAGTTGTAGTCTAATAAGGTCAACCTATGACTCTAAACACTGTATTTATGAGGGACTATGGAAACTCAATGCTGGGGTGAATCTGAATACAACTAAGCAAAGAAGCTATTGAGTGAAGTTTAGGGGTAAGAGAGGGACCTATGTGTAATATCATCACCATGCCCTTGATCACTGGCAATTTCATGGCTTCAAATGCCTATTTAGGCTTCCAAATGACCAGTCTTGAACACTTGGTATGTTTGACATAGAAGCCATATTTGAAATTTGAATGCGGACAGTTGGTAGGTATTCTGTTGCTGTCTTGTTGATAATATATTTAATTATGGGGCTGTGGAGATAGCTCTACTTGTCACAGAAGCACATGGAAGGACTATAGACATACATGTGGCTTATATAAGTACTTTTTATAATACATGATGATTACTTCAGAAGAAAGAGTGGGCCTCTTTAAAACAGCCTGTTTGTCAGGCAACAAGAGAGGGAAAAAAATCTAAAAATCCTTTGAACTGGAGAAGAGAAGGTAAATAAATGGTAAGAACCCTCAACATCTGTGAGAGGCTATCTAACAAGCCAGTCTGGTATTACCTGAAGAATAATAGCAAAGAAAGCACAACTGTGGTGTATGTGCTACGTGGAATTGAATGAAGAATTAAAGGAACATGCTTAGATTAAAGAATGATGTACCCTCCAAAGCCACAGAGAAACCCTGTCTCGAAAAACCAAAAAAAAAAAAAAAAAAAAAAAAAAAAAGAATGATGTACCAGAAATAATACTGCCAGCCTCAGCCCCAAGATTGCCACTATGTGGGATCTCACATGCTTAAAAAGAAAATGGAAGCAATGAGCTCAATGTATTGCAAATCAGGGATGATGAGAACTCGGTCATCCCATGGATGTTTCCATCTCATCTTGATGAGTGGCAATGGAGGCCTACTCTAGTGCAAATTCTAATTGGTCTTAATAATAAAGACCTGGAGTCAGATATAGGTGTTAATGCTCAAAGATCAGAGAAGCAGAACAGCCAGCCACTAGTTTTTACCTCTACTGAATCCTCCTACTGAAGGGATGAACCTGTCCCTTCATATCCGCAGATTGAATGCTGATCTCCTCCACACCCCCTTATATTTCTCTCTCCACCAAGCCAGATCACTTCCCATCTCCACCTCCCTAGTGCTGGGATTAAAGGTGTGAGCCACCACTGCTTGCCTATTTCTCTTTTAGAGTGATCAATCTCATGTAGCCCAGGGTGGCCTTAAACTCACTGAGATCCCTTTACTTCTGTCCTCTAAGCGCTGGGATTAAAGGTGTGTGCCACCACTGCCTTTCATCTATGGCTAACTAGTATGACTAGCTCCATACTTTGATCTTCAGGAAATTATAAACAAAATATCACCATGGTCTAAAAACCAATATTAGTGAAGAACATATAAGCCAGAGTAAAAGGTCCCTGGAGCTTTAGTAAGAAGAAAATTCTGCCTTCAACATAGAGATAAATAATTACAAACCACTCTAAAACTTTATTCCTTATTGTCAAGGCCCACAGATGTGAGTCGGTTCCACCTTGACTAAAGGTCAGAGAGTTTGAATTTATTCTTGCTCTTTCAAAGTTGTTGGCAGCAGTGGGGGCTATAAACAAGAGATCCTGACTTAGGGTGTTGTGAATCTTCTGGTTACAGGAGCAATGTTGCCTCAGGAGTGATTCCTGTCACTCATGTAGCATATGCCATGGCATGGGTGCAGGGTCCCTACTCAGCTACAGAATATGAAAGATCCCTTCTGAACCTGATGTTAATGGTGTGACAAAATTGAGGTCCATCAATAAAGAGAAGAAAATCTTCTGTGAAGGCAGTGGTTCTCAACCTATGGGTTAAGACCCATTGGGGGTCTAATGACTATTTCACAGGATCTATGTAAGACCATCAGAAAGCACAAATATTTATATTATGACTCATAATAGTAGTAAAATTACAGTCATGAATTTGAAGCAAAAATAATTTTTTTTTCTTTTTTTTTTTTTTTTGGTTTTTCGAGACAGGGTTTCTCTGCAGCTTTTTTTAGAGCCTGTTCTGGAACTAGCTCTTGTAGACCAGGCTGGCCTCGAACTCACAGAGATCCGCCTGTCTCTGCCTCCTGGGTGCTGGGATTAAAGGCGTGCACCACCACCACCCGGCCGTGCAAAAATAATTTTATGGTTGGAGGTCACCACAGCATGAGGAACTGTATCAAAGGGTTGCAGTATTAGGAAGGTTGAGAAACACTACCTCAAGGTTACAATAGAAGGAAGAATTTAAAAAAAAAAATAGTAGAATAAGACCAAAAATCTTAAATCAAGAAAGAAAGAAAGAAAGAAAGAAGGAAGGAAGGAAGGAAGGAAGGAAGGAAGGAAGGAAGGAAGGAAGGAAGGAAGGAAGGAAGGAAGGAAGAAAGAAAGAAAGACCAGCCACATTGGGCATTATCATAGTTTTGAGCCACACTCATAACTTCCGATTCTTAATATACTTCCACAATGATATTATGCTTTATAATGATGAACATTTGCACATCTGTGTTATGTGGGTGAAATGATAAGTTCATAAGACTCTCAGCCATGTTCTTTTCTTATGTATCTGAATAGCCACAGATTCTAAGTCATATATGTAAAGGGTGGTTTTGTTCACCAATGAAAATACATTGTTAAGTTGGTTCTGAAGTAAAACAGAGGAGAAGAGAAATAGGACCTGAATTTATTAAATAGCCCCTTACACTGGATCCTGGGTTGGACACTAACTCTAGTCCCCTAAGAACCACATGAGGCAGGCATTGACAACACCCAGGTTGGAGGCTGGAGAAATTCATTAGCTCACATCAGGTCAGGTAATTTGAGACCAGAGTTAGAATTTTTCACCTGTGTTATAACATTAGCCCATTGTTTTCATTAAGATATGGATAAAAGTAAGGAGGTAAGTTCTGTTATGCAAAGACAAAAAGGTCATCTACAATGAGCTGGTTATTGTTAGGAGTCATGAAACACAACAGTTAATTCATAGATATCTGCTGTGCTCTTAATTTTTGAAACAACAGTGATTTATATGTTTTAAACATGTGAGATCAGACATTAATTTTGGTGCTTCGTAGGTGCAGCAGTGTGCTCCCCGATTTTCAGTCATGCCACTGCTGTGATTTTCTTTAAACTAATAGTGCTTCTTGGTTTCCTGCAGGTCTGACAAAATTTTCAAACCTTGATTTGAACCCAGGCATGGTTGTGGAACAAACCAATAATCCCAGCCCAGGGGAGGTGGAGCCAGGATGCTCCAGACTCTGAGATCAGTGGGTTACATTTTGACCAGTCTATCGCAAAGAAAACACAAAGAAATCAATAAGAACTTCTCTTGAAACTGTTGGAATAAATACATCTAGCCCATGGCCTGTAGACATTGACCAAAAGTTTGTGATTACACATAAGAAAATGCAACCATTTAAACATTTCAAAAAGACAGTGCTCTCTCAGTAGATAACAACTATTGGGCTTTGCTGATCCACTGTGGGCCTAGAGTTGTGTGAGGTTATGCAGGTCTATAAGAAGTATCATTAACCCTCGATGGTCCAACAGTAAAGATCAGCCACTACTACAGACTTGTGCCAATACCAGGTGTTCTTATTTCTCATCTTTAAGTGTTTGGAGACATATGTGGTATTTTTTTCCAGCCAACACTATTATGGGATACACATTTAGCTCAATTTATCTTTAAATCAGCCATCCTGGAGATGGAAGTGAAAAGGCTAGCGATAGAACTTGCCAGCATTGGTGACTCCCACGGAGCTGAATTCACAACTTAATTTGCAACACAAGGCTCACTTATTAACTTCACTGCCTGGAAGGTCCTTTCCACTGCCTTCTCCTTTGAAATTGCCCCTTTATCTCACTGTCTGTCTCCTCGGCAGCAGCATAAACCACTCTGCACTTAGCTCATCGTTTCATGTTTTCACTTTATTGCAAATATATTTTATGGATCCATTTCTCCAATTAAAGTCTGTAGGGACGACCTATTGTTTCCCTAGCATCTGGCCCAGCACCTGGACATTGAAATGAATGAACGGATGAAAGGCAGGCTGGCGGGCTGAGTGCACCGTGATGTGATGGCTGGGCCTCCAACTAACTCAAATCAAGCTTCCTCTTTCCCTCAGTGAGCCTGGGAAAAGTAAAATGTCACAGCTGAGCAGATGAGACCTGGATTTGTACCGCCAGCTTGTATCTTGCTGGCATTTTCTCCAATAAATGAACCTGATGTGATTTCACCGCCTTGTGGAGTCCTTAACAGCCCTTCAATCCCTTCTTTATAATGGCTCAAAGGAAGTTGTTACAATGTTTGCAATGAATGCAAATTATGGATCCATAATCCTGAGTGTCTCATAAAGAACCCCACTAAACAGTTATTGCACCTACACAATAGCATCTCTTATGAAATCCTAGTGAATCAGCCTTAAACAAAGCAGTTGTTGCCAAGTCTGCAGTGTGACTGCCGTTTATGCCAACCCCTTGAAGCCAAATTTAAAGAATTAAAAACCTTCATAATAGAAGAAAAAAATCAACATATAAAATAAAGCTGGTAGAAACTGGCATTTTTGAGGTAAATATAAATGAATAAGTTATATGTACTTATTATTATAAGTAATAGAATTGGCATTTTAAGATAAAAATAAGTAAATCACATTTATTTCTTATTATAAGTAAACAAATAGAAATAAATAAATGCACCTATTTCACCTTATAATAAAAGCTTCTAGTTTAATGGATTCTAATACATACCTTTATATGTCTTATGATATATATATACATATATATGTATGTTCATATGCATGTGTGTGTATGCTTATGGAATCAGAAACAACCACTGAGAATGTGTTACATGAGTTTTAAAGTGACATCTTGCCCTCATTTTATAATTTCAATTCAGCGAACTCGTCCATGTCTATTATTACATCTCCACAATGGTTGTATGATGTTGGCTATTTCTGTTGCTCCATTTACATGTGAGTAAACTGTCAGAGAACTCCTGGCTCAGGTAACTTTATTCCCCCTTTATCAATAAGTAGTATGGGCTGAAAATGTGCAGTTCTTACCTTCTCCCTTTTACAATCATTTGGTATCATTAAAATCTTCCTAAATCCTTTTCACAAGTGCCTCCATGTCTTCCATATGTATTGTTCCCAATTCTAAGTTTGCTCCTATGGCACCAAGTACTTAGGAGACTTTCTATGAAAAGCTGTGGCGTGTAGGAGTGAATGGGGCGCTCTACACAGATCTAAATAAAGTGTATTAGAGAGTGTCTCTTGTTTTATTGAACAATGCTCTTCAAAGAGGCGAAACCATCAGGATGGATGGACAGGTAGACAGATATACAGAAAAATTTTATAAAGGGTGTTACTGTATATGATTAGAGACATTAAGAAGTCCTATAACCTCTCATCCAGAAGCTGCAAAGTTTGAAAAGCCGTATCTTGATTCTGCACAGATTCGGGAACTGGAGAACTGTCAGCAGAGACAGATTGTTGGTGAAAGTCACAGTCAGAGGCCAGAGAGCTTCAAATTATTATGTCTAAAGACAGGGCAAAATTTGTGCCAACGCGGGAGGAGAAAGAAAGCTAGTTTTATCATTCCTCTGCCCTTTATTTCTACCTAGACAGCTAGCTAGATGGTAATGGGTAAGTGTGGATCTTTCTTACTTAGCTCACTAACTCAGATGTCAGTCCTTCGGGAAGCATCCCATCCCACCCACTCACAAAATAACATCTTAAAATTATTGTTATTTACTAATTTCTGTGAAGGCAGTGCCTAAGATTGTCTATAACCATCCTCTCTGAAGCCCAGGTAGGAAAATCTGTGAATTAGGGCCTACTGTATTGCTCATCGCATGGAGATAGTGCCTCTGAAAATGAAGCCAGCTCTGAAAAAACAAACAAACAAACAAAACAACAACATCACCAAAAAAAAAAAAAACCAAAGAGAAACGGGACAGCGATGCAACTGTCCCCAGTGGGCAACTTGCTCTTGAGAGCCTTGCAGAATACTCTAAGTTTCAACTACATTAGCCAAGAGAATCTTTTCTCCCTGTCTTGCAGCCACTTGCTACAGAGACAGCCTTTATAAAAACAGTGGTCCAGATCCCAATGGCTTATTAAGAGGGACGGAGTCAAATCAGGTCACTTAGCTTTCTAGGAAGTATCCTTCTTTCCACACCTGACTCTCCATGTCTTTCTTTCAGGCTGGAATGCAAATATTTACCACACAATGAACTCCTGACCATTGCTCACTTCCCAAAACAAAACCTTGAGTGAGATTACTGAACTCTTCTAGAACTTCAAAGAAACACTGACAGAACAATAAATTCAAATGGCAAATGCTAATAGCAGTTTAATTATAAAATCATCATGGAGTAGTTTACAATGAAGCACATCTAATAAGACAGAATTAATAAGGCTACAGACTTTAATTGTTTAAATCTTAAGCAGGAGTGGGAAACTGTTTAGCTATTGTAAAATAAAGCGAGAAGGAGAAGGAAAGAGGCCCAAGGTCCCAGGGCACTTTCTCTGCTCTAGGGTGACTTCCTTTCTCAATTGCTTGCATCCACTACAGACTTCCCTGTCTGTCACTATCAGAGAGTAAATGGGGATTTATGCCCATCATAAAGTGCTGTCTAGCCGGCAGTTTTATAAGATTTATACACATACATTAAGACACTCTGTCCTCTGGCATGTACCTCTAATAAACCTTGTGGTTCTCCCTCATCATTTCATGCCAAATGAAAATCAGTAATATTACCAGATTTGCAGTTAATTATCATGAAATACGACTTCTAATGATTTAACATCTTTGTTAAGAAGCCATGGTAACGGAGACCACAATGCTGGAAAACATCATTAAAGCTATCATTTATCCATGACATTTACATTTTGTTCGCAGTCAAAAAATGTTAATTGACAAAGTATGTGTATATAATATTTACTGAGAAAATAGCTCTTCCTCTTTCTCTCTCTGTTTGCAGCTAGTTTAGAAGATTAAAATTTTATTTATAAGACCTACCATTTTTTACTTGTTTTAATGACCTTGAAAAGGAATTACATTTCTTTCCCTGTAAATTGAATTTATGGGACAATAACCATCCCTTGACAAAACCTCTAAGCTGATAAAAGAGAATTGCTATGCATTCAATTTCTCTGATGAGCAAATGTGTAAGGAGATTGCATGGAACTGTGGGGATCTTGATTAGGGAAATTCATTTAGCTTTTCTCTTCTCCATAGAAAGTGCTTTTAGAGGGGGTTGACAGCAGTATTCTCTAGTTCACATCTATTTCTATGTTATGGCTACCCTAAAAGATATTCCTGGCTTCTACAATATAGTCAGAAATTATTTAACGAGAGCAAACCAGTGGAG